>NW_022103915.1:33170678-33174761 GCF_000313985.2 Echinops telfairi
ATGGTCCAGCCCGAACAGACGCTGTTGGTTCTGATGGACGGGGCTTTCACTGGCTGCCTTTCAAAAGTCCAGCCAAGCTCTGCTGAAACCTGCCCATCGTGGTGACCCTGCTGGTGTTTGAAGTGCTGGTGTTCCGGCTTAGAGCATCCCAGCTACCCGCCTGCTCCCACAGGGTAACCGAGCCACCGCAGTGGCCTGAGGGGTAGCTGGTGGTAGATGTCAAGGAGTGTTTCTGATTCACAGTGACCCCGTGTCACGGAGGGGCTTCTTGACGGGAAGTTTTCTGGTAGCGGTTGGCCAGGTCTTTCCTGCACAGAGCTTCTGGGTGAGTGCAAATCACCAGCCATTTGGGTAGTGTTTTGCTGCAGCACCACCCGGATCCTCACAGCAGTACTTTCATATCGTGTTACTAGGAATGCTGGTCATGGTGCTGGCATCTAACACCGACTGAGCACCTACTATGTGCCAGGGACTTTTTTTTAGCCAGGAACTTGTTTAATCTTCCCACAAGCAACCTGCGGGGCTAGGTATACCGTTATTAGACCCATTGTATAGCCGGGGGAGTGGGGACTGAGAAATTAAGAAACAGGGCCCAAGTTACATAGCTCATCGTTTCGAGAGGTAGGATTTGAACTCAGGCAGTTTGGTTTCAAAGTTCACATTCATGAATCATGCCCTAAAGCTGCCTTGGGGGGATTAAATCTAGAGGTGTGTGTGTGTGTGGGGGGTGTTGTGTGTGGGGGGTGGGGGGCTTTTCCTGGGTATGGGGTCATTTCCCTGCTGGCAACTGGCAACCTGCAGCTCGAGCCTCGGGGCCCACGGCCAGGTGTCTACTGCTAATTCCCTAGGGCAGCCCTGGGGGTCCACCGAATGTCCCCGACTCTGTGGAATGAGTGATGCTTACACTTTGGGGCCCATTCTTTGTAGTTTGGGTTTAACTTAACTGAAAGTACTGGGAGGCACGGAAAGGAATCAAGGCGAAAGGGAGTCAGCCAATCAACTTACACGTTTGATCCCTGAGACGTTCAGGCTTACGACACGGCATCAGCCTATTTGCAAAAAGGCTTCTGTTGGGAACAGGTGACAATGTTGGGAAGAGGTGACAAGAAGAAATGGGGCTGGTGTTGATGCTCGGTGTGGGGTCCTGGGCCCACACGGGAGGGGCATGCTCACCGCGGCTTCGCCAGGCTGAGCAGAGCAGGGGGAACACCTGTAAAGTTAGGTTTCTCCGGCTGCTCCAGTCTGTGTTTACAGGATTCCGATGTTCCTATTGCAGGTGCAAAGCCAGGAACCGGCTCTGTCCGCTGTGAGTCTGTAGACGCGCAGGAGTGGACGGCCGAGTCTGTAGACGGGCAGGAGTGGACGGCCACACAGAGGCACACAGCCTGCAGAGAGACCGATCGGACTCAGAAACATGACTATTCATGATGGGCGCTGCTCTGTGGACGTGAAGCTGTTCCTTGGGATCCAGTGACTGTGCGTTGCTTGTGGGAAGGACGCGTTTGCCTTTGGGGGAACAAAGGGGTGGAATGGTATGGATTGAACTAGGTGGTGGTGGTGGTGGTTGTTCGGCACCATGGAGATGGTTCTGACCCATCGCGGCCTTCTGCTCAAGAGAAGGAAACACTGCCTGGTCCGGGTCCTGCCAGCCTCACACTGGATTGGTCCTCTGCTTGCGCCCTTTGCTGTGGCCACTGGATCACGTCACCTCACTAAGGGCCCTCCTCTTTGTCGATGCCCTTCCGCTCTACCAAGCATGACGTCCTTCTCCGGGACCGCTCTCTCCTGAGAGCATGTCCAAAGCACGTGAGACGAGTCTCGCTGGTCTTGCTTCTCAGGAGCACTCTGACTGCGCTTCTCCCAGGATGGACTTGCTGGTTCTTTTGGCAGGGCCTTCAGTATTCTTCTCCAGCACCACAATTCAAACGCATCGGTTCTTCTTCGGTCTTCCCTGTCCAACAGCCAACTGTTACATGTGCTGTGAGGCTGCTGAAAATATCATGGCTTAGGTCAGGCGCACCTTAGTCCTCCAAATAACTTTTCAACACTCTGAAAAGGTCCCTTTTCCCCTAACTTATTATTAGTTGGGAGTTAATACATAGATCCTATCATTCCATAATTCAATCACATCAAGCAGAATTGTCCTTAAGAGGTCTTGTGCAGCAGATTTACCCAATGTTTGACCTCTTGGCTGCTGCTTCCTTGAGAATTGATTATGGATCCAAGCAAGGCAAAATCCTAGACAACAGCAATCATGTCTCTGCTTATCACGATGTCACGCATTGGTGCAGTTGTGAGGGTCGTCCAAACTGAAGGCTGCAATCTTTGATCTTCATCAGCAAGGGTTTCAAATCCTCTTCACTTTCATCAAGCAAGGTTGGGTCATCTGCACATCGAAGCTGTTAATAAGCCTTCCTCCATTTCTAATACCATGCTATTCTCCTGATAACCAGCTTCTGTGATCCTGTGCTCAGATTAAATAAATAAGGTGAGAAGATAAGACTCTGACACACACCTCTCTTGATCTTAAACCTTGACCTTAAACCTTGTTCTGATCCATGTACAAGTTCTGCAGAAGCACAACGAAGTGTTCTAGAATTCCCATTCTTCTCCAAGGCTATCTATAGTTTATGATCCACACAGTTGAATACCTTTGCAAAGTCAATAAAACACAAGCAAACATCTTCTTGTAACTGTAGGTCTATCTATATCTATTATCTACAGCTATCTGTACACCTATCTAGTTATCTCACTATATCTCTATATGTGGTCCGCAAGAGAAAGATGAGACTTTCTATATCTGTAAGTATTTACAGTGTCAGAAACCCACAGGGCAGTTAGTTACACTGTGTCTAATGAGGTCACTCTGAGTCGGCATCAACTGGATGGCAAGGAGTTACATAGGTTGCAGTTATATATGGTGAGTGAGGCTGTGCACACCGGAAAGGAATGTTGCCAGGTCTTACACCATCCCCATCGTTGGTGAGGGATGGGACCATTGAGATCCACAGGGCTTTCAGTGGCTAACTTTCCAAAGCAGGATATTCCAAATTTCGAGGTCTTTCTTCCTAGTTCATCTTAGTCCGGAAGCTCTGCTGAAACCTATTCAACACCACAGAAGGACACACACCCTCCTGGACAAATAGATGGTGGCTGTGTATGAGATGCTCTGGCTGGGATGAAACCCAAGTCTCCCGCATGAAGGTGAGGAGAGATGGGTAGGTAGGTAGATGGGTAGATAAATAGATAGATAGAGATTGATCGATACACATAGATGTAGATATAAATATTCACGAGTAAATAAAAAATGTATTCCTACAAAACCACAGAAACCTTTATTAAATAAGAGTACCAAAATAGGAAGCTACTGTTTCATGAGTTCATGGTGCTACATGCAGATCTCTAAACAGAGTGCCCTAACCTGACCACTGTGATCAAAATCGGATGCTCCTTCGGGCACAACCAAGGCCATGACTATTGCCCATCCTCCATCCTCCCTCTGGCCCCCAGATGCAGGAGGCCGAATTCCCTTTGGAGCTTGTACCTGTAGCCAACAAACACCTTTGTATGGGGCTCGAGAAGGTATTCAACTTGGGCCTGAAACACTTAGATGAACACAGCTATAGTTATCCTTTCACTAAAAGGAAGGAGAAGACATTCAAACACACAGAAAACACGAGCTTGGAAGCTGTCACGGTGACTGGTGTTTTTTTTCCATCTTTGTATTAAATCTGGGAGCCACTGAGAGAAATGAGCATCTCCCCCGCCCCTCTCCCAGTTCATAGTCCCTCCATCACCAATTGACAAGCTCCAGGGCCTCAACCCCCGGTCACCCACGCCCACACACAACGCCCCTCTGCTATGATTTTCACAGCAGTACACACTCAGATAGAAAACTTGGCTTATTTGGTGGTTTGCTAAACAAGTAGCATTTTCCCTCTTTCCTCTCTCAACGTTGAGAAGTCTTTCCTGAAAGTCTTAGGGTGACCTTTTCCAAACAGCCTCTTTAATTCCCCCTCCCAGTTTCTGTCCACGGACACAGTGCAATCTGGACTCCAAGCCACCTTGAAAAGAGAGGCGTCT
>NW_022103915.1:33175058-33177497 GCF_000313985.2 Echinops telfairi
GAGACTTTCAATCCCTGCAGGGACAGAGAGCCTCATGTCTGTCCCCAGAACCATTGATGGGTTTGAACCAGGGCCTTGTGGTTAACAGGCCAGGAGCCTTCATTTGAATGCCGAGACTCGTGCTTCCTCAGTACTGGGCAGCTCCAATGAGCTATGTGATGTCACTAGGGGTGTGTGGCTGTCACGACATCCAAGGGGGTGGTGACACAACTGATCCCTAGGGGAGCCCGACTCCGAAAACCCAGTTCTGAAAGCTCGTTTCCTATGCTTTGCATGGCTCCGTTGGACTCCTTTCAGCCTTTCAAACAGCTGGACACACGGGAGGACGCGCTGCTCGTCAGCTAGGAGGCGCCCACTGCGCGTATAACCCTCACGCCCCACAGACTAAGACCTGGCCGTCCACACCCACGTCACCGTCACTGCCCTGTCTGAGCCGCTGTGGGGCGGTTGTGTCCAGCAACCTCACAGAGGGTTTTTCTCATTTCTGTTTGGTCCAACAGGATGCCCTTTGCTAGAATCTGCCCTTTCCCCTGGTAAATGTGTGCGAGACCTATTCAGGCTCACACCTGAGGCACATTCTGCGTGTGCGCCTTCTTGAAATAATGGAAGGGATCATCATCATTATTATTATTCTTTAAGGATCCATTTGCTACCTTGCTAGTAGTCTGCCTCGGCATTGTTCCTGGAGCGATCGTGTGCCAAAACCCTCTTCCTCTTTTCTCTGGGTCACCTCTTCCCCTCCTCTTGAAGGGTGGGCTCACAAACAATTAGACTTGGAACAGCTGGCAAGCACCTTGCAGGGAGAAGCCCCAGTCCCTCTGACAGGTGTCATCTAGCCCCTTGCTTGCCTGCTGACTGTAGTGAGTGACCCAGCCTTACAAGGCTGTTGTGGCAGTTACACAATCTCCTGTCAACTTGAAAAGGGGTGGAGTTCAGCCCGTCAGATGGGTCGCAGCTTGATGACCTCATGTGGAGGCACGACAGAGAGACACAGCTCACTGGAGGTGGGCCACACACTTTCCCTGTGAGACATTCCTATGGACAGCCACAGGGAGCTAGGCTGATGGCAGCCAGAGCCTTGGACCTGATGGAGCCACGTGGAGACCCAGCCAGTGCTGAGATGCTCCCAACACCACCAGATCCACATGACTTCCCACCCACTGGCCTGAGATCTTCCTGCCCTCAGCATCATTCCATGTGTTGCATGAGTCTGAAGAGGAATTTGTAGGTTAGTATTGGACATATGGGCTAATATTGGACTTATGGACTTGATCTGGACTGGGCTGGGATGCTTTCTCACTATTCAATCGTTCTTTTATATAAAGCTCTTTCTTTCTTTTTTTATTTCAACCCAATGCAATGGGTTGTGTAATTTAAAAAATCATTTTATTGGGAGCTCTTACAGCTCTTATCACAATCTATACATCCACCCATTGTGTCAAGCACATTTGTACATCTTTTGCCATCATCATTCTCAAAACATTCTCTTTCTAGTTGAGCCCTTGGTATTCAGCTCATCACACCCCCGCCTCCCGCCATGAACCCTTGACAGTTTATAAATTTTTTTTCCATGTCTAACACCAACCACTGTCTCCTTTCATCCACTTTTCTGTTGTCCATCACCTTGGGAAAGGGTTATACATAGATCATTGTGATCGGGTCCCTTTCTCCCCCAACTTCCCCTGACCCTCTTGGTGTCGCTACTCTTATTATTGGTCCTGAGGGTTTATCTGTCCTGGGCTCCCTGTGTTTTGAGCTCATATCCATACCAGTGTACATGCTCTGGTCTAGCCGGATTTGTAAAGTAGAATTGGGGTCATGATAGTGGGGGGAGGGGGTATTAAAGAACTAGAGGAAAGTTGTATGTTTCCTTGGTGCTATACTGCACCCTGACTGGCTTGTCTCTTCCTTATAACCCTTCTGTAGGGGATGTCCAATTGTCTACAGATGGGCTACTTGGGTCTCCATTTCACCCTCCCCCTCATTCACATTGATATGACTTTTTGTTCTGGGTCTTTGATGCCCGATAGCTGATCCCATCAACGCCTCGTGATCACACAGGCCAGTGTGCTTCTTCCATGTGGGCTTTGTTGCTTCTCAGCTAGATGGCCACTTATTTATCTTCAAGCCTTTAAGACCCCAAACCAGTGATTCCCAACCTTCCTAATGCCGCAACCCTTTAATACAATTCCTCATGTGATGGTGACTCCCAACCATAAAATTATTTTTGTTGCTACTTCATAACTGTCATTTTGCTACTGTTAAGAATTATAATGTAAATATATGATATGTGGGATGTATTTTCATTGTTACAAACAGAACATAATTAAAATATAGTGATTAATCACAAAAATAATATGCAATTATATATTGTGAAATATTTCTTTCTAATGACAAATAAATGAAATTTTGTCTCAAAGCATGGTGTAGCATGGGTAA
>NW_022103915.1:33178509-33187662 GCF_000313985.2 Echinops telfairi
GGCTGAAAATGCCCAGCGATTGGATTTTGTTTCTGAGTGTGCATTCCTGGAGAAAGCACCATGGGAGAGTGCGGTGTGTGTGTGTGTGTGTGTGTGTGTGTGTGTGTCGGGGGTGGGGGTGGGGTGCTCTCAGGGATGATGAGCCATTTACAGGAGCTAGGATCTGAAGTTCAGAGGCAATGCCAGTCCAGAAGTTCGGAACGTTCTGGTGCTGGCCCCATCCAGAGCAGACCAGGCACATTTCATCACACACCGTCCAGGAAGCATCTGGCAGCTGTTTCCCATCCATCCGGAATTCTCCCTCTCCCCTGGCATTTACAGAAGGGGATCAGATGCCCACAGCATCGGTCTTCATTTCCAGCTCTGACTCAGTCACAACTTAATTTCCAGCTTTGAATCTGTCACCATGCAAGTCTTTCGGAACAGCGTGACGTGTGTGGGTCCAAGAGCAGTATTCCTATGCACGCACCCTTCTTTGTATCATGGCTTAGCTAGGATAGAAGTCAAACCTCCCAGGACAGCCACCATTTATTTCTCCAGCACATCCCCAACTAGAAATGGGACGGTCTACAAATGCCTCCTGAAGTTATGACACGTAAGATGGTTAACATTGATCTTCATTCAGTAACTTTGTCATAGATTCAACAATACGCCATTTTTACCTTTTCTGCAAATGGAACATTACATTCCCCCCCCCAGCCCTCTTGGGGAAAATCCATACAGGCCTGAGTGAGCTGGTTTAAAGTAGTTCACTATTGGTTTACGGTTTTGCGTGAGCGTGATTTGTTTTGCCTTCAATCCTGTTGGTTCTTCCATTTCTAGTCAGATGACTCTCTCGGTGGGAAAGGTACATGTGAAGTCGTTACTGCATTCTCTTAATGCGTCACTGGAACGGTTCAACTTTCTAAGGCCGTAAGCGCCCGAACCTCTGGCCCCTCTCAGTCCTTTTGGCTGGATATTTGCCATGTGTCCCTCTGGAATGCCACCTTTCTCCACCCCACCCTGTGTCCCAAGAGACTACACTTGAGGAATGAGAAGACTGATGAGTTTCTGTGTTAGTCCACATGGACTAGAGAAACAAATCCACAGAAACTCATATATGTATAAGAGAGAGTTTTAGGTAAAGGGTAATTGTCCATTAAGAAAGCATCCCAACCTAGTCCAGTTCAAGTCCATAAGTCCAATATTAGCCCATATGTCCGATACCAATCTATAAAGTCCTCTTCATACCCACGAAATACATGCAATGATGCCAAATGCAGGAGGGTCACAGGCTGGTGGGTGAGATGTCTTATAGATCCAGTGGCATTGTAAGCATCTCAGTGCTGGCAGGGGTCTCCACGTGGCTTCTCTAGGTCCAGGGTTCTGGCTACATCAGGGTAGGTCCATGTGGCTTCTCCTCAGGGATGTCTTGCAGGAAACGAACAGAAAGAGAGAGTGTCTTCCACCTCCAAGGAAGAAATTCCAGATTTCCCAGAATTCTCAGGAGAAAGCCATGCCCACGCAGAGATCTCATTGGCTATGAGCCGATTGACAGACTAGACTCCACCCCTTCTCTCTGCATCCTCTCAAGTCCCAAATGGACACCAGATGATGTAACTACCACAGTTCCCTTGCCCGCTGGTTTCTGGTTGGGTTCAGCCAATGGGAGGCAGTGTCAGAAAGAGGTGGGAGAGTACAGAGAAACAGGGGTCAAGGAAATACCCTCCTGGCTCACAGTTACCTGACTCCACAGGTTGGCTGGGGTCCGTCATGGAAATCCTCTGTCCCCATCACCGGTCCCTTCCCAAATCATCCCTACTCCAGATTCCAGCTCTTGCCATCTCTTGTTCTCCGTACACTACCCACACCTTTAAAAATAGTCCCCCCCCTTATAAAAAACTCTCAAGTATCTTCAGTGAGCCATCTGTTTCCTCAGAGACCTCGACGGACCCATTCTTCTTGTCACTCCAAATATAACCACCATTGTAAAATTGTGATTGTTGACCTCAGTATATTTCCAACTAGATTCCAACATTTCTCATGTCCCACCAGCAGTTCTCAACCTGGGGGTCGTGACCCCTTTGGAGGTTGAATGACCCTTTCACAGGGGTAGCCCGATTCATAACAGTAGCAAAATGACAGTGATGATTTAGCAATGAAAATAATGTTATGGTTGGCGGGTCACCGCCACATGAGGAACTGTATGAAAGGGTCGCGGCATGAGGAAGGTTGAGAACCACTGTGTTAGACGATTTGAATAATATTCTTTCAGCTGTGAACATTTGGTTTTTCCTTATCTAGCAGTTAAAAAAAAAAGAGTCCTTTAAAAATTTGAGCTTCCCGGAAAGTGTCCTGTGTAATGGCAATGGTTTATTTAGATCCATTTTCCTTTGTTCTCATGAAAGCCATTTGGGATTTTATAACACATTGCTATAGAATCACAAGGCAGGGAGGCAGCTGAAGGGTCACCTCATCTTCACTCTTCTTATTCTACACCCGCTCCCTTGAGCAACAGGTCGCAAATAGAAAGTCATTTGGGAACGTCGGCACTTTATTTCTAGAAACAAACGAGTGTGACACCTGTAACAATGGGGCGCAGGTCCACTTACAGGGTCAGCTCAATTTCTTTTACATTGATGATAAGTAAAATGGATTGGAATATTTAATTTTTAAAGTAAAAAAAAAAAAGGTGTTAGGTTATGATCCCATTTCTATAAAGTCTGTCTATTTAACCGACCAAACGATCCCTGGTGCACGCTGGCTAAGGCCTGGGTTGGTGGTTTACAGGCTCCAAAACCCTATCTAGGAATCGATTTGATGACAATGAGCTTGTTTTTTTTGCATCTATCCAGCCAAGCAGAGCTTTCTCTCCCCTTCTCCTCTGCCTCTTCACACACACACACACACACACACACACACACACACACACACACACTTTGAAAGACTCCAAAATGATGTCCACCCCATGTTCAGCATGATTTTGGGGGTGATGAAGAGATGGTTTTATGTTTTTCTTTGTACTTTTCAACCACTCCCGGATTTCTAAAAATGGGGATTGGTGTCTTCATAGCAGCAAAGCCGCAACGTTGCCTCACATTGCTCCAGTAAAGCACGAAGGAAGCTAGAAGGTCCTTCAAGGCAGATGCCGCTCTGCTGTGTCAGTGCCAGAGGCTGAAAATGCCCAGCGATTGGATTTTGTTTCTTTTAAAAGGAAGAAAAAAAAAATACAAAACAAAAAACTGCAGTGATCCTTTTGAGGATGGACTGTGGGTTAAGTGCTGCCTTCCTTCCTACCAGGAGGCTTCCTTAATCCAATCCCCCTCCCCCCCGCCCCTGCACTGCCTTTCTTTGGAAAGCTGCTGCCAGAGCTCCTGGCACAAGGCTATTTTGGACTGATCATGTGACCTTCTGCTAGTTAAGATGGCTCAATTTTTAGAAGAACTAATTATTGGCTATTAGGGCTCTGCTGTGTTTATATAATCCTTCCAGAACGCATTTCACTGAACAAGGCATTCTGCTGTTGTGGGCCACCGATTCCTTACCCACTCGTAGCGATCCCACGTGGCAGAGTTTAACTGCCGCAGGGCATCTTCTGAGGTATGATCTTTCGGGGGTCAGATCACCAGCCCTTTGACGCAGGTGGCTGCTGGGCACGTTCTGTAACGCGTGCCCAGACTCACCTGTAGTTCTCTGCCTTTCTCCCCCCAGGGACAAAGAGATACGGACTGCCAAGGGCGTCCAGGGGCCTGGCAGAGTGACCAAGCGTGAGCTCGCTCCTTGCTTTTACAGGATAATTGGAATGCTCAAAATCATCAGGTCCCCGGGACCCAGTGGGGAATGTCATGGTAAATTGTATTGGCTACTGCTGTCCACCGGGGCAAGGGCAGGGTGCACAGTGGGCAGCGACTTGCTAAGAGTTGGGGTGCCTGAGTTCTCGTTGCCTGCAAGCCTGACCCAGCCACAAAGCTTCCTTGGATAAAAACAAGAGCACAGGCCTCACGCCTGGTCTCCAACCCTGGGCGCACTTCGGAATCACCTAGGGAACTTCACCAATTAGCGATGCTCCGGTCCCTCCCTGAGAAAATCCCCGGGGAGTCTTTTCCCACTTTACAGATGGCTCTCCGGCTCTCGGGGGATTCTCCCGCACAGTTAGGGTTAACCATTGAGCTCCTTGGCCACCAACCTGCCCTTCTTTTCCAACTCGGTGTTACATCCTAGACTGTCTCACCACAGGCTCAGTTCTGGCTCCCAGGCACGCTAAGGAAGTGGTGGCCACAAGCTCTTGGGCGGGGCCTGAGGAAACACAAAAATACAGCAGCAACGCCAACACACCTCTGTCCAAGCAGAGAAAGCAAAGGTGAGCTGATGCGAGGCTCTTTGTTTCTCTCCACGGGACTCAGAGCTCCGTGTTGCCTTCAGAAGTCTGTCACTGTGCATTTCCTCCGACCCTCAGAGGAGTCTCTTTTCCCTCCGCTTGCTCTCATTGGGATGGTCCAGGTTTGCCTGGCTGCTAAACGGACTTGCAATGTTATTAGCTGCTGCTTCTCAATGGTTCTTTTGGCAGCTCCTTTGAGAATCCCCCAATTTCCCCTGGGGTCATTGGTGTGCAGTGCAGAATGTGTACACCCCTGACTCCTCCCCCCCAATGAACTTGACCCAGTAGACGGGGAACAGTGCTGGGAGGAACACAGAGGGCTGTCCACACTGTGTACTCCCCCCACTGCAGCTGCAGCCAGGTGGCCGGAGGTGGTTTTGCAAAGTGTCCACTTGGCCGGGCTGACCCTCTTTTCCCAGACTTCTCCCTTATGTTTCTGGTGAGGGCGGGTACCCAGCTACGGCCGTGAGAGATGTGGAGGGCAGACGTGACGCAGTGGTCATTTTGTGGCTCGTCTCCTGGGGCTGGGCTGCAGCCAGGTCTACCACTGCTCCACCTTCCCCTGTGTTTTCCTTCAGCTTCTAGGACTCCCGGGCTAGGGGTGAGCTTACCTCCATGAGGAAGGGCACCAGAATAGCCTGTAACATCAATGCTACCCAGGTCAGAGGCAGTGGGATGAAATGTCCCCCCACTTTACATCTCTCCTCCCTTCCGGACTACCTGCCCTGCCCTATGGCCTTGAGGCTCTGAAATCAGGTGATCAGGTGTGAAATCCACGGCCCTACAGAGATGGCTTAATTGGCCACCTCAATTACACAAGCCCATCACCCTGTAACAAACATCAGTCAATCCTCATTATCCGTGGAGTTCATAGTCACTGCTAAAAATGCTCCCAGGGCTTTAGCAGACATTGGGAGACAGGCATGTTATGCAGACTGGTGGAAAGTTCCACGTGAGGTCCAACATCCCTGGGGACTTTATACTACTATAACTACCATATGTAATGAGAACTGACTCTGTGTGTGTGTGTGTGTGTGTGTGTGTGTGTGTAAGGATTCAAAGCCAAAAGCAAACTCACTGCCATCGAGTCAATGCTGACGCACAGTAACCCCGTCCTGTGGGTTCCAGAGACTGTCACTGCATACAGCCGTGGAAAGCACACTGGTGCTTTTGAACTGCCGGCCTCGTGGATCAAAGCCCAAGGCATTACCACTACACCACCAGGGCTCCTTGAGGACAAACTAGGACCTTTCAAAAAGCTCCTGGAAAAAAGGAATTGAAGCATAATGGAAACTTTCCACCAACTCTTTGCACACTTTAGGACGCCAATAAATGGTTAGAAATGACGGGTTCATGTGCGATTCATGGCTGCTGTTCTTGTGACTTAGACAGGCTTCCCTTTCAAAGCCATTTCTCGTTAGTAATTTTGAAGTCACAATAGCTGATAGTTGTAATGAGCAATGATAATTACTTATTTTTCCCCTCAAAGTCGATGCTGGAAGTGTTACCTTCCCTTAGGAGTAAATCAGAGAGTGTCTGGGGAAGGGAAAACGATGAGCACATTTATGAATTGTGGTTAACGTGGCGCTTTCTTTCCAAAGAGAATTTATAGAAGAAAGGCTGCAGCCGTGGCTCTGGCTGAGCCATCCATGCACTTGGATTGGCCCAGATCCTTTTGAACTTTGCTGTCTTTGCTTTTCGCCGAAGCCCACAGTGGGCACTAATGGTTTGTGCTCGGTCACTAACCCAAAGATTGGTGGTTTGAACCCACTCAGAGGTGCCTGGTGATCTACTTCTGTCAAAACTACAGCCAAGAAAGCCCTCTGCAGCCTTTCTCTCTGTAACACAAGGCGCCACCAGATAGCCACTCGAGAGCAACTGGTTTTCAGCTTCACACACCGCCCTAAGCCCCAGAACAGTGGTTCTCAACCTTCCTAATGCCGTGACCCTTTAATACAGATCCTTATGTTGTGGTGACCCCCAACCATAAAATTATTTTCGTTGCTACTTCATAATTGTAATTTTGCTACTGTTATGAATCGTAATGTAAACATCTGATATGGAGGATGTATTTTCATTGTTACAAATTGAACATAATTAAAGCATCGTGATTCATCACAAAACAATATGCAATTATATATTGTGAAATATTTATTTCTAATTGCAAATAAATGAAATTTGTCTTGAAGCATGGTGCAGTATGGGTAACAGCCTTCACACCGGGTATTCGTATGTGGGTGTATCTGCATGTGGGTGGACTGCCTGGAGACAGAGGAGCAGTGTCTCGGTTCCTAAGACCATAGGAAATATGTGTTTTCTGATGGTCTTAGGCAACCCACAGGTTGAGAATCGCTGCCCTAGAACAACCCTGGGGTGTGAAGTCTGGCTTGAAGCTTCTGGAAAATCAGTGTTTACCTGTGGCCCCCACACAGAATAGACAGCAACCTATGAGGGTCAGGAAACCTGGCCAGACTCCTGACTCCATCACTGACTAGCTGAGACCTGGAGGAGTTCATGCATTCACCTTCCCTGGCCCCCCATTTCCTGAGTCTGATAAACTAGCGGCATCACAAAAGACCCTGCAGCTCTGGTCTCCAGTGCTCCGCAAGCTGAATTTCCCAGCAGCCATGCGGGCAAATGGCTTTTACTAGACAAGTGCAAGGACACTGGAGCAGGCGGTGTCGGCTAGATTGATGAAGCCATGACTGAAGTGCAGCTGTGCTCGAACTTCTTTCTCCTCCAACGGGCACAAATGCACGTAACCTTGGAGTGTCATTACTTTCTTTTTCTGCACACGGATACCCTACAGTTTTCAGCTCCGTGGGGCCATATTCTGATCCAGGTGTCAAATAACCAGTTTAGAGTTGTCTCCCCTCTCCTCACTAAGCTTTGTCATCACGTGCCCGCTTGGGACTGTTGGAGTTTCTGCCCTAATGGCTGTGGAAGACATCACCTTCCACCGGCCAGATGGCTTCTCCTAGCTCTGCGTTCGTCGGTAGCCATGTATTTTAAGGACTGGGCTGTTGTTGGCAGGGACTTGTTTCTGGCTGTGTGCACCATCTGTGGCTGGGACTTGTGCCGTACGCATCTGCTGATTCCGCGTGTGCACGCCTCTCTTGGATCTGAACTTTGAATTCTGCTTTGACTTTCATCGCGTCATTTCAGGACGGGCAACAGCACCAGAAGGATTTATGAAAATTCATTGGATGTGAGCTCATTTTATTAATGGGACTCTGAGCTCTCTCTTCACCCGGGAGAGACCTCCACAGCAGGAATTTGCCCAAAGCACTCAGACTTCAAGATAAGCTGTCCAAGTTGTTTCACAGAGGATTTCCCCTCTCACCCTGAGGTTTGGATAACAGCTTGTGTCGAAATGACTAACCGACCATCATTCTTGGGGGTCTAAACAGCGATACCACTCAGAGGCTAATACTCATGGGAATTCCTTTCCACATATTCCCTTACTATGTGTCAGTCTTGGGTGTTAGAAGGGTCATTGTTTCCCCAGTGTTGCTGGGGAATGCTGGGATACATTGGATGCATTGCTTCTGAGGAGTCTCCCTGCCTCTGTCCCCCCCCTCCCCATCACTCACCTGGGAAATCAGCCGGGGGAAGGGACAATGTGGCAGCATGGGCAAACCAAGTCAGGTCTTGGGTTTGGGGTCTCAGAAGCTCCACACAAGCAGTCTGTGTGAGGAAGGCCAGCAAGAGCAGGAGGCGATGAGGAAGATGAAGGGCTAGGGACCCTGAGTTCACCATTGGTCGAAAAGAGATCAGAGCATTGGAGCAGAGGCCATTGGTATACCTCCATCTCTCAAGGGAATTTCTGGGTGGGGCAGATGGCTAAGTGGGTGGTTCGAAGCCACCAAGAAGCGCTTTGAAAGAAAGGCCTGGCAATCTACGTGTGAAAGGTCAGCCACGGAAAGACCCTAAGACAGCAGTGCTACACAGGGTGAAACACAGGGTCTCCGTGAGTTGGACTGAGTCAATGGCGACGAGGTACGGGCTACGAAAACTCATCTGCTCAGGGAAACACAGGGAGCCAGAAAAGTCCCATGATCTGTGTTCCCAGCATGACGTAAGAGAAGACATGACGGATTGGGTCTAACAGGTGGGCCTGAAATGCCCCGTCGGGATGTCTCACTAAGAGAAAGGTCGATCCACGCAGTTGAGTTGCTTCCACAAAAAGCACCCACGCTGGTGATCAGGTACTATTGAGCCTGTTCCGACCCTCTGCGTTGACCCTACGTCCAGCAGAAGCAAACAGTGCCGACGCCACCCTCACCACCGTAGCGATGTTTCGAGCCCACGGTGGCAGCTTCTCTGTGAATGCATCGTGCTGAGGGTCTTCTTCTGTTCCTCCCGATAACAAAGCCAAAGTATGTGAGCGAGTGTCTTACCATCCTCGTCTCTCAGGAGCACGGGGGCTGTGCTCTTCTGAGACGGATCTGTTTGTTCTCTTGGCCGCCCATGACACATTCCAGATTCTTCACCAACACGACAGTTCAAGGGCATCAGTTCTTCTCGTTTCCTGATTCCTTGCCCAGGTTTTGCATTGATAATACCCACGAAGACTTTCAAGGTTAGCAGGGATGGAAGAGCAGGAGAGGGAAGGGGAAGTGATAGGCAGATGTTAAATTGGGAGCAGGGAAGATACTATCTAACAAGAGGCAACTAGTTGTGGGACAAAACCAAAGAGGGAATCTGGGCAAATCACTGGAAGTGTGATAAGTTGTAGAGTGTACAAAATTATGTAAACTCTCACCTCATCCACAATGAAAAGTCATATATATGAC
>NW_022103915.1:33187762-33189833 GCF_000313985.2 Echinops telfairi
CGCTGAAGACAAAGCAGGTGAATAAGCAAATGTGGTGAAGCAAGCTGATGGTGCCCAGTTATCTAAAGATATAGCATCTGGGGTCTTAAAGGCCTGAAGGTAAACAAGCGGCCATCTAGCTCAGAAGCAACAAAGGCCACATGGAAGAAGCACACCAGCCTGTGTGATCAAGAGGTGTCAAAGGGATCAGTTATCAGGCATCAAAGAACAAAACATCATATCATTATGTGCTCACCTCCATGATACGATCGCTGAAGACAAACGGGTGCATAAGCAAATGTGGTGAAGAAAGCTGATGGTGCCCGGCTATCAAGAGATATAGCATCTGGGGTCTTAAATGCTTAAAGGTAAACAAGCGGCCATCTAGCTCAGAAGCAACAAAGCCCACATGGAAGAAGCACACCAGCCTGTGCAATCATGAGGTATCAAAGGTACCAGGTATCAGGCATCATCATAACAAAAAAATCTTATTATAGAGAATGAGGGGCGGGAGAGCACAGTGGAGACCCAAAGCCCACTTCAGGCCACTGGATATCCCCTTACACAAGGGTCTTGGGGAGGAGACAAGCCAGTCAGGGTGCAATGTAGCAGCGATGAAAAATACAACTTTCTCTAGTTCCTAAATGCTTCCTCCTCCCCTACTATCATGATCCTAATTCTACCTTTCAAGTCTGGCTAGACCAGAGGATGTATACTGGTACAGATAGGAACTGGAAACACAGGGAATTCAGGGTGGATGATCCCTTCAGGACCAGTGGTGTGAGTGGCGATACTGGGAGCGGTTATATTTCTTTGTGCTGTATATATCTATCCATATATACATATATATGTGTATGTTTATATATATACACACACAAACATAATCATAAGTGTCCTGGTTTTGTTTCTCGAGTCTAGAGAACCCTATCTAACATAATACTTAAAGAAAATAGCTGTGAAAGAGGCACTATTGTTAACATCCCTAAATTCACAGATGAGAAAACAGACACAGAAGGGTCAAGTGGCGCATGAGTAGCAAATGGTAGACTTCAGATGTGAGCTTCTGCGTCCACACTGAAGAGGGTCTTAGGGTCAGGACAAAGAGGATGTAGCCATGACACATGGGGACTGGAAGCTAGATGTAGCCATGACACATGGGGACTGGAAGCTAGGTAGGAATGAAGTTAGGTAAGACACTGCACCATGGTGAACTCATTCTCCACTCCAGGCCACATACCCACCCTGTTCCTACAACCTTAGGTGCAACTCTGCGGACTGGGGGGTTCATCATGGAAATAAAGTCTTGCTATAGAACACTGACATTAGACTTGTTGCACCCATGTGAATGAGAACAGGGTTAGTTGGGTGTTCATGTGGAAGGGGATGGATACAAGTGACAGGTGATAGGTCTTGAGGACCGATACGGAGTTTCGTCTGATAATTTCATCAGCACATATTTGGATGGACAGATTATCCCTGGCAGAAAGGGGAAGTGCATTTCTCCTCCTACGCACTCTTTCATCGTAAACGGCACACCTCTTGGTACAAAGTCTATGCAGGAATGAGAGAGGAAGTCGGCAAATAAAGTGAATCAGAGGCTGTTCTCATCTCTAACCCTAACCCTCCCCCCAAAAGGTTTCCACTCACTGGGACATAGTCATACCCACATTTGGGGAAGGGAGAGGGTAAAGCAAGGTATATATATATATATATATATTTAAATATGGAATACTCCACGAATTTGCATGCCATCCTTGCACAGGGGCCATGCTAATCTTCTCTGTATTGTTCCAATTTCAGCGTATGTGCTGCCGAAGCAAGCACAAAGCAATGTTTATATATATATGTGTTTTCTCCCGATATTTTTAAATTATAAAAGTATACACAGACATATAAGCACAAACAGAGAAGGGGCCAGCCCCATTCCCAACTACTATGTGGACACCTGCCCCTCCTCCCCAGAAGAATTTACTTCAAAGAACGGCATTGAATTTGCAGCTCCAGGAGAGGGACACACGGATCTGATCGGAGCACACAGGAGCAGATGAAGGGGGAGGAGGAGAGAGTGGAGCACATCCTGGCCCACCAGGCC
>NW_022103915.1:33191707-33193050 GCF_000313985.2 Echinops telfairi
AGGGGCTTAGGTGGAGAGCAAATGTTTTAAGAATGATGAGGGCAATGAATGTACAAATGTGCTTGACACAATTGATGTATGCATGGATTGTGATAAGAGCTGTATAAGCCCCTAATAAAATGATTTAAAAAAAGCACAAACAAAGAGAGTTCTGGCAGATACGTGGGTTAGACATAAATGGTTAACATGCTTGGTTCTTAAATGAAAGGTGGGAGGCTCAAATCTATCTAAAAGTACCTAGGAAGAAAGGACTGGCTATATTCTTCCTTCTGATGACAGTGATTGAAAGATCTCTAGGTGCACGATGCTACCCTGACACACACGGGGTCTCGTGAGTTGGAATGGCCTCAACAGGTGTATGTTGCACTGCGAAGGTGCCCTGGCAGGCTAGTGGGCTAAGCATTGAGTAAGCATTGCACTGCTAATGGACAAGTTGGTGGTTTCAACTCCCCAGCTGCTCCACAGAAGAACAGGAGGCTTTCTGTTTCTGCAGATTCATAGTCCTGGTAATTCTACAGAGCACTTCGGCCAACTCTGTCTCATAGGGTTGCTAGGAGTTGGAATCAGCTTGACCAAGCAATGGGTTTGCTTGGTTTTACGAAGGAATGCAATGTGTTATACTTCCTGATTTAGTTTTATTTTTAAAGGTGCCAAAAATTGAAGTATATGACTATACTTCAATTTAAAAGCCTCTCTAGATTTAGTAATAATTTCAGGTCTGAACTAAAAATTGTATTTGGTATTGGGTGCCTTCACATCCATTCTGATTCATAGATCAGGATAGAAAGGTCCTGTTGGCTTTTCTGGGCTATGATATCTAGGGGGGCAGCTTGCTAGATCATTCTCTCATGTAATTCCTGGGTAGATTTGAACTGCTGACCTTTCAGTTGGCAGCCAAGCCCTTCATTGTTGCACCACTAGGCTCCTTAACATCGCTATGTATCAAACAATTGTACGCTTTGTAATTTTTCACTCTTCAAAAATTTAAATTTTTAAAGAGTGAAAAATTTGGTTGCCTGTTGCTTTGAATTCATTTCCATGTAGAATATGATGTGATTGAAGGATAAGTAATGGAAATGTGCCCATTTGAAACTCAGGTGCCATGGTTCCACAGTGATTAAGCACGGGGCTGTTCAACCAAAAGGTTGGTAGTTCAAACCCACTAGCCACTCCATGAGGGAATGATGTGGCAGTCTGCTTCTGTAAAAACTGACACTCTTGGAAACAAATCCTATGGGTTCAATTCTATTCTATAGGGTCTCTAGGAGTTGACTTGAGGGCAATGGACATTTGAAGCTTGCTTATATATTATTATAACTCCAGTTAGAACTCTTGATCCAACA
>NW_022103915.1:33193733-33203691 GCF_000313985.2 Echinops telfairi
AGAGAACTTTATAGAATGATATCAGAAATATGGGCTAATATTGGGCTTTAGACTTGATCTGAACTGGGCTGGGATATTTTCTCAATGTTCAATTGCTCTTGTATATAAATCTCTTTCTTATACACATGTGAGTGTCCTTAGAGTTGTTTCTCTAGTCTACCCAGACTCACACACAGGACGAGAGCTGCTCATAAGCTAACTGGATGACAACTGACTGGTGCGGTGGAGGGCGGCCTGGGAGATCCTGCTGCAGGACCAAGCACAGAAGCCCAGCCGTGTGAGTGAGATTGATGCGTAGTACCCAAACCAGACAGCGGAGCTGAAACTACATAAGCTTGCCTGGCTCTCCATGGTTTCCTGTCTCCTCCAAGCCTCAAGTGAGATCCATAAGGTAGGGTATCATCCAAAAGGACACCAATGTCAAATGCATCTTCCCAAGGTGAATGGGTTCATTTAGCTCCATTTTATGATGTATTTTATATTCCTTTAAAATGCCTGTCAAATTCCTTTAAAATATCTCTCTTTCAATTTCACACTCTTTCACACACATTTACACATACACACAATTTTTAACTAGTTATCGCGAAGGAGCCTGGGGAGAGGTGCGGTAGTTAGTGCTTGGCTGCTAACCCTACCACTACTCCACAGCAGAAATCTGTGGCAAATCCTTCTGTAAAGACCACTGCCTTGGAAAGCCAAGGGGACAGCTCTAGTCTGTCCTAGAGCAGTGGCTCTCAACCTTTCTCATGCCGCGACCCTTTCAGACAGTTCCTCGTGTTGTGGTGACCCCCCGACCATCAAATTATTTTCGTCACTGTCATTTTGCTCTGTTATGAATTGGGCAACCCCTGTGAATGGGTGGTTTGACCCCCAAAGGGGTCGTGACCCACAGGTTGAGAACCGCTGTCCTAGAAGGTCACTACAGGTCAGAATTGACTCTAAGGTGATGGGAGTTACAGCACAGTCTGTATAAATATAGTATAGGTAGATGTGCACTCCTGTGCACATAGTGAAATACATCATCAATCTGCATAACATGTCAACTATAGATACATCTGAAAAATGATAATACCACCACCACCCAGGTCCCCACCCTCTAGGACAAGGAACAAAACCTTTCCCAGTATCTGTGAGCCCACCTGCCTGCCTCCACCCGGTGGCATCTCTTGCTCTACCCTCTCTGGAAGAGCTAGCCTCATTTGAGTTGGTATTTCCTTTACAGTTCTACCAATATCTAAGAAGCTCCTAAACAACAACAACAAAAACGCCCCCAACCCCAAACCCTGTCTATCCATGAGTAGGATCACATCTTCTGTAGCTTGCCTCCATCCAAGTTTCTGAATTGCCTCTGAGTTAGTTAATTGTGCCAGCCTGGCCGATAATCACATGTGAGGCTGGTTGAAAGGCGGAGGGATAAATGGGTGGTGAAGCCTCGCCTTTCTAGTTCTCGGGTCTCTTGTTTTGTGATGGTTACACCCGGGTGCAGCTGCCTTAGCAGTTCCCTGCTTCAGCTTGCAAGATTGACTTCCTACAAGACATCCTCAAGGAGAAGCTACATGAACCTACCCTGATGCAGCCCTGGGTGCTGGAGCAGCCGTGTGGAGACCCCTGCTAGTGCTGAGATGCTTGTTCGTTCACTGACTCAGCTTTCCTCCTGCAGTCGGCATCATTGCCTCTGTTTTGTGAGGTGGAGGACTTTGTGGACTGGTGTTGGGTTAATGGGTTAATGTTGGACTTGTGGGCTTGGGCAGCATTGGGTTGGGATGTTTTCGTGATGCACCTTTTCTTTGCATAAAATTCTCTTATACTTGAGTCGCTGTGGATTTGTTTCTCCAAAGTACCTAGACTAATACCGCCTCCATGTGATTTTCACAGTGGTCCATAGTTCTACGGACAGAACGTGCTTTATCTATCCATTCTGCAGCCCCAGGTTGTCCCGACGTGGCTCTGGGGTGTTGCTAACACGAACAAGGCTGCTGTGATGAGTGCACTGAGGCCATGATTTCGCTAGTCTACAATCGAGCCCTCGGAGTGCCCTTGCCAAGGCATAAAGTATGCATGCTTTCAACCTGAACAGGCATTTCCAATGTGGTCTGCCAATGTACACCCCCCTCTGGCAGCGGACTAGAGCTTCCCTTGCTACGCAGACTGCTGCCTACTTAGCAGAGTCAGGAACGTCTTTATGTTTTCCACGTGGCTGAGCTGAAGCGGTATCTCACTGTAGTTTAATTTGCATTTTCATGATGATTAATAACATGGAACAACTTTTCCACGCTTATCGACCATTCCTATTTCCCCTTCTATGAAATGCCTGCTCATGTGTCACCCATGATTCTTGGGGCTCATTTATTTTTCTCTTCATCTTTAGGGGTCTCAGAGATTCATAATGCTAATGTTTGGCTGGCCTTGTGTTGCTAAGAACCCCCTCTCAGGGTGTAGTTTGAAAGCATTTTTCTATATAATTTCCTTTGAGGAGCACATGTTAATGTTTTTAATATTGTTGAAGTTATAAACATTTTCTTTGTCACGGCTCTGTTTACATCTTTGTTTGGGAATTCCTTCCAGATCCTGTAGTTGAAAATATTCTCTTACAAGTGGCTCTAAACCTAGTTTTACAATTTTGCCTTTTGAATTTAAGATTTTAATGATTTCAGAATCCATTTTTGTCTGTTGAGAAGAATCTCATCTCCCATCACATGATTAACCAATTATCAAGAACTGTTTACCACATGAGTGTTCTTTGTATATAAAGTGCTCACAGTAATAGCACATCCAGGCCGATAATGTGCATAGTGCACATAGGAAATGTATGCATTTGGGGATTGCCTGGTTTGCACAAAACTGTACAATACACTTTTTGTGTAAACATACAATATTTAACAGTCAGCCCACCCCTTTCCACACCAACCTGCAGGACCAGGTTTCTCTATAGCTGATCAGTTTCTGGGCTCTCTCTCATCTGCCCTTTTTCTTGGTGCCATTCCAATACTACGAGGACCCCTGGTAGCATTGGGATGCTACCCAAAAGGAGAGAGGTTCAAACCACCACCTGCTCCACAGGAGACAGATGGGGCTGTCTGCCCCCATAAAGATTTACTGTCTCAGAACCACTGTCTAGGGTTGCTATGGGTCACAATGCATTTGAATGGTGGTGCCGCAGAAGAATACTCAAGTACCCTGGACTGCTAAAAGGACAAACCAATCTGTCTTGGACAAAGTACAGCCAGAGTTCTCCTTAGAGGTAAGGATGGCAAGACTTCTTACATCCTTTGGACATGTTGCCAGGAGAGACCAGTCCCTGCAGAAGGACATCATGCTTGATGAAGAGCAGCGGGGAGGTGGGCAGCTCAAAAGAGCGAGGCTCTCGACAGAACAGATGGACAAGACAATAGACTCAGGGGAGAGACGGTTGGTTCTGAGGGCCGTGCAGGACCATGCAGTGTTCCGTTCCATTGTGCAGAGGGTTGCTATGGGTCAGAACTGACTTGCTGGCACCCAACAACAACACAAGTTGAGATTAACTCGATGAAGTGGGTTTTGATTTCAATACTACAGTCTTTTAAGATTTATACCTTTGTAATCAATGGTGGCATCAGGTAGGGTCTTTTACTGGTGACTCTGACTTCCGGTGACCCCATGGGAAATGGGATTGGACCCCTGTGATCCATAGGGGTTTCAGTATCTGGTGTTCTGAAGTTTCTCACCATGTTTTTTTCCCTCCTCATCTGTCTCCATCTGGAAGCTTTGCTGAAACCTGTCGCGTATCATAGCAGGAACCAAGTCTCCACTGACCTTTTATAATATTCATTCAAAGTAAGGGAATCATACATTTTTTAGTTAACATGATAGTTTTCATGCCGCAGTGTTTCCTCATGTGCACAAAACCACCCCCTCGTGGTGCTGGAAGGACTCGAAGGGGCTGTGAAAGTCTACCTAACCTTTATCCCGCGTTACGGGCTATCGTACAGAAGTGTTTCACTGCTAGAGGGGCACTGAGTGAATAGTTTTCTGAAAAGGGGCGGTAGGCCAAATATGTATGGGAACCTGTGCTCTAGGCTTGCTTTGGCTCTTTACAAGCTTCTCCCCCATCGGCGAGTACATCCTCTTCAGCCCGTCAACATCTTTCAAAGATCCTCTGGTTTGTTTAAAAAGCATTAGGCTAATTATATAAAATTGCAGATCACCACCAGTTCTGACTTCCAGAAATGGTATTTTCATGAGGTGTGACCTAATGATTATTTTATATTAGCTATAATGTGAAAATACCAACATCTGCTCCCTCTCTGTGCTTGATTCCACAGCGGTGGCTTTGCGCTGAGGCTCAATCTCGTGGGATGGTGTCCTCTGGTTTCTAGTGAGCTTTTGGGGGTTTTCCCTTTACAATGTGTGAGATCTGTGCTTCAATATGTTCCTTCAGAGAATGCGCTGGCTTTGCCAGGACCTGGTGATCATTGTGACATGGAGAAACTTTAAACTCTTTCATTTCTCCTTCCCATCCATCATTTCCTTTCGTATCCAGGGGGATTCATCCTTCTGTGTGCCTCTCAGGGCCACAGGAATGGGGGCGGGGTGTGGGGCAAGGGGGACGGGGTGTCGGGGGTGGGGAGGGCAGTGTTCCTTTATTCGTCTCCTCAGGCAGCATATCACGCCTTTAGCTGCCTGCTGGGGTCGGCTGTTCCAGCCACCCTCTTAGCCTCAAGAAGCCGACACCCATCTTAGTTTGCACACATGCTGTGGCACACTTTCCCCAGGGTCCACACGTTTCAAAACTTCAGTAGCGTGGAGTTAAGGTGCTAACCGCAAGGTCAACCGTTTGAAATCACCAGCTACTCCATTCGAGAAAGATGGGCCTTTCTACTCCCACAGAGAGTTACAGTCTCTGAAACCCATAGGGGCAGTTTTACCCGGTCTCAGAGAGTCCCATCGGCTTCACGGCAGTGAGTTTGGTTTATTTTTGGATCGGGAAGAACATGGGAATGTTTGAGACAACAGAGACTGCCGACGAGTATTAGCGCCAATGAATCCCACCGATCTGCTGTCATCAGCAGTCCCCCGGGAAAACAATATGCTCGGGCAGATTACTTGAGGACAGTATGCAGTACATACAGCTCCAGAAGATCCCAAGTCAATGCCATTTTTCTTGAGTCCAGAAAATAATGTCTTAAAACCCCAAAAATAACTAGGCTAAGGATTTTATGACATGTTTTTATGTAAAATCACCTTACATTTCCTCTGCCCACCACTAATAATAGAATTGGGTTTTATTTCTGCACAATGTGCCTGGTTGAAGTGAATGTGTTTAAGGGAAACAATGGCCTTCACGGATGACAAAAAATGACAAGTTCTAACACTGGCTTTTAAAACTGGGTGTGGACGCTTCAGGCATACTTATTTGGCCAGGCCAGTAATAATGTGTTATGCTTCCATACATTAAAGCCCTACTGTCTTCGGTAGACTAAACCCCGAAACAACATCACTGCCATCAAGCTGATTCTGACTTATTACCGACCCTGAACAGGATTTCAGACACAGTAAATCTTCAGGGGCACAGACAGCCTCATCTTCCTCTGGTGGGTTGGCTAGTAGATTTGAACCACTGACTTTGAAGTTAGCGATCCAAATGTTCACCTGACAACACCATCAAGGAATAGGCAGACCAAATCAATTGGGCAAGAACCTAAGCTGAACATGAACGGCTTCCAGGTGCCCTGTCGTTGCAGATACATCCTGGCCTGGAGGAGCCCTGGGAGTGCGGGGATTACCCACTTAACTGCTGACTGACAGGCTGGTGGCTCGAACCCACCAATCACCGCATGGGAGAAAGACGTGGCAGTCTGCTTCCATAAAGATTTCCGCTTGGAAACCACAGTTGCACTCTGTCCTATGGGGTCGCGGCGAGATGGAATCGAATCAAGGGCAATGGGATGTTTGAGTTTTCCAGCCACAGCAGTACTGCTACAGGGTCTTCCCACCAGTGAGTGACACACGTTCGTGACTGAAATTCGGTTCTATCACAGAGGATCCAGGGGAAGCAAGGATGGTCATTGCTAGGACCGGCCTCACCCTTCCTTTAGTTTCCACTGTAGTTTACTTTTCCTTTCTCTAAAACAGATGCAAGGATCCTGGGGTTTCAGCCTCTCCTCAAATTGTATCTTCACTTCACAGCAGTTTTTATAGAGTTGTTTCAGAAGGTACCATAGAGTACAGTGAGGGGCTGGTTGGTGTATTTTCACTTCTAATAAATGAGCTGTCTTTTCTCCTTTTCTTCCACTTAGCATTTCTTCTCAGCCCGGGGGGAAGGCGGGTGGGGGAGGGGGGGACCAAGACACAGTGTAGAAAAGATGAATTAATGTGACATTTAGAGTACGCTTTTAATGACACAAAGGCCACGGATATCGGAGTCATGCCTTTTGCTTTCACAATTAGAACTTGACAGAATTTCAAGACGTCACTGAATGAATCTCAGAAGAGGAAAGTTAAAAAAAGAGCATACATTCGGAGAAAACGGGCTGCTGCGCAGTTGTCTTTGTGGGGCAATCACTGCACGACCGATATTTAACTAAGCATGGTCTCTCTCCCCGCTGGCCCTCAGGACATGACACCCTTATTTCAGTCCATACTGGGTAAACTAGAAAGGCTGGAGAAATACATTAAATCAATGAATTGCTTGCAAGTCAATTTTAACACAGCAACCACCTATGTGTGTGTGTGTGTGTGTGTGTGTGTGTGTGTGTGTGTCAAAATGGGCCTGTGCTCCATGCTGTTGTCAGGGGCTGATTTGTCAGAAGTCCACCTCTTGTGTGTGCTTTTTTCTTAGGAGCCTCAGGGTGAACTGGAACCACCAACCTCTCCACCAGTGGCTGGGTGTGTTCACAGTGTGCACCGCCCTGGGACTGCACCACCGAGGAACCAGTTTAAGAGGGCAGTAAGAACCAGGCCTATCTGTTTTATTGACTCAGCCACTATTTATTGTATCCCAAATTGCTACCTCCCAGTTCAATTACAGACCTTAGTCATCAAACTGATTTCAAATGTTAAAAGACAGACACATACAACGTGAACAATGGCAAAACCTAAATGTGTTTGTTTTTTTATTTTGAAGCACGGCACATGCAGAAAAGTTGCTTAAACAGGGACTTCAAAAAGTTCGTGGAGCAGTGGCATTAAAAGAAGATGGAAGTTTTCCACTAACCTTTTGAAGCTTCCGCCTATGTACAGCTTAAATGTATTTAAGTCCTCCTGCCACAATCACACTAGTGAAAGCAAGCAGGCAAACAAACAAACAATGTCCAGTACCCTAGAGTCTCTTGTACATACTGTCCTCATTACAATGCACCCCTTGTCACTGAAAGCTAAAAATAGCACTGACTTTGATGGGGGTCATTTCCATACGGATCACTTTGATCATCTAAATAAGTGCTCCTCAAAACCCTTAGTTACTACCCTACACACAGGTACTGGTTTTGGGCTTCTATAGGAATGCAATCCTATTGTACGAGGGTATATAAAAAAATATTGCTCCTCCGGGCTCCAGTTCAGACATGCAAGGTAATGGGTCCAGCGTTGGGTTTCTTACTGCAGGGTTGGAAGTACAAACCCACCAGCTGCTCCACAAGAGAAAGATAAGCCCGTCTGCTCCCATCGTGATAGCCAGTCCGGAAGCCCCAAGGAGCAGTTCTACTTTGCCCTTTGCTGTAGGGTCTCGAGGGGTGCCATGAATCGGTTTGAGTTTTTGAGGAGTATATTTGAGATTTTTTCCCCCTGCTTGATGTTCATTGAGAGAAATGAATCTAAGAGTTTATAATTCTTATCAAATTCACAAAAAGAAGTTTATCATTATTTATGAAAGCAGTTTGAGTTTTTGTTGAAGAAGTCCTTCATGGGTATTATTTCTGGATCATTTTCAAATGTCTATGTTTTCTCCTTTGTATGGGGATATACGTTCTTGTTTGTTTTCCCATTATTATTATTATTTCTAATGAAATGTTGGGTACTGTGGAGTTTCTGAACTTAAAATGTTGGAACTTTGCTTAAGGGGACTGTCAAGAATTGGGAATGCGCATATAGACCCCACTACGGCTCACCAAACCAGGAGGGCCACGTAACCACGTGGAGGAATGCATGAAAAGAGTGGGCTCCAGGGCCCCCGCCGTAGAGGTATGTGGGACAGAGCACAACACTAAACCGTCAGGTGGGGGAAGGGGCCGACTTGCCACGCCCACACAGAAGCAAACCAAGGAGGAAAAAGAGAGGGGGCAGTCGGTCTAGACCCCAGATCGGCACACCAAGCCCGGAGGATGATGTCCCTGCACGGAGCTGCTACGGCGCAGAGAGGACTGCAGGGCCGACAACAGCTCAAGACATGTTGTCCCCTCACTGGAGCACACTTCAACAGAGGACAAAAATGGGGACACACAGTGGGGAGATAGTGTGGTCTGACGCCCCCCGCAGCAGAGCAAACCAAGAGGGGAGCATAACCGATCAGCAACTGGAGCAAAGCCAAATCACAAAGCCCCTGGAGACCCCAAAACAGACCAGGCTTGGGGGCAGCTCCCAGAATGCCCCCAGGACCCAGGGAGTCATGAAGGCCAGCGGACAGACCTGGAACTACATATGATTTTTCTTTCTTCTTTTTTCCTTTTCTCAGTCTTTTGTTTTCTTGTTGCTTGGTCTACGACATTGTTGGTTTGCCTATTTATATAAGACAGGCATGGGAAGCAAGTTCGGGGAGAAAGCGACGGGGCCAATGGCCCCAAAGGGTCTTGGGGCAAGAAGGTGGGGGGGTGTATGGTGAGCAAACAACACCATAGACAGGGGAACAACCAGGGAATTACAACCAACAACAAGGAGGTTGTAGAGCTCCTGTGGCTGTTGGAGCAACAGCAATCTAGCGGAGAGGAAGTACTAAGATGTGGAAGAAGGGGGGACGTGATGGCGGGGCAGGAGGAGGCAGAAGGAAACAGGAAAGCTCTAGGAAGCAAAGCTATGGATAGAGGTATTAACAGAGATGTATACTTATGTAAATACTTTATCCATAAAAATAGCGGTATGACCTATGTACATATATTTATAAGGCAATACTTTTAGGTTGTGGATGGACTTCAGGCCTCAGCTCATACCTCCCCTAAGACAAGAACATTTTGCTCTAACAAACTGGCATTTTGTGATGCTCATTACCCACCGCCTCTCCCCAGCCCACCCCCGGCCCTACCCCAGCACAATTGCTGCAGACAAAATGGGTGCATAAGCCAATGTGGTGAAGAAACCAGATGGTGTCCGGCTATTACAAGATATAGAATCTGGGGTCTTAAAGGCTTGAAGTTAAGCAAGCGGCCATCCAGCAGGGAAGCAACAAGCCCACAGGGAAGAAGCACACCAGCCTGTGAGATCATGAGGGTTCATCAGGACTGGGTAACAGGCATCAGAAGTTTCATAACAAACAAAAACGCATTATTGAGAATGAGGGGTTCAGAGCAGAGACCCAAAGCTCATCGGTCATAGAGGGGTCGTAGGGAAGGGATGAGTCAACCAGGGCGCAGTAGATTACTGATAGATCACACAATCTTCCTCTGGTTCCTTGAGGCTTCCTCACCCGGCGCTGTCACGACCCCAGTGCTGCTTCTCACTCTGGACTGGACCGGAGCATGGACACAGGTATAGATAAGAGACAAAGCTCATGACACACGGAATTCAGGAACAGGAATGGGATAGTGATCCCAAGAAGGGTAGGGGGATGGAGGGCAGAGGCAGGGAGGAAGGGGAACTGATCTCAATGGTTGCCACATAACCACCCACCCCCTCCAGGGGGAAGAACAACTGAAACCATGGGGGAAGGGAGATTGTAGTCGGTGTGAGATATGAAAATAATAGTAATTTATAATCTATCAAGGGGTCACAGGGCTCATGGGGGATGGAAAAAAGAGGAGCTGAGACCAAGGCCTCAATAGAAAGTAAATGT
>NW_022103915.1:33204437-33205838 GCF_000313985.2 Echinops telfairi
GGAGTCTCGGGGTCTGGCCACGTCTGCGCAGTACAGAGCTCCTTTCTTGCAATCTTCCTGCCTGAGCTCCTGATCCAACTGCCTGGCACTTGGCGGGGCTGGTTATTTCTGTCCCCTCCACCCCTTAGACTTCACAGGCATGCACCCCAATCTACCTCTTGCACACTGAACTCTGTCCGGATGCTGTTTTCGCAAAGGGTCTAAATGACACGGCAGCCAGGCGCTTCTTTGTCTCACAGGTAGAGTTTTATCCCCCTCCCCCACCTCTGTAGACCCCAATTCAGCAACACACTAAAGGACGCCCTATGCAGACGCCTGTAGTTCTTTTCCCATGCAGCTCATTCTTCCCTGCGACTTTGGCCTGCAAATTCCCAGTGCTTCGTGTCCCCAAACACAGATCCCTGCCTCTGCAGTTCAGTGAGACGCTGGACCACGCTTGGGTTCCCTCTTCCTTCTTCTCCCCACACGAATGCCAAGTGCCTGCCGGCAGGAAGCCGGGTCATTTTAGGGCTGACCTCCATTGCTTCTTTTGCTTTCATAGCTCACAATCGCACCCAGTGTCTGAAAATAGTTGCTTGACCTAGTTTTGAAAAGTCTTCTGGTTGCTTACTGGGATTAACCGAGCCCCAGACGAGTGACTCCAACATGCTGCCTGCAAGTGAGTTTCAGTTATCCTTTCAGTGGTGGATGGAGACTTTTTCTACTTCAAGTCTGTTCCTAAGGATGAGTTATAAGAACTCAGGATCTTGTCCTCTCACATACATCTACCTAGGATCACCTCTTTAGGTAGATACGTGGGAGTGGAATTATTGGGAAGTAGGAAATACATATCCGGAACTCTAGGAGAAAACATCAAACGGTTTTCCAAAGTGGCTGTATCAACTTTTATGACCACAGCACAGATGCGAAGAAGGGAAATGACTTGCTCTGGCTCTTCTATCCCCTCGTCTTTGAAATGCCCACAAAATGATTGAGTAGGGAGCATGCAAATAAGGTACATGAAAGTGTCATTGGGATGGGCGGAAAGTGAGCTATTTCAGCAGCAGGGACAGAGGATTCTATGACCAGCAAGGAAGAATCAGAAGGGAAGGATGTGTGAGATTCTGCAGTGGGGAAGTGGAGGAGAAACAGGGCCAAGAGACATGAGACCAAGAAGAGAAATAGCATCAAGCCCCTGAGATGGTGCAGTGGGACCCCTAGTCCACGGAACTCATAACACGGAGTGCCTTTGGGCAGGAGGCTAGCTGGTACAGTGGGGTTGCCCTTTGAAGGCCATCCTGGTGGTGCTCCTGGGTAAATGATGAACTGCGAAGCAATAGGTACGTGGTTCGAGCACACCTGCAGCTCCATGAGAGAAAGATGAAGCTATCTCCTCTTGTAAAGATACACAGCCTTGGAGAC
>NW_022103915.1:33207863-33209132 GCF_000313985.2 Echinops telfairi
GGGGAGGGAGAGGGAAAAGTGAGGAGCTGATGCCAAGGGCTCAAGTAGAAAGCAGGTGTTTTGAGAATGATGATGGCAACATATGTACAAATGTGCTGGACACAAATGATGTGTGTACGGACTGTGAAAAGAGTTGTATGAGCCCTTATAAAATTATTAATAAATAAATAAATAAATAGATAAATAAAGGAAAACATTTAATCCACAGGAAAGATGATAAAGAGGCCAGGAAACTAGAGTGCGAGTGTTCAAGAACAGCTCAAACACAATGATAAATATTGGCACCGTGAAAAATGCAACTAATGTCATTGATCTATTTGTGTGAAATTTTCCAACGGGAATCTAACGTGCTGTATAAACTTGCCAAAATCACAATAAAATATTACTTTAAACAGACAGATTCTTACATGATACTTCCAATATTGGATCCATCACGTAGCCAATCTTAGTTGGTTCACTTTTCTTTTGCGACAAGTTTCAGAGTCAGGGCTCTTGGCGTGTTACATAATTCTATATTGTATCTTGGATTTCATGAACGGTAGGTTGCACGGCATAAGGGCTCTCATGTTTTCTCTAAAGAGTATTGTTTTTTCTGTTTTGTAAGACGAGGAGGGTAATTTTTTGATTGGCCCCAATATGTAAACTCCCAAGGCAGATATTTTGACATTAGCTGAGTGGCTTTGAGCCTGTTCTGTATTTAGTTAAAGGTCAGTGTGATCGGTTTGATGTCAACTTGGGCAGGCTGTGCTCTGATCTAACAGCAATCCTAACAGTGACCAACTAATATGGTGGGATCTTCTGCGAAGCATTCAAGTAATTAATCCGGTCACAGTCTTGAGACAATGGGGGGAGATTCCATTCAGGGTGTGGCCTGTTCTTAGTATAGACTGGCACTATGTGGAAGCTACATCGCATCTACTCCTGGATCTGGATCCTGCATCTGGTTTGTTGACTTCCTGTGATATTGTCTGCTGGTCCCCGGAGCCATCAGCACACGGCTGACCTTGGGTTCATTCAGCCAATCTCAAATTCAGTCAGCTCTGCATCCACCAGCCTTCAGTCTTTCTGCTTCCTGTCTGTCAGCCCCTGAAGTTACAAGAGTCAGGAGAAACCTCCTGCTTGTAGCTGACCCATGGACGTGAACCAGATTGGACTACCCATTGTGGTAGCTACATCATCTGGTGTCAATTTGGGACTTGAGAGGATTAAGAGCGAAGGGGTGGAGTCTAGTCTGTCAATCGGGTCATAGCCAATGAGGCCTCTGTGTGG
>NW_022103915.1:33210359-33215953 GCF_000313985.2 Echinops telfairi
AGCATTGTTAGGTTTCCTGAATTTGTGGCTTAGTGTCTTCTATTAGCTTTGGGAAAATCCCCAATTGAGTTTCCTTCACTCTGCTCTATTCTCTTTTCTCCCTCTAGGACCCTGTTAAATCCTTGTTTCATCTTCTCTCTGTGTCTTCTATGGTTTTCCAGTTTCTTCCCTCTTTCGTTGACTCTCTACATTCCGGATTTCCCCCTGAACTCTCTTCCAGGTCAACAATTCTCTTTTCAGATGGGCTCAGCTTCATGTACTGAGTCCCCAATCGTGGTGACTTGGAGCTGTGGTTTGGAATTTCTGTCCCCACAGTCTAGAAGGATGTTTTATTTTGGTGTGTGTGTGTGTGTTTCATAATTAAATTTCCTTTTCATTCTCTGTAGATTAGGCTAGAGACTACTTGGAACATAATAGCTCATTAACAGTTTAAAAATAAGAAAGAGAAAAAAAGATGTTTCTGCCCCTTTTCTCTAAGAAGAGTAAGCAGTCCATGATGCAGGACTCACATTCATTTTGAATTTAAAGCTTTGGGGACCATTCAGAGTGCAAATAATATAATTTCAAAAATTTCCACAGCTTATTGTGATGGAGTTCAATAACAAAGCTGCATTAATCATAAAGTGTAGCATATGCCCTCTTGCCAAACTTCTGAATCAGCCTTGGGAAGTAAAAATAAAGGGAAGGAGGTGACAAAGAATGAATGAATTTGTTTCATTTAAAAAAACTGAATTCAGCCTTAATCCAAAAAAGAATTAAAAGCCACATATCAAGGCACACGTCATGCGGAAAAATGAAATAAATAAAAAGATAGGTGAAGTGAATGAGGGGAAAAAAATACACACAGTACAGCGGGAAGCCAGGAGTGAGGTTGGCCTCAAAAAACTCACTGTGAAATCATACACTCATGTTTCCAATGGGTCACACATTTTGGCTTTAAAGTTTCTGGAAGAAGAAAATGTGATCAGTTATGTAATTTTCCTGTGTCTGTAGAATAACATTTTTCAGGAGATCCACATATGTTTCTGACACAGATGCCAGAAAGCCATCTTGCCCCATTGATCGGCAGCAAATCACAGCCCCCAGGAAGCCCTTTTCTTACAGGGCCCTGGAGAGCAACTCTGTGACATCATCTTGAAGGAGGAGCCCGTGAAGGGCATTTTGTAGGAAAACAGTATGGTGCGTTCTTGCCACAGAGCTCTCTGATGCTCTGGTTAATCAAGGGGTGGATTCTAGTCTGAACATCTAGGAGACTCTATGGAAAACACAGACTTCAGATGAAGCTTTATGTACATCCCGTGAAGGACCACAGAGCTTCAGAACCAAGATAGATCAGAGAGCGTTTAGCCCAAACCTACTAATTAACAGAGGGAAAATGAGGCCCAGAGAGACTGGTGACCAACTCAAGGTCATACAGTTACCAGGTCAAGGCAGTTACTGTCACAAGGCAGTGCCATAGGCCCAGAGTCTTTCTTCCAAGCTGTGCTTCCAAGAAGCCATTAGGTAAAACCTTTTACATGTTTATGTCAACATAAAGCCACTAACACACATATTTGGAATATGAAAAGAAATGGAGTTGTATACACACAAAAAGTTGTTGAGATAAGTGCATCAAAAATGAATGCCTAGGCGAAGGACAAGGAACCCTGATGGCACATGGGCGAGTTATGTGTTGCACTGCCAACCACAAGGTTAGCAGTTCGAAACCACCAGCCACTTCTTGGGAGAAAGATGAGAGTGTCTGTTCCCATACAGATTTACAGCCTCAGAAAACTACTCTGTTCTATAGGGTCACGAGGCGTCAGAATCAACTCAGTGGCAGTGAGGGAATGTCCCTAGGCTGTTTTCTGAAAATTATTTGTGCAATTAGATTTCATGAGGAAGAACTAGTTGAGCCTAATTTTCATCAAATTGCAGGTAGAATTGGAGCAAATGGATTGACGGCTGTTAAGTTTCAGTTCACTCTAAGAGTTTCTAAAGGTTAGCGACAGCCAAGGGCGAGTGGATAACATCAGGAGTGATGGAAGCCGAGGCCGCAGAGCAAGAATGGCGTGGTTATAGTGACTCCCAAATTCAGACAAGGACCATAAGAGCAGATGCTGTCAGTAGAGATGGGCCCACGGGAAGGTCCTGGAATCTTTAGGTTTAAGACGCTATGCGAGTGATTTCCATTTGGGTGTCTGTCGTGTTGAGCATGAAGGAATGGAAACAGCGCTGCAAAGGCAGAGAGGAGTCGCAGGACTCCAGCTTCTAATCTTGGTTCTGTCCCTCACAAGGCTGTGTGAGTTGGGGGCAGATTACGTCATGTCTCTGGGACCATTTTCCTGTCTCCAAGAATGGGCCAGAAGAGAGATGTCTGATGGCTCTTCCATGCTGAGAATTAGTGCTTCGGAGGGAGGCCTGGAAGAAATTAATCTCTGGCATTCCTGGAAAATTCCTGATGACATTCAGGTGAGAGAATTATCCTGGAATGACTGCCTGTGGCAGCTGGGGAAGGTTGCTGCTCTTGGAAGTTGGCGGACGTTACGCCCAGAATATATCTATCATGTGCAGGGCCAGCTGGGAGTGATGGAGCTGCCAGGCCAGATGCCGGGAACTTGGAATTTCACCATTTTAGCCTTAGCTACCGTCTTGGTTACCTACTGTTCAAACATGGGGGTTTGACTAGGCTGTTCTGTCCTAAAGTGGGGTTGCTAGTAAGGTGGCCAGGAGGAGTCCTTTCTGTGCCTGTCTGGCTCAGAAATATCAAGTTTCTGCAAAGTGAGATGTTTGCTTGTTAGGAGCCATTTTCATTTCTTATGCCACGCAAGAAGCATCTCTCCCAAATCACTTTGGGTTTGTTCTAATTTCGGCTTCCTTTCTTTCCTCTATTATTTTTCCTCTCTCTAGTTTCCCAACTACGTTTCCTGACAGTATTTAGTTGACAGCCCTTAGCCTTTGTAGCTCTTCATCTGTCACTTTTGAGGGAGATGTACAAACTGTAGTCCCCAATCATGTCACTGAAGTCCTCTACCACTTAGGCATTGATGACTTACCGCTCTTCTGAATAAAGGATTCAGAACACCAGTCCCTGAGTTCCAATTGCCACCTACCTGAGCAGCACCAGCAGAATGCCATTTCACAATAATCCAGTTCACCAAGACTAAGAATGATCTTGCTTCTTCTCTCCCATAAACATTTCTTCCTCAAGTCCCTATATTGGGCAAAGGCATCCTCTGACAATCAATATCCAAGGCAGAAATTAAGAATATGTGTTAACTTCATTTCTCTGCCCTGAGTAAGGAACCAGGCAGTAGGGCACACGTAGGTAGAGTGTGGTGTTCCGCAAGACAAGAGTCAGAGGCATGGTGCCGGTTACACTAGCCTCATTAGGATGGTCAACTTGACCTTTCATTTCACTGTTAGTCAAAGGGTCTCAATACGGAAGAGAAACAGTTACTTCTATCACTTGCTGGTAGAGAAGCTTCCATGGTGGCGATAAGCTCTCCTAAAATAATGGAAAGGTTATTTGCAGGTTTCTCATGGGGAACTATTTCACTAATTGCTGGCTTGTCTGATAGGGGGCACTGTGTGTGTTGGGAAAGTCTGGAAGGTGGGTCGATTCAATTTAGGTGTAGACATGCCTCCACAGGCACAGTGACCAGCTGAGTATTCATGGAGGTCCAGCTTTGATTTGGTACCCTGGGTCTCGGTGGCCTGGATTTTCTTTGGCTGTAGTCTCCGGTTGGGTACTAGCCACTTAAGGAGGGAGAGGAGAAATAATGACTTCCTGAAATATTATTCCAGGTTTTCCTTTACAAGTGGTTGGTGGAGGGCCGATTACACTTGTGGTTTTATCCAACAAGAGTACAACTGGTTTTGTTATTTCAGTCTAGGGCTGCCGAGGACCCATTGTGTTGTGTTGATTGACATTGCTGAATGGATTTCCTGTGTGCTCATTGATGACTGTCTCGGGGGTCACAGCAGTTGCTGGCTGAGTGTCCCATGTTTAATCTCTTAAATAAGTTGACCCAGAGACTCAACCAACTGGTCTTAGGAACCAACTTAACGTCAACGTGAGCTGTGCCGGCAGAGCACGGGGCCTAATATTGCTGAATGATAGTGAACTAGAGCTGGATCCAGGCAGTTGGTCAGCAGTGTGAGTGGCAAAATGGACTCTAAATAGATAGAACCAGCTGCTGTGGCTACTAGCTTCTGGGCCGTTTGAGGATTCTATCAGAGAGGGTTGGATCTGGAGCCCATGTACCGAGCACCTCCTAGACCCAGAGTAAGCATTGGCTCTTGGGGTGGGTCCTTTTCTCCTCTTGATGCCTCTCAACACCTGTGGGCTAAGCATTCCTTGGAGATTTCTACATAGCCGATCCAACTTTTCCTTCTTGGTGACAGTCTGGTTCCTGGTTTTCAATGTATCTTTGTAAGATAAAACTCCCCTGACGTCCCTGAACATCTTGTACGCCGAATATTGGCTGCCCTTGATAGTCGGTTATTTTTTTCCCAAGGGCATTTGTATAGCACAGAGCTTTGAAAGAGAGAAATAATGTCTCCTTCTGGAGCAAAGGGCAGGTATAATTGTGACCCCTGATGAAAGAGTCAGGCTCCCTAGGCTTGGATTCCCCTCCAGTCAGGCAGCCCACTGCACATGCATAGGCCCTACCTAGTCATCTGTGAGTCACCCTGCAGAAGCGGAGTTCAGGGGACTGGTGCAGAAAGTCCTGATTCTCTGGCTAGTGCGGTGACTGTGAGCAACAAGCCATCCTTTGTCTCTGGCCCAGGAGCCTCCTGTCTCCTACCAGCATCCTTTGCAGCTGGTGTAAGCTACCTTGTTAGCTTGCAAGTATAGGAACATTTCAGACTTTGAAGCGAGTTCTTCACCCTGTGTACTTTGACATTAAATCTTAAAAAAAAAATCCTTTTACTCTGATTTTTGTGGTATCTCAGAGGAGGAAAAATTAGATGAGTGACTTCAAGCCACCCCGTTAACCGTGAATCTGTCAACTCTATGCTACACATCCAGTTATCAAGTCCTATTCATTTCGTCTTCTACTTTTCCCTCAAATATCTTGATCCCTCCTGCTACTCTCCGTTCACAGAGAGTCCTCGAGGGAGATGCCCTACTGCTTATTTACTATGTGGCCTCGGGAAAGTGATTGAAACGTTGCGTATGCAATTTGCTTGATTATAACATGGAGATAATAACAGTTTCTATCCTACAGGGCTTATGTGAGTGTCCAATGAGACGTGGCTGTAAATATGCGCTGTGGTGGTGGGGGATTCGATCCCTCTTATCTCCTGCTTAGCTTCTCTCATCTAGAGAGTCTCAAACTCGTCTCAGACTCTCTATTCCTCGTGCTCTGATTTTTCACCCACTCTCCTGGCCAAGTTATCTTTCAAAAACAACACGTGATCTTTCAAAAACAACACGTGATGTTCCCCCTACTGAAAAACCTCTGATGCAGTCCCTTCCTTGGGGGACAAAGTCTCCAAATTAGAATCCCTGTATTCTCTGTTGGTTGGGCTGTTTCATGTTCTTTTATGTCCCCCCTGTGGCTGCTCTGCCCACATGCTCCTCTCCCCCAACACACAGACACATCAGT
>NW_022103915.1:33217903-33226150 GCF_000313985.2 Echinops telfairi
AATAGTTGCACATTTTGATAGCTTTGTTTAATAACATTTCTATAATTTTGTTGCAAAAAAGGTATTTTTATTATAACACATCCGGATTTAATTACTTGTCTACGTGTGTCTCCTTTCTTCAAGAGATGAATCGTCTCTGAAGGGCCCCGATAGGGTTTTGTTCATTGGGGTACCTCCCGTGACCACTCCTCGAGTGTCAGGCCCAGAATGCCGGCCGGGGTCTGTTGCTCAGATCCCACGCTCACCATTCCCTGCAACCCTCCACCAGCGGGCGGCGTGGTGCAGCAACAGTCACGTGCTCTGCGCGCCTAGCTGGTCATCTCTGCATCTTCTTGGTCTTCCCTGATGGTCCCGCTTCCCTGCCTTCCTCAGGGGGTGGGGTGGGGGGATTCTCTCTCACACCCTGCACACATCTGTGTGAAAAGGTGCCCTCTTTCCTCCTTAGGACCTTCCATAGGTTTCCAAATGGCTTTGGCCTATCGCTCCCTTTCCAGCAAAACACAACTCAGTGCCCCACCGACAACGAATACCCTGTGTACCATCGTTCACCGTCCAGAATAAAGTGCATGCATCTGCTTTTGTACCTCCCCCGGATCGTTCTAGCTCCCCCAAGGGTGGGATCACCCACTTTGGGAAACATTGTTCTAGCCTCTTAATTTCCCCCTGCTTCTCCAAAAGCGTTCATCTTTGACACTCATGACATCAGGCTAAACCACCTCCTTTGTGTGTACAAGGTTTGTATCTACATTGATCCCTGGGCCTCTGTCTCTCAAGCCACGAAAGAGCAACCACTCTGTAATGAATGTTCCCCTCGGTGGCTGTTGCTAGGTCTCATCCAGCCGGCTCCAACTCGTCCACCTTCTGGACAACAGAACAAGACATTGCCATCCCGTGCCATCCTCCCAACGGTTGTGTGTTTGAGCCCCCTGGTGCAGGTGTCGAGCCAGACCCTCAATATCTCTATTTCTCAGTCTTCCAGTCCCATGATCTCTCCGCCCCCTGCTCTCTTTTCTTCTCTCAATCTTGCCTTCCATTCAGTGTCAGCTACTTTTTCCTGTGGCCACTCCACAGGGCTTGTTACCATCTAACTGAAACCTCTCTACAGTCTCACTTTGTTAGATTCCATGTTGACCACCTTCTATAGTTCTAGATCTTTCACCTGAGCCTCCAACTTCAAAAACCCTACGCCACTGGAACAATTTACTGTCAATACCACGTTCCACTGCCCCTTCCCCATGTTATCTCAAGATGGTCCTTAATACCACAGAGCAATCACGATTCTATTTCTCTAGTTCAGTCCATCGTTTTACTCACCTCTAGATGACTGTTTCTAGAGCTTCTGATCCCTCCTCACACCTTTAGTTCTGTCATACCTGCCATAGTTCTCTAGTGCGGAAACAGACATTTATTCTCTCCCAGTTCAGGTGGCTAGAAGTTTTAATCCAGGGCATCAGCTCCAGGAGAAGGCTCTCTCTCTCTGCATTGGCTCTTGGGGTGGGTCCTTTTCTCCTCTCAACACCTGTGGGCTAAGCATTCCTTGGAGATTTCTACATAGCTTGGCATCAAGCTTACTCTGGGTCTAGGAGGTGCTTGGTACATGGGCTCCAGATCCAACCTTGAGACACTGTTCTCAACTTTTCCTTCTTGGTGACAGTCTGGCTCCTGGCTTTCAATGTATCTTTGTAAGATAAAACTCCCCTGACGTCAACTCGGGACTGTGACACGAATAAGGGTGTTACATCCCTAACCCCCTTACAATGGATTGATTGATCACCTCATGGGCATGACTACCCTATTACACAATTTCCAGATTACATCATCACACTAACAGCAACCCGCTGAGAAACACCGTCCAGCCAAGTTGACATGTATCTTTAACCACCACAACCCCACGGCTTCCTGTATTACTAAGAAAGTGGAGACAACACGATGAGAAGTTCCGTCAGCTCCCAGTGTACCCCCTCACCCACTTTTACCTCTATAGCCCCTCTGTCCCTTCCCTCCCGAAGGATGAGTTGGGCATGGCTTTAGTGAACGCTTCCCAACTAAGGGTGGACTGGATACCATCTATCTCATGTGCTCCTGAGGCGCCCTCCTTGAATGGCCCCCCTTCCTCTGGCACCCTTTTCACCCTTGACCGGGTCATTCTCATCACCCTGCGAACAGACATGCATGTTCATATCATTGAGAACAAAGCCTATTTGACTCCTTCTGCATTTCTTTCTTTTTACATGGAAACTTCTTCAGAGAGTACTTATACTCACCATCTCAACTCTCCTTCCAGTCAGAGCTAAGCTCAGTCCAATATGGCTTCCCAACCTTTCACACAGGTGCGTTCGCGGTCACTCCCAGCCAATCCTCATTCTGCCCTCGACTCTCTTGTTCACCAGCTGCATTTAACATAGTTCATGACTCGATTCTCCCTAGAAACAGTTTCTAGAAAACGTGCCTTCTAAGAAATGAGCTTCTCCTGATTTTCCCTCTGTTCTCCATCTAGTCCCTTTGAAATTTCTCCCCTAATTTCTCCTTCTCTCCCTGACTCCTATATATTGGAGAACCCCAGGTTTCCCAGTTTTGACTATGTTTTCTATCTACATTTCCCCCTTGGTGAGCTCATCAGTTTCCTGGCTTTCAGTACCACCTGCATGCTGATGACTAACGATCTTAGATCAGCCGTAAAAAAAAGATGTGTGGTAGGACCATCCTTCATGACCAGCACAGGGTAACGTCTTCCATGTCAGGATCAGGACTCAACTTTACTTATGAATCACACCGAATGCATTATCTTTCATATTTAGAAATTCTCAGATACTTCCCGCGTCATCACTAAGACCACACAGTTCTCCAGCAGCCAATTCCTGTCATCACCAAAACCTTATACAGAGAATGTTTACCTGTGACGACACTGGGGACCTTGGAGAGAAAGCTCTTGACGGTTCTGATGGGCACACCCCCTGTCTTGTCATCTTGCATCTTTGTAATGATATCTTCGATCTGAAAGATATCCAAGAACAAAAAGCATTATACCCTTCAATAAACTAAACAGCCAAAAGGGGTCAACATAAATGCCAGTAATACATATCAGGAGACATCTCTCCCAAACAAAACAAGACAGACGAGCCCATTGCCTTCAAATCAATTGTGAATCACAGTGGTGCTGCCTAGGGTTTCTGAGACTATAAATCTTTCTGGGAGCAGACAGCCTGGTTTGTCTCCAGTGGAATGGCTGGTGGTTTCGAACCGCTGACCTTGCTCAGCCCATTAAAGTCATAGCAGTATCTGCAGAGAATTGAGTGCTGGGTGTGAGGAGATCAGAGCGTTACATAAAAAGTGTGTGGCGAGATGTACCAGTTCTATAAAGTAAGGAGGGGCAGCGACATTAGGATTCTAGATGGGATCCAGAATGTAATTCAAGATGTACGTAAAGAAACTCCCCTTTTTTCCATATTGGGTTTATATAGAGGTTGAACCAAATAAAATTTTCGTACTCAATCTGTAAAACAGCAATTTCACACGATTTAACCTAATATATTATGATACTGGCCGTGGGGAGTTCAAGCTGGCTTGTCACTGAGACCAGAGCAGGACCCAGCTAGGGTCAGATGCCCACCGAGCCCCGACCGGAGGAACCTGGAGAATGGGTCTCAGTGGCTCTAAGGGCTGGGGTGAGGACAGGCACCCCGGGCCAGGGTGAAGGGGAGAGAGCACAGCGTCTTGTTTTAAGATTGCACCGTGAGGGGAAAGGTGACGGTGCACAGAGGGCTGACGCTCGGGCTTGGGGCGTCTCTGTACTCTGTCTCTGCCATGCAGTCAGTGCCGACTCATAGCGACCCTCTAGGACAGGGTGGAACTGCCTCTGTGGGGTTCTGAGTGCGTCACTCTTTATGGGAGGTGAAAGCCCCACCTTTCTGCTGAGGAGCAGCTGCATTATTTGCACAAATTGAAAATAAAACAGCAAGAGAAGTAATGGACTAAGGAAGATACAGGGGCTTAGATTGGGAAACCAATTTGTGAGTATTTGTGAATCAGGTAAAATTTCTTGGGCAGGTATTTTCAGAGGAGGACACAGACGCCTCCTAAGAAGGGCACGGGCCAGTGGGGGGACTGGAGTTGGCGAAGAGGAGAAGGGGGAAGAGTTTAGTATTTTCACACCTTGTGTTTCCCTAAGCAAGAGAAATAGCTTTGAACACCAGGATGGATTCCTTGATAGAATCAGATGGTTTTAAAGCTGGGAATTCAAAGCTGTAGCTCTAACAGATTAGCATCCTCGCCTGAGGTGAAGTGATTTTCTCAAAGACATGTGTGACTCACAATGTTATATAATAAATAACACGTTCGAGGCGAATCTAGAAGACCTGCCTTGCTGAAAGCCACGAGGACTTGACGCATGTACTGGTGAAGATAAAAGACTGCAGCCTTCAGTAATGACTCCACCTCAACATAAAGAAAGCAGAAATATTCTCAAGAGGAGCATTAAACAGCAGCAGGTTAAATGGAGAAAAGATGGACGATGTCAAGGATTTCATTGCTGCTTGGAGTCATAACCGAGGCCCGTGGAAGAAGCAGTCAAGAAACACACAGCCTGGGTCCAGAATGGGAAAATCTGAAACAAACCAACTGTGTCAGTCCGGGTCGACTAGAGAAGCAAATCCATGGACACACATATGTGTCTAAGAAAGAGGTTTATATACAAGAGCAAGTGAACATTGAGAAAGCATCCCAACCCAGTCCAGTCCAGTCCAAGGCCATAAGGCCGATATTAGTCCATATGTCCAATACCAATCTATAAAGTCCTCTTCAGACTCACGCAACACACACAATGATGCCGAATGTAGAAGATCACAAGCCAGTGAGTAGAAAGTCTTTGGATCCAGTGGCATTGGAAACATCTCAGCGCTGGCAGGGGTCTCTGCATCAGGGTGGGTCCATGTGTCTTATAGGCTGCTCTTTCTCCCAGGGTGTGAGCAGAGAGTCTCCCACCTCCAAGGAGGAAATTACAGATTTCCCAGAATTCTCAGGAGAAGGCCATGCCCACACAAAGGCCTTATTGGCTATGATTTGATTGACAAGCTAGACTCCACCCCTACACTCTTCATCCTCAAATTGACAAACGATTATATATCTACCACACAAACAAATAAACAAAAACCCTTCACAGCAAAGGTATTGCTCTGAGGACTCAGGTAATCCCAGTGCAGGTCAAAGCATTCTCACTCGCCTCCTATGCATATGAAATCTGGGCGAGGAGTCTGAGAGGCTGCAGGAGTGATGCCTTTGAATTACGGTGTTTGTTGGAGAAGAGAACTATAATTACCCTGGGCAGTCAAAGAGGGCTCCTAACAACAAAAGGACGCTGGGGAACGTGGCTGGGGCCAGAGAGACCAGAGAGAATTCTGAAACACCTGGCTCATTAGGTCTTATCCGTGATAGCTGGGAAGCTGCACATCCTTCTGGTACACTCATAACTCTCACGCTAGACTTCACTCACGGGCATGACTCCACCACAAAGAGAGAAGGAGCTCTGGTTTCTCTGTGGCAGGAGGAGAGAAAACCAACAGCCGTGAGTAGCATCAATGATGACCTTGGGACGGCAAGCAACCCGCTCAAGGTCACAGTCACTTAGTTGTGTGTCGAGGTTGCACTCAGACCTCGGGCTTCTAACTCTGAGCTCTTCTGCCTCCAAGGCAGGTTCTCAGAAAACCAGCCAAGCAGAGAATAGTTGGATATGTCTGGGTTGTACTGAGGGTGAGAACGCATCTTAAGCTCCAATCCCTCAGGCAGCAGAGGAGTGTCTCAGGCTAGTGAAGGCCTCTGAGGACTGCATCCTGTTAGATGACAATGTAAGAATGATTTCAATTCACACTCATGTTTCCAGTCTCAGCTACTGCTCTGCCTTGGGCCTTAGAAACTCAATCTAGAGAAGCCGGAGCCGTCCTTGTTCATAGCCAAGTGGAGCTATTCCTAGGAAAATGTCATTTACGAAGTACCATATACACGTTGGTATTTTTAATCACCTCATATGCATGTGAACATTGGACATTGAATAAGGAAGACTGAAGAATCATTGCATTGGGATTATGGCGCTGGAAAAGAACAAGGAACGTTCCAGGGAACGCCAAAAGAACAAATAATCCTGTCTCAGCAGTAGAGTCCGAACGCTCCTCAGAAGCAGGGGTGGGGGCTTTGTCTCACATATTCCGGACGTGTTATCAGGAGACTCCAGTCCCTGGAGAAGGACATCATGCTTGGTAAGTAGAAGGACAGAGAAAAAGAGGATGACCCTAGACAAGATGGGTTGACACATTGGCTGCAACAATGGGCTCAGGCATGGAAATAGCTGTGAGGATGGTGCAGGACTGGGCAGTGTTTCATACTGTTGCTAACGGTTGGTATGACTTGACAGCCCCTAACAAAAACATATGCTTTTGAACTGTGTGTTATTGGTGCTTTCTACTCCCATAAAGAGTTATAGTTTTAGAAACTGATGGGCAGTTCTACCGTGTCCTATAGGGTCACTATTAGTCTCAATGGCAGTGACTTTGGTTTGGGTTTGGTTAACTGAAACCAGAGTACAGTTCCCTGGAAGCTGTCTATGGAAGGATGTGGTAGTTACATAATCTGTTGTCAATGTGAGAGTATTAGAGTGAAGGGGTGGAGCGAACCTGACAACCAGGTTGTAGCTTGGTGCCTTCATTTGGAGGCACTAAGGAAATAAATAGCTCACTGGATGGGTGGGACGCATTCTTACTCCCTTGGAGACTCTCTACTGACAAGGCTGACTCCCTGTGAGGCATTTCCATTGACAAAACATATGGAGCGAAGTTAGAGCTCTGGAGCTGGAGAAGCCACATGGAGACCCCAGTCAGTGCTGAGATGCTTACATTGCCATTGGATCCACAAGACCTTCTACCCACTGCTCTGTGATCTTCCTGCATTCGGCATCATTACATGTGTTTCATCAGTCTGAAGAGGACTTTATATATTGATATAAGACATATGGCTAATTATGGACTTGATCTGGACTGGCCTGGGATGTTTTCTCAATATTGAATTGCTCTTGTATATAAACCTCTTTCTTATACACTTATGAGTGTCTCTATGAATTTGTTTAGCTAGTCTATCCAGACTCCCACAAATGACTATAGACAATTACTGAATGTTTGAGGGAAGCAATCAGTTGAACAACTGTTTAGGTATTGTAGTGATAATTGTCTCTGCTGACACGGACAACATGTGAAGGACTGATTGTGCAGGAGAAATCTTCGTGATTCTTTGCTAAGGAGGTAGACCTGTCATCTTCTATTGGCTCACAATGTACATCAAGAAATATCACTGATCAGGGTTGGAGCTAAGTGACCAAGGGCAATCTTCTTAAACAAAGGGATGGCACACCAGCAACAATGCACAGCCTCCCCAGTATGGTAGAATGCACTCTTGGTCACCATTGTGTTAGTATGTTGTGTTAGTATGCATATACTGTTGTGTTAGTTGTGTTAGTATGCATATAGACCCACGTTGTGTTAGTATGCATATAGACCCACGTTGTGTTAGTATGCATATACTGTTGTGTTAGTATGCATATAGACCTGTTGTGTTAGTTGTTGTGTTAGTATGCATATAGACCCACGCCATGGCTTCATGGTGAGCCGAGAGCCCGCCGCTTGACTCCTCTGTGTGACACTGGTTTGCCTAGCTCATGGAATGTTACTGGATATGCTGCACACAGAGATCCTCAATGTCTGAGGATGACTCACAAAGTTCGCTGAGAATGAAAGGAAAGGATCATGGAAATGTTCTACAAATTTCCTGAAGCTCCCCTGGGTCGGCAAGAGCATGCTTTGAGTAGTTCGTTACTTCCCTAAAGCTCACAAGAGACAACCGGGGCAGCTGGGGCCCAAGGGCAGCGTGTAACTTAAACCCGCCTGTTGTAGCCACAGATGAGTAACACAACAGGGCTGCCATAAGACATCAAGGTGTTATCAAGACGCATGAATGCCACCACAAGTACCTGAAAGTACCAATCAATGCCTCTTTCAGTTAAGATCAACAGGGCAGCATTTATTCAAGGTCAAGGCCTTGGATTAGGAAAGGAAGAGGAAGAGCAGGGGACGTATCCAGAGGAAGGGGGTTAAGTGATGGTCCATGGGCAGGTTGAAGCAAAATGTGTACAAATTGCTGAATGTAAACCCGGGATCTGCACTCGACATCCTCACCTAATTCAAAATAAAATGTTTTTTGTTTTTTTTT
>NW_022103915.1:33227221-33259740 GCF_000313985.2 Echinops telfairi
GGTTGGTCCCGTCCCACATACAGCGGTTTGAACCATGGGCTGCACGTGGCACCCAAAGAAATCGTTTGGTTTCCAGTGTTGCCTGATAAATTCCAATCTTGGCTAACTTTTCCACCTTTAATACTTGGGGCTCATTTCTCCCTTGTAAGACAGAGAGTAGAACTTATTCTGTGTTTGAACAGATGGACTTAATCGTGAGGATCTGGGTGGTTCAGCAGCAGCTTGAGTGGTGTGGTGGCTGTAGGTTAGGCTGGTAACTGCCAGTAAGCAGTTAGAAATCACCAGAAAAAGAGGAGGCTTTCTGCTTCTGTAAAGAGCTGTGGTCTTGGATACCCACAGGGGCAGTTCTAACCCATCCTACAGGGGCTCCATGAGTAGGAATCCCCCTGAGGGCAGTGGGTGAGGATTGTGCAGGACATTCCCAGTTTTTGCACCTCATGTAAAGCTACCATCCATCTTTCAGAAAGGGCTTGTGTGTTGCTATGAATGCTAAGGCAGACATCCTGGTCAGCCAAGGAAAATCCTGGGGCTCACAGAGGTCTGATCTGCACCAATTGTGAGAATGGCCCAGGCCCAGGTAGCATCTCGTTCTGTGGCCCATGGAATCTCCCTGAGTCAGGGGCAGACTTGGCAACAGCTAGCAACAGTCGTTAACTGCGAGTAAGGAACAGGCCCTCTCACCTTCCTCCTCCGACTCAAGCTCTTTTGCAGGCAGGGATTACACTTGGGATTTTCACTTTCTTTCTTTCTTTCTTTTTTTTTTTAAAGCCAGCCTTTGGTGAGTACTTAGCACCAGGTTAGGCTCGATCTAAGAACTTTACTAACTCAGATCATTCCCACAGCAGGTAGATGAATACGTTCCCATCTGATAGCCCAGGCTTGGTGACCAGTCCCCAGAGGAGGACATCAGGTTTGGTAAAGTAGAGGCGCAGCGAAACAGAGGAAGCGGGATTGACAAGAGGGATCGACACAGTGGCTGCAATAATGGGCTTCAGCATCGGAATGACTGTGAGGATGGCACAGGACCAGACAGGGCTTCACTCTGTTGTGCATAAGGGTCACTATGGGTCAGGACGGACTTGATGGTACCTAACAGCAGCAACATCATATCATAGACAAGGAAGTAGAGCTACAGCTCTGTATCCTTAACCTGTGATTGTCAACACCTTTTCCAGACACAAGGCATTCATATCGTTTCCATTGAAGAGAGAGTCAGTGCCATCCTAAGGGGGTAGAAGAGGAGGCAGAGAAACTCAAACAGAGAGTCAGATTACCCGCTGTCAGAGGGTTGATTTCGGCCCACTGGCTGCGGAGGTCTTGCAGTTACAGGGTGCTCTCTTTGTCCCAGGGACTTGGCTGGGTATATCGTCTGCTGGTGCATCTCAGATTCGGGGTCAGGGATGGGAAGGTGGAAAGATATATATACTTATATTGTCATGACAGTTCAGTTCCATCTAACTTGTAACACCTTTTGTTCCCGAGCAAGAACAAAATCAATTCCCTTGCGTCCTTCAACGTGAAATTCTGTGTCCCTGGGGAAAATGATTAGACCCAAGTTCCATTGTGTCAGTCAATAGCAGGCGGCCCTTATCTGACAGGCAAGCCATGCAAAGAAACCAGATGGCCACCTTGGCTTGTTCTGCCCGAATGGGTCACGGCAACCAGGATGCCCTTCTCTAAGGAGCTCAAAACTCAGCCAAGACACTCAGGTAAAATTCTCCCAGACAAGAGGAAACTGGAAACGGTGACATCAAAGGGCCTGTTTTCTTCTCCATGAGAACTATTCAGAGATGGAGACATGAATGACTGAAAGAGCCAAGGGGTTGTGAGGGCGCCTGAGGACAAGCTACCCTCTCTAACAAACTGGGTCTGGGGCGAGGAAAACAGGGGTCCGAGGCTCAACCGGCCAGCCAACCTTAGCTGCACTGATTTGTGTTGACCTTGACTTCTCTGCTCTTCACTCGCCTCATCTCTGCAACGAACGATGAGCCTGGTTGATAAGACCCTGTTAGCTCTCAAACACCAGGGGCTTCTCTGACTGGTCAAACGCAAAACCGTTGCGAGAGGAAAGAGCTAGACAGGGCATTGGGCCTCTGGACTTCTAGTCCCCACGCTGTACATCTCTCCAGATGGGCTCATGTTGAACAGTGTCCTTGACTTGGAGGTACACGGTGGGGGAAGGGTATTGGGAGGCTCCGTTGTTTCTAAAAATGATTTTGGACAGAGTGCTCAAAATCAGAAGTCCGTCAGAGACAGGCTCTGAAGCACTCCCAACACGGTTGATGCTGGACTAACCTTTCCTCGCATCTGTCCGTCTCTGGATGACACGAATGGTGCTCCACACCAAAATAACCTGGGGTCCCTGTTCATTTTCTCTGTGCTCATTCAGTATCTGATGCACGAATTTATTTAGCTCCTAACTGTTGTGATTTGGTTTTGTTCTTAAATCCAGCGCAACGTGGGCAGGGAAGGCGGAGTGGCCCTCAGGCTGATGGCCTGCTCTGCATTTCATCTTGACTTAGCAATCAGTTGCTGATTCCCAGCTACTAATGACTGTCACTTGGCCTCCTGCATGTCATTAAAGAGTCCTCCTGGTTGAGGGTCTGAGAGGAGTGGAAAAGGACTCCTCGGACCACCTGAGCAGCCTGGAGGCAGAAGGAATCAGCGCTGGCAAATGAAAATCATCTTTCTTATTTCAGAGCGCCCACACTTCATTGAGCAGGCTCTGCCCCCATGTGTGCTCTACAAGGTTAGGCCATTTCTCCTTTTGATGTTTAAAAACAGAAGGTACCCTTGCCCTCCATTTTATTGAGGCCTGCAGAGTAAGAGGCATTGTTCGGGGTTTCAACAGTTACCCAAAAGGGCCAAAGGTAGAGTCAGCTGCCCTTTATCATGAATCCATGTATTTCAAAAGGACCCAAGGACTCAGGAACATAGTTAAGGATAGGGCGGTGACAGCAGAGCTAAGCATGGCCTCTGAAGGGTTTCGAAGGGGAAACGCCAAGGAATATCACTTCAGACAGGCAGGATCAAGACTTTCTCCCACCGTCACTAGCTGGATTCATTCTCCCAGGGCTGTCGCATCCAAAGTACCACAAAGTGGGTGCCTTGGAAGCATGGGAATGTATTGCCTCCCACTTCTGGAGGTGAGGGGTCTTAAATCAGAGCGCCAGCCATCATGATTCCTGTAAGGGCTCTGAGGAAGAATCGGTCCCATGCCTCTCTGTAACTTTTGATGATCATTGGTATGCCTTGGCTTACAGATGTATCACCCTAAATCTCTGCCTCAATGATTGTCTTCTCTCTGTGGCTGTATATGACGGGGTACCTCCCCCCAAAATGGAATTGCTCTGGGATGAGCTTTTGTAGTATGCATTTTTCCAGCAAGGTGAGCATCGAGCAGCTCACTCTGAGTTAGTGCACCCAGTGGCATTGCCTGGGAAGGTTCTCTCTGGTCACAGTGAATTGTTTCGTAAAAGCAGTTTCACTTGAACCTCATTTTTTGTGATGGCTGATTTAAGAGAACAGCATGTGGCTGTTAAATTCTATTTCCTGCTTCGGAAAAATGCCACAGAAACTGCTGTGATGTTGAACAAAGCTTACAAGGACAGCGCTATGGGAAAAACTCAAGTGTATGAGTGGTTTTCTCCATTCAAAAAGGGTGAAATGTTGATTGATGACAAACCTCATTCTGGATGTCCATCAACTTCCTGAACGGATGAAAATGTTGACTCAGTGTATTTGGAGTTTGTTCTATCAGGTCAGACTGTTAATTTAGTGGTTCTGACAGGATTACGTAACCAAAAAAGGCCTGATTTGTTGCAGACAGAGAACTAATTTTGCCACCATGACAATGCACCTGCTCATGCAGCCATCTCAGTGTGCCAGGTTTTGGCAAAAACTAGCATGCCTCTCTTGCCCCATACATCTTACTCACCTGACCTCACTCCACGTGACTTCTCTGTTTCCACAAATGAAGAGGGACATGAAAGGACAGCGGTTTGATGACATAGAAGGGGTAAAGAAAAAGAACGAGGGAGGTGCTGTCAGCCACTCAGACACACGAGTTTGAAAAATGTTTCCAAAAGTGGAATTGCAGATTTGACAAATGTATTAAGTGTAAAGGAGAGTCCTTTGAAGGTGATACGGTTGTTTTGTTAAAAAGTTTAAATACATAGCTTTGAAAAAAATTCCGTTCTTGCTTTGGGTAACCCCTCGTATGTGTCTCTTCTTTTCCTAGAAGACCATCATCATATTAGATGAGTACCTGTCCCACACCTAACCAATGACATCTTCAACGCCCCTGTTTCCATACACGATCGCATTTACAGGCTGGCATGTAAAACCCCGACCTAATCCACGGTAAAGATGTCTAAGGCGCAGTTCTATTCTGTAACACATGGGCTTGCCGTGAATTGATTGGATAGCAAGAAAAAAATGAGATCTATAGGTACCAGGGGTTAAGAGTGCAACATATCACTTTAGGGACATAGTAAATACCATGGTCACCAGGGATTCTTAACTATATGCTAGGTATTTTAAAATTACTTATTTAAAAGACAATGGCATTTTCCCACAAACGTTTTGAAGCCCCTTTCATCTCCTTGTTTGGTTGAACGTAACAAAAACCTAATTCGTAAACGTAAACTTCAAAATACAAACTCAGTGCCCTCAAGTCAATGCTGACTCATAGCGCCCCCCTTGTGGGACCCCAAGACTATAACAGTCTGTGGGACTAGAAAGGCCAGCTTTTCACCCTCAGAACTGCTGGTGGTTTTGAACTGCCAACCATGCAGATTGCAGCCCAACTTGTAACCACTACACTACCAGGGCTCTGGTGAGTTCCTATGCATAGGGGGCTGTTATTCTCACTTAAGAAGTCCGGCGGGAAGCAGCTGCAGCGGCTCCACTCTGTGAGAGCCCCTACCTTGGCGTTTCCTTCATGTTGCCACATAACTAGCATAATTCCAGACATCCCTTCTGTGTAAAAGGTAGTGAAGGGGTAAGTGTTGGCACTGCTGTATCTGTTGCTTTGATCAGGAAAGGCATATTCTTTCCCAGAAGATCCCCAATAGATCTCTGCTCAAGTTTCATGGGCCAGAACGGCGTCATGTGGCTACATCTAGCAGCAAAGGAAGTTGGGAAAAGAGCATCTAACTTTTCAGCACCCGCACCATGTGAAAACATAAAAAGAGACAAATGCAAATGGGTTGGGAAACGAAATAACAGTGTCTTCCACCAAAAAAGTCTGTCTGGAAAAGCATCCCCAAACAGTGTGCTCTACTGCAGTCTAGGAGCTCCGGTGACATAGGGGGCTACCCACTGGCCAGGGAACAGCCAGGTTAGCAGTTTGAACCTACTAGTTCGCTCCACGAGAGAAGGAGGGGTTTCTACGCCCATAAAGATTTACAGTCTCAGAAGCCCACCGGAGCAGTTCTGCTCTGACCTGCAGGGCCTCTATGAGTCAGCATTGCCTCGATGGCAGTGAGTTTGATCTTATACTGCAGCTTACGTGGTACTCTTAAAGGGAAAACATGCTCATTTAACTCCCTACCTTAAACCTGCCAATGGCTTCTCAATGCTTGCTCTGGTATAAGGTCTTCGTCTTCCCTAAGGGACCTTGGTGGCACGGTGGTTAAGCAATCACCACTGATCATGAGGTGGGTAGTTCAAACCTACCAGCCACAGTGAGAAAGGAAATAGCTGGTGGTCTGTCCCTGTAAAGGTTACAGCCTAGGCAACTCTACAGACCAGCTTTATTCTGTGCCATGGGTTTAGAATAAGTGCAGATCACCTTAAGGGCTTACAACATCTTTCCGCTACATCAAGTATTACTGTAGCTGAGCTTCTTTTACACTGTTTCCCTCTCAGCTAGATCCTCAAAGTAGGTGCTCAATAAATATTTCTGGAATAAACAGAAAATCAAATGCATGCAGCAGTAAATTAGCGAATCAATGATATAATTGATCAAACAATGCTATGTTTAAAGAATATCGGTCCAACATTGAGTGGTGTAGCATTATATTTTTTAAATCTTTCTGCTTTAGAGATGAGTTCCACACCAGAAGTATCAAGATTCCATCCTTACAGAAGGTTCTTAGGAAGGAGACGAGCTAGTCAGGGTGCGATGTAGCAACTGAAACATACAACCTTCCTCTAGTTCCTAAATGCTTCCTTCCCCCCTGCCCCCACTATCATGATCCCAATTCTACCTTACAAATCTGGCTAGACCAGAGGATGTACACTGGTACAGATTCAGAACTGGAAACACAGGGAATCCAGGACAGATGAACCCCTCTGGAAGGTACCTTTCTTGGTGGAGGGTATAAGAATCTAGTGTTTGCATTGAAAAGTGAGTGGAGTGGTCAGGTCAAGGAATAAAGAGGGCAGAAAGCCAGCCACAGTGCAAACAAGGACAGTGGACACTGACCTGTGAATGCCATGGGACCTAAAATCCCTTTATTATAATCTCCTCAAATTGGAATGTGCCATCTGGTTCCTGTGGGGAACCCTCTCCTTTGAAGGTACACACACGGATACTCTGGAGGGTGAATTGTCTGAGGACAAGTGACATGGCTGAATAAATGTGATTTTCGACATCAAATTCAGACAGGTTTACTTTAGAGTTGGTCCCTTAGATCACAGAGTTGGTCCCTTAGATCATTACTGTAGCTGCGCTTTGTTCACACTGTTTCCACCAGCTGCCTGCCTGCGACAGTCCCTGAGAAGGGTTTATTTCACCTTATTTCATTAGATGAGCGGAAAATGACATAGAAGATGGAGCCCCATTATAAGGCTAAACAGGTATATGGAACGTGTTAGGCAAAAAATGACCCCTAAGGATGCCCATGCCCCCGTCCTCAGGAGCAGTGGAGATGGAACTTGATATGTAAAAGGGACTTGGTGGCCATGATTAAGGTTATGAGCGCGGAGGTGTGTGATTATCCTTGATGATCCAGGTTGGCTCCACGGAATCCTGTGATTGGTGAAATACAGAGGGTCCTCCCAGGTTGTCGTCAGAGAGTGGCAATGGAAAGAGGGGTGGAGCGATGGAACTCTGCTTCTGGCTTTGAAGGTGAAGAAGGGGGACTATGAGCAGGGAGTGCAGGTGGCCCCTAGAAGCTAGAACCACACAGAAATCGATTTCCTCTGTTGCATCAATTAGGACCACAGCTCTGATCACATCTTCGGTGTAGCCAGAGCTGGAAGGAAATGCATCCATGTTGTTTCCAGTCACGGATTTGTGGGTGACCTCTTATAGCAGTCACAGAAAAGTCACACCCATAGTGAATTACACCCATAGTGAGTCTAAACACTACGACGTGTTTGGCAAGTCAGTGTTCTGAATTGCTCCCCACAAAGACGGATCGTTTCTCCAGAGGAATGGGTAGATGATGTCTCTCCTGGCTGCTGTCTGTTCTTTCTGAACAGCTTCATGGTCAAATTCATGGTCACCAGAAACTCTGGCAGCTGGTAGGGGAAGATATCTGGCCACCACTAAAGGGAGTTCTCCCCTGGCATTTCAAATGCTTTTCCTTTAAACATATCTACTGCAGATCAATAAGGTGGGCTGTTCAGAGGTTATATTCAGGAGCTTCTGAAATGGACTCCCATCGCCTTTTCATGAACTCCTCCGCCATATTTTGCATGTACTCACCTGTCTGGCACACCTCGTGTTACCGTGCTCCATAGATGACTGTCACTTTTACACACTGAAGGTGGGCAGCGGCCCTGTTCCTTTGGGCAAGCCTCACTTTGGGCAAGCCTCTCTGGCACATTTTGATAATTCTCTCAATAGCTGAAACTTTTTCATAGCAGTCATTTAGGAAGCCTTGGTGGCATAGTGCCCTGGGCTGTTAACTGAAAATCCAGCAGTTCAAAACCACCAGCTTCCCAGTGGGAGAAAGATGAGGCTTTCTACTCCGGTAGAGTTACGGTCTAGGAAAGCCACAGGGTCAGTTCTACTTTGTCCTGTAGGGTTGCTGTGAGTCGGTATCAGCTCAGTGGCAGTGAGTGTGTTTTGGTTGGTGATGGAGTGGGTTATGCGCTTGGCTGCTAACCGCAAGTTCAGTCGTTTGAAACCACCAGCTGCTCTTTGGGATAAAAAGGAAGCTTTCTACTCTCATAAAGAGTTACAGGATCAGAAACCCAGTACAGCACTTCTGCCCTGTCCTGTAGGGCTGCTATGGTGGGAATCAATTTGAAGGCAGTGAGCTTGTTTATCTATTTATTTATTTTAGTGTACACTTCGTAGACTCCCTAGGGTAAACCCAGCTCTTCTATGCACCAAGAAACCAAAACCTCATGGAACTCACTTTATTGCGATACTCCCTTTGTTACCGTGGTCTGGAACCAGACCCACCATACTGAGGACGTCTGTTTGTATTTTCATCTCCAGCTTCCTTGATCATATGTCTCCTTTGCTCTCTCTTCATCCTTCTCCACGCCCCCTCTCTCTTTCTTCCTCCTCCTCTCTCTCATTGGTTCCAAATTCTGGTAGAAAGCAGGGGTGCTGTTCAATGGAATCTCTGCTAAGCTCCCAGTGTGGGGTAAACCTGCCACGTGGATTGAGACGTTGCCAACTCTCACGGTTGTTCATGCTTTCGGAACTCCGCGGAACTCCTCTGTAGTTGGCGAGCCATCTGGAGCCCCGAGGAGCTTCAGTCAAGTTGTTCTCAAGGAGACCTGCTTCTGGCAACGGCCCATCGTGGCCGTCAGACAGCTGCTGTAGCCAAGTGGACGCTCAGGGGTTGCAAACTGCACCTCCAAAGTAACTCGGGTCAAGCCACGTCTAGGCAGATGCGAGCCAAGAGTCCCTCCCGTTAAATAATTCACAGCTGCCTCTGGGTGTGTAGACACAGTTCTGTCTAATGTGGCCTGGCAGGTGATTATATGCATCATTTAACTCTTTGCATTGCCAAGGAATGCAACAGAGATTAGATAATCGGAATCATTTCACATTTGTAAACAGTGTTTTGTTTTGAACCCCTCTAGGGAACAGAACCTCACAGGCCTGAACTGTAAAGGAAGCATCCATCTGCCTGGCTCACAGAGAAGCACAGAAGGAAGTGGTGGGTAAAATGATGATTCCGACATACTCTCCCCTCCCTTCCCTTGTCCCAGGTACCTGAAGCCAGTGGGAAGGATATTTGAGCTCTGCTCCAAGACAGTGCTCAGGAAAGGAGGGACCAAGAGGGAGTGGCAGCAAGAGAAAGAACGTGAACAAAATGGAGTGTCCATTCAGGAAGGGAGCTTGGAGCCCTAGGTAAGGCAGAGCATCCCCTGACCACTTTCACCGATGCCTATTTTATTCTATTCAATGCCCGATAATAATAATATCACCAAGTAGAGGGCACAAACCAACCCCTTAAAGCTATACGGTCTGTTGACCTTGTGCTCACTCTCAGATTTCAAATGAAATCTTAGTGCCGATTCACTGCTCTCACACACTGGAAAACGAGCGCTCTCACCCGATGGGAGCATGGTGCCATTGTTGACGCCAAGGGTCGATCTAAAACTGGTGGTGACTCAACACAGCGGGCCAGTGCCCTCACCGTTGGGAAATGTACCAGGTAGGCCTATACCTACTTCAAGAATGTTCCAGAGCTCAGTCTGTGGCCAAGTTGCCCCCTCCTCCACTTTCTCTTTCTCTCTCTCTCTGGGATTATCAGTCCTCGCCAAGTCTACACAGCCTTGATCCTGGCCTTCTGCAGACTTAACTCCACGTGGGTTCAGCCCCCAGCCCTTGCCGGTCCCTGTTGGCAGCCCCGTCTGCATCATCAGTGACTGGTTAACTGGTGATGCGGGGACAGAGGAGGCCGCACTCCAAGGCACCTTGTGGACCTCTGGATGTTGGAAAGAGCACCAAGGGACAGAAATGGACATCTTGGCAGGGGAAGTGGGGACACACCGAAAACTTTAGCTACGTCACTTCGGGGGATGCTGAAGTTGAAATCTGGGCTAGCAGTCATCAGTCCCACCTGGCCAGGGGTTTTTCAGTCTCATGCAGGGCCCTGCTGTGAGCGGATTTGGAATTCAGTCAGACAAGCACACACTAGTCTGTTGAGCTGTGGGCCCTGCGGATCTGAAATGAAATATCCTGTCACTAACACGGATTGGAAAATCCCACTCAGCTGAGGTGCAGGCAAAGCTCATGCCCTTTCCCGTGAACTAAACTCAGAGGGAAATGAGGCAGAAGTCTTGGTGATTTTTCAGCCTGCCCACGAACTCCTTTGGTCTGAGGGGAGGAGCCTTAGGCTGAGGTTGGTGTTTGGCCTCTCTTCTGAGTTGAACTGAAGACGTGTGCTGAAATCCTAATTTCCAGTGACCCCGATGCAATCATGTTCAGAGAGAGGGTCTTTGCAGATGTGGTCAAGTTCAACTGAAGTCCATAGGGTGGACTCTAATCCAAAAGGACTGGTGTCTTATAAATGGGGTCTTCGAAAATTCATGGAAAAATGGAAAGATAATGGGATCCCCCCGCCCACCCCCCATGGACTTTGGTAAGCCCCCTTGTGGGGCAAGAGAAGAGGCCTAGACACAAACGGGGAGAAAAGATGACCGCGTAAGAAGGAAGCAGAGTTCTGGAGTTTTGATACCACAAGCCAAGGAGTGCCGGGCTTAGCACAAGCGGGAAAGCCAAGGGACGAGTCTCCCCTAGGGCTTTCAGAGAGCAGGGCTCTGTCCACACGGTGGATTCAAACTTCTAGACTCCAGAGCTGTGCGAGCACGAAGGCCAGAGCTGGTTATCTTTGAGATGATGTGGGGTTAAACCACACAGTTTGTGGGACTTTGCTATGGCGGCCTTCAGGAGCCAAGAGAGCATCTTGTTGGTAGGAGCTGCAGAGTCCATTCTGACTGACCCGAGGTCCAACCGAGCCAAACACGGGTCCTGCACCGTCCCCCGGTGGATCCTATGTTTGAGCCCACTGTTGCAGCCCCTGTATCCACCCATCTCATTGAGGGTCTTCCTCTTTCTCCGCGGCCTTCTACTTTCGGCTGTTTCCTCTCGGCCAGAATCCTGTCCCATCTGCAAAGGAAGGTCCTGAAAGCTTTACTCCATCCATGTCATAAGGGCCCTTCTACCTTGGGGAGGCAGCTCCTCTCCTTTCCTATTTGAAATGCCTTCCAACCTGAGGGCCAACCTTCTGGCCTGATACCTGGCCATATTCTGCTGTTATTCATCAGGCTTTCCGGAGCTGACTCCTGCCTAGTCTTCTTCCTGGTTTGTCCTCAGTCTGGAAGATTCGCTGGCACCTGCTCACCTTTGGTGGCCCTGCAGATGCTTGAAATACCGACAGCATAGCTTCCAGTGTCACAGGATGATACACTGACAGATGATGGGCAGGAGACAGCATTCTAGGGCTCGCCAGCTCCCCAGTTCACGCATGTACTGGGTGTTGCTTTGTCCCGACGGGTTTCTCCAGAACTTTTCCGACATGGCTGCAGAAGGGCGCAGCTAGGTACACCCAGATTACAGCCGTGCCCCACGCAGAGTAGGAGGGCTTAGAAAATCTCCCCCGCAGCGTGTTGCCCCTTCGATGGTGTCACAGTAACACCCACACGTGCTGAAAGCCACACCCACGGCTGTGGAGCTGATTGATGCAGCTTCACCCTCATTGTGCCAAGGGCTGGTTAATCCCTGGATGCGAGTCTTTGACTAAGAAGTGTTACTTTTCCATGGGGAAAGCAGTGTGTCTGACTGGTGCAGACAGAACTCTGCCTCCACTTAGCTATGCTTAAGAGAGTCAGGTGTGGAATCATTCAGGCGCTGCAAAGAAAATGACGAGCCTCGCTCAGCGCAAGCGCGTAGACTGTGAAGCCGTGGTGGTGACATGCCGCTGACTGGAAGGCGAGAAGAGCGGAGGATGGTGTCTGCTAAGCAGCTGCCTGGTCACCGCCCAGCACGGGGTGGGCTGTGGTACCATAGTCTCTCGAGTTGCTTGGTTCCCACCCTGGGAGGGACAATGATGGCCAGCCCTGGCTTCTCATCCATGACTGGAATACAATTCCCTCCTGTTCATGTGCTTGTAGAAGGCTCTAAGGTGCTTGTATCGTGCTCTAACAGCCGGCAGTCTAGGTCTAGTGTGCCTGCCTAAGACAGTCCTCCCAGGACTGGACGTTGTTTTAGCTTCCTGCTTCACCCACCTCAACTCGGTAGCTTTCTCTCTCCGCCTCGCCAGATGACTGTGGCTGGTCCAGAAAAAGGGACTCTCCTTCCCATCGAGGAAGAAGAGGAATAAAGGAGGAAGGACAAACACTTCCCCAGCAAGGGTGGTTTGTGTGCTTGTCGGAGGGATGCTTTCCCTGGACTACAGACCACACTAGCCAGGACAGAACTGTGTGACATGGTTACACCAAGTCTCGTCCCAAAGAAGGCTGGGAATTTGAGGTTTTCAATTCAAGGAAAGAAGAAGACAAGGTAGAAGAGGGGTGGTCACCCGGGTTAAGGAGGCCAGTCTGCTGGGTCTGCCACACTGCTTGGGGTGGTGGTGGGGGAAGGTACACTGAAAAGTAAGTGGTAGAAGAACCCGACTATTCCCCACCCCAGCTGTGTGACCCTGGGCTAGTGAGGGGCTAATAGGCCCTGGGTCATTCACCTGGGAAAGCAGAGCTGAGAATGGTGCAGGGCTCGGCGAGAGTCTTAATGATTAAATGCTTATCAAAATCGCCCAACCTGGTGGCTGGGTGCTCTTAAACATCACCGCGAGGTCCAATAACTTTCCAATCTGTCAAAACTCTTAGTTGACTTAGGAGTATCAGGCACCTTTGCGAAAACAAAAGAGTCCCAGAAAAGCATAAGGGGCGTATTGTGTCAATACTGAATTACACTTTGCTCCGGGGCAGCTGTTATTCAGTTCACCTCCCGATTCCACGATTCAGTCAATGTTGCGACTACTGACTAACATTCAGCGGGTGCAGGCCATTCCGGGGCTCAAAGGAAGAAGCCGGCGCAAGGGCTATTCCAGCTATTTCAAACAGAAGCATGCTGACGCTTCCAGATTCGGTTATTTCATCTTTTCTACCTTGGAATGAATTACCCAGACCAGCATCTGTGGTAACTGTGTGGGGGGTGTCAGGAGGAGAAATTCTAGAGCGGCTTCGATTTCCAGGCTCTCAAGCAGAAACTTCCATCTTTTGGCCGCTGGCCCTGTCTGAGGCAAGTGGGTTGAGTCCATCCCTGAGGACATGGCCATAGGGTCTTCCTATGTAAACAGCTCCCACCGATAAACAAGCTGACTGGTGGGAGGAGCAGCAGGGTGGGGAAGGGGTCAGATGAAGGGGAGAGTCCCGAGTCCCGCGGGGCTGCTCGTCATTTCTGTACGCGCTTCCAAAGGCACGATGGCTAGTTTGAGGAAACTCCACGTGTCTGCAGGACTTGTGTTTTCACGCAGGGTGTGCATTCTGGGAAAACCTTCTCAACACTCAGCTTCACATAACTCGGAGGGGTTGCCTCTGAGGAGCCTTCAGGCAAAGCAGAGCAAATGCATCCCGTGTTGTCTTTTACATGGCCCTCATGTGGAGTGGCTTCCGCCTGCTTGTCTGCGTGGGAAGCCACCCCGCTGCATGGGGCTGAGAGCATTTTAGGAAGAGGAACCCTCTGGCAAAACTGCTCAGCTTGGAAATCCCGGGTTCGTGCTCTGTCCCTGCCACAAGTCGTCGGGGACCACCTAAGGGTCCCATTGTCAGGCATGGCTGTGCGCGTCATTTAAAAGGCATTGCCCCATCATTGTCTCTCACCACCAGTATCAAAGCTAAGAAGTCACTAAGCTAACAGCCACTCGCTCAGATTCTCATCCTCCGCTAGGAACTGGCACACAGTCAGTCTGGCTAACGTGGCAGAAGCTCCAGTCTGAAAAGCAAGGCCTGTCTGAGAAAGCCTAACTTCCCCAGAAATGGCATCAGGTGGTGGATACGGCCCCTTCCCACAATCCTCTGTCTCTTGAACGGGATAGGAGTCTGGAACCAGATCTTGGGACCTTGACGAGCGCCCGGGGGACGAACGCCGTCACTGCTGCCACCACGGCAACAAGCCCCGCAGCATGGGTAGGAATGCAACACCAGAATGCACATAAAACCAAGAGCGAACCTGTTTCCAAGCTTCACGTGAGCAGCGAAGAGCAGGCCATTTACGCCTGGTGTGCACATGTGGTGGTTGTGTTTTGACATGTCAATCCCGATACACAGCGACCCTGTGTGATAGACTAGCAATGCCCCACAGGGTCTCCTGGGCTGAAATACTTATAGGAGCAGGTTGCCAGGTCTCTTCTCCTCCGGCCATGGCTGGGTGGGTTTGAACCCTCGGCCTTCAAGTTAGTGGCCATATGCTTAACCATTGCACCACCAGGGGTCCTTAGAGTTCACATCCAGACCCCCAAACCAAGCCACTGCCAAGGAGTGCACTCCGACTCAGTGTTTCCAATCGGACTCATGGGGTTTCCCAGACTGTCAACCTCAACAGGAGCAGACAGCCTCCTCTTGCTCCAGAGGCGTGGCTGGTGGAGTTTGAACCACCAACCTTGCAGTTAGCAGCCCAATATACCCCAGGGTTCCACAGCCCCGTAGAAATGGCCGTAAAGACACCCTCGCTCAGTATGGATAAAGTCAACTAGGTGGGCCCAGGCTGTCCCCAGGGACCAGTGACTTTTTCTGGGCCTCTCATGTTAAATGCAATCGCTTTGCTCACCCCACCCGCCTTCCTTTTTTTCTTTTCCCAATGACTAGAAATCCTAGGGCTGGTGTTTTCTACCCAAGCCGCATCCAATTGCAACCTGAGGAACATGAAGACATCGATCTTGACCCTGTACTCTGTCACGTTAGTGAGAGTGGAATTCCTTTTGCAAAGTCCCGCTGCTTCCCTGAAGGTCAGCGCCCCCTCCCAGCAGAAGTGATGACTGACCCGCGTGTCAGCAGCCGGGAAACCAAAGCGCTGTGGCATCTGGACATGACCGGTGTGTCTCCAAAGCTGGAAGCAAGCCCCACAGCGGGTCTTTCTGGGGGACAAGGGGGAGCCCTTTGAAGACCAGTGTCTTCCAGGGATGCTCTGCATCCTCATTATTAGAAACCAAGGACCAGCGGCAAGAGACCAACCACGGAACAATGTGGGGGACATTGCCAAAGTGCCAGGAAGCGTCTCCCCTGCTCCCACCCCCACCCCCACTGTAAGGCATTTATGATCTAGTCATTCAAGGGAGGGGGTGTGTGTAAATCTGGAATAGTGACAGTCGCATTTTCTCCCTGCCTTCTTCAAAGGTGTTTTCTTGACCTTCAGCGGCAGGCTGATCCCACCGTGATGGGAGCACATGAAACATTCACCATCTTCCCATGCTAATTACTCCCCCGGCCAAATCGCATTACCATTTCGTTCTTGCTGGTGAATTATTTAAACAATGTAAGCGTCTGAGGGCGTGTGATAAAAATCACATCGCCACGTATAATGGAAGTGATTGCGGGCCTTTGAAGATTTGAAATAGGCTGGACCCGTGGCCCAAGAGGCCCTGGTGCTCGTGGCTGTTTTTATTAAAATATCTTCTTGTGGCACAAAGGGCTGTTCTTTTTACGATTCAACCCTGAGCCAGGCTGGGAAGGCCGAAGGTGCAGTGCCCCTTTTAGGGGGTGAGGGCTGAACGACAGTCTTCCCAGGAGCCTCACGCCTCTCCTGAACCGAGGGATGGTGAGGACCCCACTCTTACTTTCCAGGAGAGCTCGGAGCTCCAGGGGGCTAGGTGGTGGGTTCCCAGCAGGGTCCTGTGTCCTCATTCGGTTACGTTTTCCCTTCTGGGGAACAGAAGTAGGTATCTGCTTTTGTTTCGCCGGCACCACCCTGGTACCACCAAATTTGGAATACTCAAATAGAAACCCAGGCCATCATCGCTGCAGCTGGCAGGGGTCCCTGGGAAGGGGGCAGGTGGGTCACATTCCATAAAACCACAGGCTGCCTCTCTCTAAGGCTCAGGGGAGGGGAGGCCATCTTTGGACCGAGTCCCAAACGTGTGTGAATCAATGTGTAAATTATACATACAGTTGGGGACTCTAGCCTCCTCTGCAGAATCCACAAGTGATAGATTTGCCTTCAGAAAGGGCGCTCCATGCAAATTACCCACCACCCTGTCTCCTGTCAAAACGTGGTGCCATGAGCAGGGGGAACGGGAGAGAATTCATTCTTTTTTTGCTAGTGGTGTCCCCAGTCGCTAAGGTAACAAGACGCATGAGCCATGTTCTTCCCAACTGAGGAGAGAGCACAGCAAACCACTCTAAGGAAAGGGCAGTTGCCCTGTGGGGAGTGCAGGTCCCAGCCTGGGAATCAGGGCAGTACAGACACCCCAAGCTCAGCATTTGACTCCCGGGGGTGGGGTGGGGTGGGGACACTCTTAAAAGGAACAGTTTAACCTTTGGCTTCCTAGAGAACAGGGTTAAGAATCCAACCCAGCCTGATATTGGCGGCTGCTCCTGCTGCTGCTGCTGCAGGGCATCTCTGGTGCCAGGTGTCCCCTCTGCCAGCCAGGAAGAGGAAGAGGCCCTGGCTGCCTCGGATCAGCAGTCTCGGACCCCCCGCCAGACCCTGCACCTGTCTCTGCTCAGCGGTGCACAAGGGCTCTGGGAACACTGGGGTGCAGAAGGTGCCGAAGGGTCATCAATAATGGATAGCCAAAAGGCCATGAAGGGCTGGCAGAGAGGAAATGATGGGGAAGCAGAAACTGGGGGAGACGCTGCCCCCTCACAGGGCCGATGCAAGACGCCGTGCTCTTGGGGAAGCGTGAGTTCCACTAGGGTTGGGGGGTCGGGGGGGAGAAGAAGGAAAGGATCACAGTGCTTTACAATCAAGGCTGCAAGAAACTAAAGGCCACAATGCCCAGAATGTCTCCCATCACAAAGACCCTCTGAGTTCAGGACTCCCAGCCCTGGTAGCATAGTGGTTACACGTTGGACTGTCAACTGCAAGGTGGGCAGTTTGAAACCACCAGCGGCTCCTCGGGAGAAAGATAAAGCTTTCTACTCCAGTAAAGAATTATAGCCTCGGAAACCCACAGGGCCAGTTCTCCCCTGACCTGTAGGGTCACTGTGAGCTGACATTGACTCGATGGCAGTGAGTTTGGTCCGGTTTGGTACATATTTGTCCCACCCCAGGAATGACCACAAGGGAGCCTGTCACCGTCAGCTTTCTCCATCACCGGTGATGACTAGAGATGAGAAGGACCGGCGGTCTGCCGCCATCACCGTGAGTTTGCCTAAGTATGAAAGATCCCACTTCTGCAGAGCCTGGAGCGGAAGCACAAGACCTTTAAGGGAGCTGCTGCTGCTTTCAATGCAGTGCTCTTTCAGATGCATGAATTAATAATAACACCTTATTTGTCAACGACAGTAGCAGCCTAAAGGTCGCAACATCGTAGGCGGCCTAGGTTAAGGGAACTCTTTGTAAACCAAATACAAATATAAAAGCTACCCACGTCAATCATTTTGAAAAATGAGAACGGATGACAGACAGTCAGAGGACAGAGTGGCTGCGTGACGCAAATGGTTAATGCGCTCTGGCATTAACTTGGGGGTACAAGTCTCCCCAGAGGTGCCTCGGAAGAAAGGGATGGTGGTCTCTCACCCCAAGCTCAGCCATTGAAAGAACAACGGGGCACAGTTCTACTCCAAGGCCCAGGGACTGATTTACACACCTATTCATCTGTTAGCCAGTTGGGCACACACTTACAACGAGTCAAACATGTGCTCACTTAGCCAGCCAGTGTGCTAAGTTTTAGGGCCCACATGAGGGTCCCAGCCTGGATTCACTTTCCTTAGAGACTGGGTGTGTAAGTCTGGGTACTTTAGAAAAACAAATCCACAGAAACTCATGTATAAGAGAGAGTTTTATATAAAGGTTAAGTGCGCGTCAAGAAAACATCCCAACCCAGTGCTGCCCAAGCCCACAAGTCCAACATTAACCCATATGTCCGCCACCAATCCACAAAGTCCTCCTCCATCTCACAAAACACACACTATGACGCCGACTGTAGGAGGAAAGCCGAGTCAGTGAGTGTGTAAGCATCTCTGCACTGGCAGGGGTCTCCACACGGCTGCTCCAGCACCCAGGGCTTCATCGGGGTAGATCCATGCGGCTTCTCCTTGGGGATGTCTTGCAGGAAGTGAACCTTGCCAGCTAAAGCAGGGAACTGCTAAGGCAGCTGCACCCTGGTCCGGCCATCACAAAGTAACAGACCCAAGAACTAGAAAGGCGACGCTCACTGAGCCATTTGTCCCTCCGCCCTTCAATTAACTCCACATGTGCTTATTGGCCAGGTTGGCACAATAAACTAACTACCTCACTGGGCTACAAGCTCAAGAGGCGAGAAATAGAAGCTCCCACAGGCCCATCCCTTTGCTCATACTCACGCCAGTGTTGAGGAAGTTGGAGAGGCGGGAGCAGCATGCTGGCGGCAGGGTCCCCTGAGAGAGGCTCCGGGTCTGCACTGAGTGCCTTGGCCCTGGAAGCTTGTGTGGTGTGAGGGAGTGGGGAGTGAGCGTTCACTTACAGCTTCAGACAGGGAGAAGTTACAATAGGAATTAAAAATCAAGGGGACATTCTACAGCAGAGAAAACCAATTGCACATGACAAAGAAGCCAAACCCCGGTGGGGAGGTCACTCGCTCCATCATCCCTGTTGAGAGACACTTAACAGAGAAAAACAATTTGGAGGTGAAGCCTAGGGGGTATGACATGACTTAATGATTTATAGCCTGCCATCTAGATTTAGGGAGCTGAACAAGGACCAGGGGTTCCCAGCTCCCTGGCCGCCAGTGGCTTTTTCCTGTTTCATTCTTACTGTAACAATGCAAAGGTAAATGTGGTGCCGACTGTTGGCTAGTGCTATGAAGCAGTGTGTGTGTGTGTGTGTGTGTGTGTGTGTGTGTGTGTGCGCGTGCATCTCATCAGGTGACTATTGCTGTTGCAGGCTGCCACAGATCCACAAGGTTGCCTGGGCTGACTTTCAGGAGACTGCCAGGCCTTTGTTTCTAGTTCATATTTGGGCTGAAGTTCTGCTGAAAGCCGCTCAGCATCGTAGTGATACGCCAACTTCCACCAACAGAGGGGTGCTGGCTGTGTATGAGGAGAACTGGCCAGGATTTGAACCTTGCCGGAGGGAAGGCAAAATTCCACTGAGTCACCAAGGCCCTCCTGGGTGGACTAAGATTTGGGAGGGTTGAACACAGTGGCATAGATGTAAACGTTTAATAAACACTGAGATATGTAACGAGGAATCCTGGTGTGCAGTGGGTAAGTCCTTGACTGCTGACGTGCTCTTCGGTAGAAAGATCTGACATCTACTTCGGTTAACGATGTCAGCCTGGGCAACGTTAGGTGGCAGCCCTGCTCTGTCCTGCAGGGTTGCTATGAGCCAGATCTGACTGGACACGGTGGTTATTTTGGAGGCTGTGCAGTGGGGGTAAGAGGAAACAGCAAAAGAAAGGCTCGTGGCGAGAAGGACGCGGGCCAGACCAAAGGACCAGGTGTGCTCTGAGTTCTTTTCCTAGCAGCTGACCTCCGCATGGTGCTTTTCAACGTAGACAGCATTTTCTGCTCTAGTGGTTTAAAGAGTAGACTTTGCAGCCATGCAGTCTGGGTTTGAGTTTTGCCTCTGCCACCTTACTGGCTGAGTGACTTTGGGCAATTCCATCCCCCCCCCTCTCTGCTTATGTATCTATTAAATGTCTCTAATAATAATACCTGCTACTTCTTGCAGACATTTCAATGGTAGTAGTCATTGCTGCGATGGACGATGGACTGTAACGCGGTGTGGGTAGCAAGGACAGGTTTGATCAGCTTCCCCTTTAGAGGTGAAACACCTTGTTCAGTGCCATCAAGTTGGTTCTGACTCACAGCGAGCTTATTATGTGCAACAGAAGAAAACACTGCCCAGCCCTGCGGCATCCTGGAGATGGTCATGATTGTACCCATGTGGCAAACATTGTCCATCATTTCCTTGAGGGTCTTCCTCTTTTTGTTGTCCCTCAACTTTACCAAGCCTGGTGCCCTTTTACAGGCAGGGACTGCTTTCGCTTTGATAGCATGTCCAACGTACGGAAAACCACGTCTTGCCATCTTTGTTTCGAAGGAGCATTCGGGCTGTGCTTCTTCCCTGGGGCCATTCCTTCTGGTAGTCCATCAGCCCGTCAATATTCTTCACCAACACCACAATTCACATGCATCCTCGATCAATTTTCCCTTAGTCTTCCTTCCTTGCTTTCCAAGGCGTACACGTATATGAGGTGATAGAAAATCTCATGGCTTGGGTCAAGAACACCTCAGTTCTCAAGGTGACATCATCGCTCTTAAACACGTCAAAGATCTCTCGTGCAACAGATTTGCCCAGTGCAATCCATCTTTTGATTTCCTGACTGCTGCTTACTGAAGCCTTGGTGGTGCATCCAAGCAAAGTGAAATCCTTGACAACTTCTATCTTTTTCCACTTATGATATTGTCTATTGGTCTAGTTGTGAGGAATTTGGTTTTCTTTATATTTAATTGTAACCCATAACTTTGCTGTGTCAGAAGGCAAAAACCACATCTCCATCCAAGTCCCAGATGTAGGTAAGACAACATCTTTGTAACTGTCCTGCTCTTTTCCAGAATAAGCATGCTTGTAAGACTAGTGTGGAGTCGCCTGGTGACAAAAACCAACCAGATTGTAGTTACTACCCAAAGAAACTGCTTGCCCAGCCTCAAGTAGCAATCCAGACCTGTGGTGAGCAACTTGGAAGAAGCTCACTCTTTCGCTCTGGATTCTGCATCTGGCTTTCCCAAGCCTGCCTTCAGGTTCTCGGGCCGTAAGCCAGAAGCCTGTTCACCTGACCTGATTCACGATCTTTTGCAGCTTTGTGAGTCAAGACCAACTCGGTGTGAATAAGAAGACTCCTCCAGGCAGACATCTGAACTTCAGATTGGGGACTTGCCAGCCTCCACAACCATGTGACTCATTCATTTTTGGGGTTGGTTTGTAAGTTCAGTGAGATTTTGCAATAAATTGTGGAGCCCCAGGAAGTGAGGGATAAAATTGAGAGGAGAAGTGGTGGTTGATATTAGGGATAATGGAGGGGCATGGCACGCGAAGGCAAGAGCCCTGGTGACCTAGTGGGCTCCACATTGAACTGCTAACCACAAGGTCAATGGGTCAAACCCACCAGGCACGCTCATAAAAATGGAAAGTCTCAGAAACCCAGTGGGATCATTGCACTCTGCCCCATGGGGTTTCTACGAACCATAATTGATTGTACGGCAGTGTGAGGGCTAGGGCAGTGGATCTCAACCTTCTGAATGCCACGACCCTTTCATACAGTTCCTCCTGTGGTGGTGACCCCAACCATAAAGTTATTTTCATTGATACTTCATAATTATAATTTTGGTACTGTTATGAATCGGGCAACCCCTGTGAAAGGGTCGTTTGACCCCCAAAGGGGTCATGACCCACAGGTTGAGAACCACTGGTCTATAGCATGTTGGAAAGTTGGACATCTGGGACATCTTTAATTTTTACTTCCTTGGCACCCAGTCTTGTACCAATCCTTTTAAGATACCGTATCTTATTTTTGCACAGATAATAACCCTTGTTAGTGAGGCTGTGGAGAAGCCACAGCCCGCATAGACTTGTGTGGGAATGAAGCGTGTTGCAGTCACTTCAGGAAACAGTGGCAGTTCCTCGAAACGTTCAGCATACAGTTAACCAGGGAGCTTCGTGGCACAGGGGTTAAACAGTGGGCTGCTATCCACTAGCATGGCAGTTCGAACCCACCAGCAATTCCACTTCAATGTTCATAGCAGCATTATTCCCAAAAGCTAAAAAGTGGGACCCAAATTTCCATCAGCAGATGACCGGGTACATAAAATGTGGCACATACACACAATGGAATATTACTCCACAATAGAAAAGGGAATTAAACACTGCTAAACCTTACTCTATAGATGAACCATGAGTACATTGTGCTAAGTTTGGCCCCAAATCCATGCATCAAATGATTCCATTTACCTGGAATATCCAGAATAGGCGCATCTACGGGGGGCAGGGAGTTGATTAGTACTTAGAGTTGGGAGATCTGGGGGATAAGAAGTGACATGGGTTTCCTGTCTGGGGATGATGAAACTGTTCTAAAAATGATTGTGATGATGGTTGAAAAACTCTATGAATCTCCAAAAACCCACTAAATTATACAATTAATGGGCGAGTTAACACATACAGCATTAAAAAAGCATTGTAGAAACAGAAAATAATGGGGAAAAAAGTACGGCAATAAATTTGATGATGTGTATGACATGAGCTAAGTCCTCAAAATAGACACGTTATCCAAATGACCCGAGAAGAGTGGTGAAGAGATATGGAAATGAGTAGCGAAGCTGGTTGCATAACAAAATGAATATAAGTAAAGTCTCACGGTGCTGCAGAAGGAGCCCAAGTGGCGCAGTGGTTAAGAAGTAGGCTGCAAAGTGAAAGGTCTGCAGTTCAAACCCACCCGTTGCTCCATGGGAGAAAGAGGCGGCTGTCTGCTTCCCTAAAGGGTACAGCCCCGGATCATCTCTGGGCAGTCAGACTTTGTCCTGTCCTGTCTCCAGGAGTCAGAACGACTCAGTGACATTAAACATCAATGAAAGAAACTGAGTTCTCATGCAGGGCCTCGCCAGCCCAGTCCATCCATCTGTACTAAATAGCATTGTCTAGAGGTTAGTGAAGGAAGCCTATGTGCCCAATCTGCTCCACCATCTGTTTTTGCAAATCAGTTTACTGGGACACGGCCAGGACCATTAGTTTCCTATTGTCTCTGGCTGTTTGTGGAACCTGAGTCCTGGTGGCATCGTGGATTACAAATTGGGCTACTAACCCCAAGTTCAGCAGTTCAATACTACCAGCTGCTTTGCAGAAAATGCGGCTTTCTGCTCTTGTAAAGATTTACCGTCTCGCCCCCCCCCCACCAGGGGCAGTTCTACAGCACCCTATGGGGCTGCTATGAGTCAAAAAGGACTTGACAGCAGTAAGTCTTGTTACAGCCCATGTGCTCACAAAGCCAACAATACTTTACTATCTGGTCCTTTACAGAGAGAAAACGTGCCGTAGCTAGGCACGTTTAGCTAAGATGTCCCAGATGTCCCTGATACTTATGTGAAGTCCATTTGCGAACACCATGAGATGAACCTGCCATGCATACAGAATACACATCCCACTTGTTGGAATGAGCAGTTACTTTGGGCCACCAGTCCACAATCACTTAGAAAAAATGCAATGCTGGGGTCCTATAGGAAGTCCCCATCCCAACCCCCACCCTCCCACCCCTCAGAAGTTGAATAGTGTGTTCTGCGGCAGGATATCAGGTCTACTGCTTTTCCAAATTCTGTTTCTAGTTGAGAGGGACAGAGAGAAGGGGGGAGAAAAACTCCAGCTAGCAGAGGAAACGTTCAAGACTCCATCCTTTACAGTTTGAAGACTGCTGTGGTCTCAGCTGTTGCCTAAATGTGTTTCCACACTGCTCTCATTAAGAGGAGCCCTGGTGGGCTAGGCAAATCTGTACAGACTGTAACTGGATTAATAGTGTTTTAGGATTTAGGCTCCAGAACCTGGTGGAGCAGTGGTTAGGTATTGGGCTGCTAACCCCAAGGTCAGTAAAATATAAAATGACCTGTCACTCCGAAGGAGAAAGAAGGGGTTCCCTACTCCCTTAAAGCTTTACAGTCTCAGAAACTCATGGGGGGCAAGCTCTACCCTGTCCAATAGGGTCTATATGGGTTGGCAATGACTCAGGGACAGTGGATTTTGTTTTGTTTTGTGTGTGTGTGTGTTTAAGGTTATAGCAGGAAATGGGAAGCTAATAATAATAAGTTCAAGAAAGAAGAAAATGTTCTAAAATTATGGTGATGATCACACCATTCTTTTTACTACATTTAAACCAATGGATTGTATTATACTGTATATAAATTAGATGTCAGTAAAAACGTTAAAAATAAGAAGAAGGAGGAGGAGGAGAAAACCCTGGTGGGTCTAATGAGTTATCCACAGAGCTAACTGGCAGATGAGCGGGTCAAACTGACCTCTTGCTCCACCAGAGAAAGAGAAGGCTGGCAGCCCTTGTAAAGATTCACAGTTTTGGAAGCCTAAAGGGGTAGTTCTACCCTGTCCTATTGGGGCACTAGGAGTCAGAATCAACCCGATGGCAGTGGATTAGGTTTGGGAGTCCTCATTGGCCCTCATTAATATGCAGGAGGAATTGTGGATAACTAGGGGTGAGAATACAATTCTCTTGAACTTGTTGCACGATGATAGCTTAGAAGAACCCCATAGGGGTGAGAGGAAGGCTCTTCTGAGAATGAGGGGCTTCACAAAGTGCATGGGAAACGTCCGTGATCTTTTAAGTCTACTCTCCAACAAACGTTTTGAATCCTCCAGTATCGAGTGAGAAAACATCTCTTTGATGTCACTGGACGCAGGTTTTTATTTGGAGTTGTTTTTGTTCTTTAGGTGGTAAAAGAAGCTAACACGCCAAGAGTGATTTTATTTTATTTGCAAGTCAGTTAAAAAAAAAAAAAGGAATGAGGTTTTTGACAGATGTGGAATAACCACAAAACAGTTATCACCAGGGAAAAACCAACATGCCTCAAGGAGGGAGAGCTGTCCGCAAAGGGATGTGTTCAGAAAATGCTGGAATGTTCTTGATCAGTCAGCCTAGGCCCTTGTGTCATTTCTGAAAGGACAAGTCAGGGTTTCTCTCCCCAGGTCAGGAAAGGATGGCGATCCTTTCAAATGCCTTTGGGCCTGTAGAGAAATCAATTAAGTTCCCCATAAAGATAAACCGAGGCCAGGCCAGAGAGAAGGAAAAGGAGTTTACTCTGCGCATCCAGGAGTCAGAGGAAGAGGAGAGAAGAGAAAGGAGAGATACGGGAGCCCTGAACTCCTGGGCCAACTCCACGGGGGATTGGAGAAGTCCAGCTTATCTGTGTTGGAGAGTGAGTTTTAAGCTGGTCAGGAAGGGCGGGTGAGCAATCAAGGGAGTGGGTAGAAACTGCAGGTGGGCAAACCAGGAGGAAGGGGAAGGATTTAGAGCTGCAGGGGCTGTACCCTGCCTCCATCCATAAAAATTCCGAGTCCGGGAGGTGCCTTGATCATCCTGCCTGGTGCCCAGGCAGATGGCTCATTGATCTGGGGCCTTTTGAAGTTAGCAGTCTTGGTCCGATAGGGGCAGGCAGGCTTTTTCTAATGTCCTCCGACCGGTACCTGACCCAACAAACTCCTTCGAGATGATGAAAGTTCTCCTTTCCAGCAGAGAGGCATGATTCGAATTGTTTTCTTTCATGAAGTTTTCAATCCTGCGGAAGTCAAGAAAGGTGCCCTGGTGGTGTAGTGGGGTTACACGTTGGTCTGTTAACCTTGAGGTCAGCAGTTCAGACCCCAGCCGCTCCTCAGGAGTTGGGTGGAGGTGGGGTGGGGTGGAAGATGAGGGCTTTCGACTCCGATAAAGAGTCTCAGTTTCTGAAGGCCACAGGATCAGTTCCACCCTGTGCCAGAGGGCCGCTGTGAGTTGGAACCGACTCAGTGAAAGTGAGGTTGGTTTTTCAAGTCAAGACAGCCCAAGGAATTCCTCAACTGGAAGTTGCAAGAGGCAAGTGAAGGACAGCAGAAGACTGCAGTTTGGGGGCACGGCCTGTAGAGGGCACTGTTAAAACAGCCTGGTGGGCAAAGTATAAAGGAACGAAGTGCACATGGGAGGGAAAAGAAAGGTTTGTTTAACTAGCAGGACCAGCTCAGCGTACCCACGTCGGCCGGCGAGGATCATTGGAAGTACTGATATGCAGGCTAGTCCCGCCAATTTTCCTTGCAAGTCCCACGCGCCATGGCTCTGCCTTCGGTTCACCTGTCAGTCCCGGCTTGCAAGTTCTCTCCTTTCCTTGGCAGTGGGAGATGGGACAGTCCCTTCTCTGTGTGGCCAGGAGAGTGAAGTTCCCTGACACTGTAGCCGCATGCAGCCGCTGTACCAGGAGACGAGCGGCTGTTGGTGACAATATGCAGAGGTGTTAAATCTATGCTTATGGCTCCAATATAAATCCACTAACAAAAGATTGGAAGGGCTTAGAGACCCCATAGACCAGGTAAAGTGGACTCCACCTCTCTGGGTGTGCCTGCCTCCACCCCTGGCCTGGGCTCTTCTGGAATGTGCTACAGGACTGTAGACTTGTAAACACACTGGCTGGCGCATAGCAAAGCAGCTGTGGGGGCCTAGTGGGCTCCACATGGAGCAGCACTTGGCAAAGGTTAGAGGATTGTGTTCATCCAGAGCCAACTCCGAAGAAAAGCCTCTTGATCCCGCGCCCCCCCCCAAATCAACCATTGAAAACTCTATGGAGCTCCCTACAAATACTGTATATACTCAAGTACAAGCCGACCCGAATATCAGCCGAGGCACGTAAATTTACAGCAGGGGAGCGGGGAGGGAGGGGGAAAAATGAGGAGCTGACACCAAGGGCTCAAGTAGAAAGCAGGTGTTGTGAGAATGATGAAGTCAACATATGTACTAATGTGCTGGACACAAGTGATGTATGCATGGATTGTGAAGAGTTGTATAAGCCCCCGATAAAATGATTATTAAAAAAGGCTGAAAAGCTCAACTTATACATGATATACAGTAAAACCAAACTCACGGCCATTGAGTCAATACAGACTCATAGTGACCCCATAGGACAGGGTCCGAGACTAACTCTTGACTGGGAGTAGAAAGTCCCATCTTTCTACCATGGAGCATGGTGGTTTCAAACTGCTGATGCTATGGTTAGCAGCCCACTGTATAACCACTACACTGCCAGGGCTAATCTGACACGTGTGTGGTCACCATGCGTGGGAATCAAGTTGATGGTGACTGTTTAAAAAAAAAAAAAGGCAGGAAAGGTAGCTACCCTTTCTTTTAGTAACTTTCCTTTTTTCCCTCAACATTTCTATTGGCACACAATTTACATATCATACAAATGAATGTTTCAATATTTCAGTCATCATGGGGATTTGTACAATCAGCGCCACATCTATCTTAGAGCATTCCCTCTCCCATGGTTAAATTGCCTTTAAAATGAGTTGTGCAGTCACGATCAGTCCTAGCGCTCCTGGCCCTCCCCCCTTCATTATTTACTCCAGAAAACCCCTCTCCCTCCCTATCTCTCATCCCCACCCCTGCATTCCCTATAACATCTTGTATTAGTTATGATCCTTATACATCCACTCCTCCTGTGCTTTACCTCTGGGAAAGCCAACAGAAAACAATGAAAAACAAATCGTACTATGGTGGTAAGAATAAGCTCATAAGAGTAGAGAGATAAAAATACAAGTAATGGGTGAGAGGGAGAAAAAAAAACACCCATCAACATTCAAGAAGCCAGGGGAGAAATTTCTGTCACGGAGCATCTAAGAGATGCTTGCACCCAGAAGAGACTCAGGTCGGGTCTCCGGTGAGGTCAACTGGCCAAGTGCGGAGTTCAATCCAGCATAGTCAAGATTACAATGGTCTCTGCCTGACAGTAAGGCTGTTTGGGATTCCTGCCTTCGGCTGGCGCGGATCTGTCAGCAGCTCGGTCTGATGGATACTCTGCAGGTCAGTTTTGGTCTCTCACTGGCCCCCATGGCTGTCTACACCTGGTGTGTTGCTAATTTTAGCTCTGACGCTGTTCTCTTCACCATATTCGAGTTTTGGATGGGGCATCTTTGGATCACACAAGCTGGTGTGCTTCTCTGTGTGGATTTGTACTTGGTACTTTGCCTTGCATTCTCAGACACCCAGAACCCCAAATGAGCAAAGAAGGCACTGCCATCAACACGACTGGGGCTCATAGTGACCCTGCACCATTACGACCAGCCTGTGCTCAGCCTGGCCTTTGCTGCTGCTGCTGCTGCTTGTGATAAATCCTGCCTCAGATCCTATTAGGAAACCATGTTTAGAGCAGGATTCTTGCCCGTCTTGCCCTTCACAGCTTGAGAAAAGTTCGCCGGCTCCACTCCTAGGAATATCTCTCTAGCTCATCAGGAAGTTTGGCTGGCTGCTCTCGCTTCAGCCAACAAGTTTTCCACGCGCGCTTTGTTCAAAGAACTTGATTAGGGAGTGTGAGGTTAGAGAGAGGAATAGGAGACCCAGAGAGAGCCCTGGAAGATCTGAAATTCAATGGGGGGAAAAGACACCATGATCAAACAGAACAACATTGTGGGCCCCAATGCTGGTGGAAGAGGAGGGCTTCAGAAGCATTAGAAAAAGAAGAATTAACTCTTACCAGGGAGTGCAGGGGGTGGATTTGCACGGAGCCTTGGAGAATGAATGGGGTGGCCCTTGGTGAAGGAGGGGTAGAAAACAGAGCCAAGGCTCCAAGGAGGCCTCCCAAAGGGCCAGCGAGGGTCCGCTGTGGCTTTGGGGCTAAGCTCATGGAGAACCTGGGGGAGAGGGTGGCACAAGGAGGTCACAAAAGAAACTTGAATGCCATCAAGCTCCTAAGTGCCGGCCTCACGGCTTGGGAACTTCGGGGATGCACCACCGGCGCCTGCTATTTGAACTCACAAGTGCAATCGTGTACGAGGGCTTCAGAGAGCGCCTGGGAAAATTCCACTATCTTTTTATTTCACTTTCCCCATGAAGGCTCTTTCTATGTACAACAATTCAGAGTTAGGTCTCTGGAGAGTACAAGTCATTTACAATCTCTGTTAACCTCAAGGTTAGTGGTTCAAACTCACCTAGTGGCTCCATGGAAGAAAGGCCTACTGGACGCTTCCATAAAGCTGACACTCACTACGAACGCTCACTGGCATTGAGTCAATACCGACTCACAGCGATCCCAGAGGCCAGGGTAGAACTAGGTGCTGTGAGTTTCCTAGACGGTCACTCTTTATGGACGTAGAAAGCTCTGTCTTTTTCCTGGGGAGGAGATGGTGGTTTCGAACTACTCACCTTGCAGGTCACAGTCCAACTCATAACTATTACAACCAAGAAAAAGCCCCTGGAGAGCAACCATCATGGTCCACACCCTACAACAGAGGGACTAGATGGTGCCCGGCTACCACTATCAACTGCTCGGGCGGGGGTAGGGTAGAAATCACATTAGAAAGACGGTTCTAGAACAAAACTGAGGATTATGAAAGGGACCAGGCTTTCTGACTGGAGAGAGACTGGTGGAAGCCCTTCCTCTCTTTTCAAGTCCGAAACTGAGCTCGCCCTGGTATTCTGGTAAGCAACCATTTAGGACCAAAAGGGAGCACTGGCCCAAGGACAATGCTCAGAGGGTCAGGAAAGGAAGATGGAAATGGGAAACGCAGGGAGGAAGGGGGAGAAGTGAGCCTCTAATGAGGGGACAGAGCAGGGATTGCACTGCATGAGTTGAACAGAAGCGTGTATGGCTTGTTCAGTCTCGGACTGATGACCTGCTCTGGGAACCTTCACCTAATTCACAATTTAAAAAAAATGTAGGAAAACATTCTTAGGGAACAGTTGTCCTCTGGAACACATGGGGTCTCCATGGGCTGGCATCCTCTGGACAGCAGCCGGTGTGTTTTCAGGGTTAACAATGGCAGATGCTTTTACTCAATAACATAAGGACTGAAGAGTGAAGTTGGAGGGGCCAGGCAGACAGTGGGCCGGAGCCCAGGCACCAGAGAGAGCAGAGCCTGGAGAGTTGACGGGGGTCGCCCGAGAGAGCTGAAGCGGTGGGTCATTCACCTCAGCTGTTCTACATTCATCTCCCTGGAGCGTTTGACTCTGCAGATTCTTCAAAGTGAGACTCGTCTGCCTTTGAAAGAAACTAGATTCAAACCTTTCCCTCCTTTCCAGCTGCAAACAATTCAACCTGGGCATGGAGGGTTCTGGGGCTGAGGGGTTGCATCTAATTCACTAGCGCGAGGATTTGCTGAGATGGGTGCAAATGGAACGTTTCCTTTAAGAGTCTCCACGGAGGTCCACCTCCTCATCAAGCACATTTCCCTCCACTGCCTGCCCACTGTCTCTCTTGTTTCTGCAGCAGCTGAAGCAGCACTGGCTGATCAGCAACAATGAGGATTCTTCATGTGAAGCCCAGAGGTGTCAACTGAAAGGAGGGGATGCTATCAACCCACGGACTGTCTGAAGTCTGACACAGGGTAAAGGGGGTTTCCTCATCAAGGATCAGCTTAAAGGGTCTTCCTAAATACCTTAGCCGGTAGTTAGGGAGGGCCAAGATGGGCTTTCTACTCCCATAAAGGGCTACACCCTCGGACACTCACAGGAGAACCCTGTCCTATTGGGTCACTAAGAGTTGGCACTGACTCGATGGCATTGACTTTGCTTTTGATTCTGGTCGCTATAAAGGACCAATGTCCATCGTTGGGGCAAACCGTTAACAAGGCCAGGGGCTAACCCACAGGTTGAAGGTTCGAACCCACCCAGAGGTGCCTCAGAAGAAAGGCCTGTTTTGAAAAAGAAAGTCCACCACTGAAAACCCCATAGAGCAGTTCCTCTCAGGCACGAGGGAGTCAGAATCCGCTGCACAGCAGGCTCAGCGCTGGGGCGTCGGAGGGGGTGCACATGCGGACTCTTACCTGCTGGGTTTGAAGGGAAGGAGGACAGCCCAGGTGAAAGTAGGTCAGGGGCAGGGGCAGGCAAAATCAGAACGTTCTGGAAAGCTGTGGCCAAGTAAGGGAGTGTGTGTGTGTGTGTGTGTGTGTGTGTTTTGTAAGAATGAGCAGGAACCCAAATCAGAACTTTCTGGAAAGCTGTGGCCAAGTAAAGGTAGGGGGTGGTGGTGGTGGTGGTGGTGGTGGTGTGTGTGTGTGTTATAAGAATGAGCAGGAACCCGAAGGACAAGTCGGCTCTCTGCAGTATATTGGGTGTAACGCTTAAACTCTGCAATCATGCCAATATTAGCTTTTCTGCTGCTGCAGAATTCTTCACACGGAGCCCTCCCTCCTATTTTCTCATTTCATCTCACGCGAGATGGGTCTTCCTAGGATTTCCCTTTAGCTTATTTCTGATTTTCCACACCTTTCAATCTTCTTGAATGAGAAGTTCTATTGGGCTTGATGATGAAGGACAAGCACGATGTTACATATCGATTTTCATTCTTGTGTTATTGTTTTAATTCAATCCGAGGAGTGACAGGAGAGACAACAGTCCTGACAAGGAGAAACCAATAACTTTCAGCAAAGCCATTAATTAGGGTCATGTTTACACTGCTTGTCATCAACAGAACAGCTGCCTACGTCGGTTTTCTTAGTACCGAAAGACATCTCCATCTGGCCCTATGAGATAATGTTCTCTACTTACAGCCGATACGTGCGGGAGAACTGCAAGCTTTCCTCCTTAGTCAGAAGGAGGATTTGGCTGTAGAGGGAAGGGCTGGGTGTGGCGCCAGAGGCCTGCATGGGGTCTCCTCTCTGATAGTGGTTACAGGGTGACGTTGGGCAAGTAACCTCTATGTCAGCATTTGCAAAAAGGTAAATACCCACGGTCTTTCAGGAAGAAAGTGAAGCCATGGCTCCTGTGACACTGGGCTCAGCGATTAAACAGTGGTGTCCTCAGGAGCTTTGGCTCAGGGGCTACTTAGCTGTGTTTCCCAGGAAGTAGCCTCGCATCTCTACACTGGGTTCTCAACAATACGCGATTCCGCCTGTGCACAGGTTCTCGACACCAGAGCCAGGAAAGGAGTGGGCCCGGGAGGGAGTAGAGAAGGGGCAACCACAACAACAATCCCCAAACGCGGCGGTGTGGGTGTAGTCTACCCACAGGTGCCTTGTCAGCTTCTGAAGAGCACGCAGAGCCCTGTTCTGCCCTGACCCATGTGGGGTCCCCAGGAGGAAGAGTTGAAGAAATCACCCCAAACTTACTTCCATTGGGTCCGTTCCACCTCTAGTGACCAGACAGGACAGGGTAGAACTGCCCCCTGAGGGTTTCCTTATGGGAGTAGAAAGCCTGGTCTTTCTCCACGGAGCAGCTGTTGGTTTCGAACTGCTGACCTTGTGGTTAACAGCCCATCGTGTAACCACTATGTCACCAGGGCTCCTGACTGATTTACAGGAGGCACAAAGGATGGGGGTCCTCATGGGAATAAAATGATTTCCTGAACCTCTGGTGAAGAATTAACATGGCATTCTTAGTAGGGAGCGTGGGAGGACTGACATCAGAAAGCACGGTACAAGACTTTCTAGTTTCTGGGCTATGAGGCATCCTCATTTCAGAACACAGGTTCAGGCCCTTTGCCATCTTCATAGCATTATAATTTCCCATAGATATTAGTACAGCCCTAGTGCACAAGAGTTAGGCTCCCAGCTTCTAGCCGAATGGTTGACAGTTCAAACCCATCCACCACTCTGCAGCAGAAAGGCCCAGAGAACTTCTCCAGTAAATGATAGTGTCAAACACCCGAGGGGGCCGTTCTACTCTGACCTATGGGGTTTCTTTGAGTTGGAAATGAATCACAACAAAACAGGTCAACCAAAACAATAAACCCACTGCCACTGAGTCAATGCCGACTCACAGAGACCCTGTAGGCTAGGGTAGAACTGCCCC
>NW_022103915.1:33260100-33262036 GCF_000313985.2 Echinops telfairi
CCAGGGCCCTGGAGCTGGAGGAGCCACATGGAGGCCCACTCCAGTGCCGAGATGCTTCCACCGCCACTGGATCCACAAATCTTTCCACCCACTGGCCTGTGATCTTCCTGCATTCGCCATTATTGCATGGTTGTGTGAATCTCAAGAGGAATTTATAGACTGGTATCAGACACATGGGCTAATATTGGACTAATGGACTGGACTGAGATGTTTTCTCAATATATAAAATTGCTCTTTTATATTAAAGCTTTTTCTCACACATAGATGAGTGTCCTTGGATTTGTTTCTCTAGTCAACCCAGACTAACACACCAGTGATCCTCATCTAGTCTTGTAATCCAGATGCAGAAAGTCCCATGACGAAAGCACCCTGATCCTCCACTTCAGGGAGCCCTTCCTCTGGCTGGCACTCGTGCCCAGGCGTCTTGGAACTCTCCGCCTTCTGAGATGCCTCCCTGCTCACCCACTCTCTGAATCCCCTTGGAGCCTCCTCTGTCCACAAGATGTGTTCTTTCAGGTCAACACACAATCCCATCTCCCCCAGATGATGGTCTTGGCTACTCTCCATCTTGGCAGATCCTTGAAGAATTATGGATTATTTTCCCATCCCAACCAGGCCAAAATGACTTGCTCCTGTGCTTATATTACTCGGGGGAGCCCCCCGCCCCTTAGCTAACCTGTCCTAACATGGGAGGCTGCTCCTGGACAAATGCAAAGTCCGTTTCCACGTGAAATCTGGTCCCCTTCACTAAGACGACTTTCAGCATGATGGTATTAAGAAGTGGAGACGAGACACAGAGCAAATGAGAAGAGTCCTTAGAAATAAGAACTGAGTTTTCTAGTACCCTTTGAACTTACAAAATAATACAGACACAATATTTCCATTTTCCTATTTACCAAAAATAGGGTTCGACTTCTGTTTTGACCCAGAGGTAGGACAGACTAGAACTGCCTCAGAGAGCCTCTGAGAAAGGCAATCTTTACTCAAGCAGAGGACCACACCCTTCTCCTGCAGAGTGGCTGGTGGGTTTGAACCTTGCACTTAGCAGCCCACTGCCTCACACACTGCACCACCACGGCTCCTGATTATTTGTCATGGCCACCAGAACACGAATCGTGGCTAATCCAATGGTAACCAGTAACCAAGATGTGGGCTGGTGACCCTCCACGCCCCCTGCGCCCACAGGTCCCTCTGGACACAGAACCATAGGTCCATTGCCTTCTCCTTGGGCTTGCTTCCTGTGACTATCTTATGATGACAGAAGACTGGATGAGATGTGGGAAGACCTCAAATACATCATTCACGAAGATTGCAGAAGGTCATTCAAAAGGCAGAAAATAAAGAAACTATCAAGGTTGAGACTCTTAAACTTGCTCTTAATTATACAGTAGCTAAAGCAAATGGGGAAAAAGGATGAAATCAAAGAGGTGAATAGAAAATTTCAAAAGGCACTCCAGCAAACAAAGTAAAATATTTTAATGAAATGTGCAAAGACCTAGAAATGGAAAGCCAAAAGGAGAGAACACGCTCAGACTTTAGTGGCAATATTGGGAGATTTTATGGGCAAAATATTGAATGATGCAGGAAGCATCCAAGGTAGATGGAAAGAATACACAGCCAGGAGGTAGCATGTGAGCAAGAACCAATGGTCCTGAAGGAAGATGCTCAAGCTGCACTGAAGGCATTGGCCAAGAACAAGGCTCCTGGATGGAACACCAGTGGAAATGTTTCAGTAAGCTGATGAAGTTCTGGAAGCAGTCACTCGTCTCTGCTAGGAAATTCGGAAGACAGCTACCTGGCCAATTGACTGGAAGAGATCCATATTTGTACTAGTTACAAAGAAATGTGACACAACCGAATGCTCAAGCAATATTAATGATATTACATGGCAGTAAACGTTTTTTAAGATCATCCGATAATGGTTGCAGCAGTACAT
>NW_022103915.1:33266522-33267626 GCF_000313985.2 Echinops telfairi
GTGGCAGACTTAGAGGTGAGAGAAGGTCATGGCCTTGAATGTGTGGTCAAGCTTGTTCCAGTTACAGACAGACCCATCTCCCCCAACTGCCCAGCACCAAATGAAGCTGTATTTTCAGACCCAGCTCCCAGGCAGGGTTGGCTGTCCAAACTATTGCTGCTGCAGTAGAACAACTTGTCACGGCCGCCCAATGTATTCTCTTTCTCTGAAAGCCTGGCACCAGGTCTGCCACGGAAACTGCTTTTTGTTTAAGACTCAACTCATGCCACCGACCCAGCCAAACTGCGCAGTCACCGCGCGCGTGGTTGCATGCTAATTGCGGTGGTGTCCTCAGGTGACATCGGAAAGGCTGGCTGGCCGGTGGACCATGAGCAACACATCCTGGTCTTCACCAGTTAGTTGTCTCTTCACCCGCCTGTTCCCAGGGGCACTCCCAGGATTCCACTTGTCCCGGCTGTCACTCACGTCTCATTTGCTTCCAAGGACCAACACTGTGGGTATGTGCTTTATTTGAGAAGATGGCCGAGGGCCAACCGAGCTGAGGGGGAGCCCGTTCCGCAGACAAGAGTACAATGAAGGCCCGAGGAGCATGAGCCTCAAGGAAAACCCGAGGGAAGCCGCCCTCATTCCCTACTGGCACCCCAGTCAGGGGGCCCCCATATGTTATCTTCACCAGGGCCTCACGGCCCCTCTGTTGCCATCTCTTGCATGCTGCTATAATTTGAGTTCTTGGGCATTTTTCTTCTTCCTCCAAAATGTAAGCTTTCTGAACGCAGGGCACACCAAACCGAAAGTCCGACTCCCTGCCATCGAGTTGAACGCCACTTGGAGCAAGCCCGTAGGACAGAGGAGAGCCCTTGTAAGTTTCTGAGACTGCAACTGCGTATGGGAGTAGAAAGCCCTGGCTTGCTCCTTGGGAGGGCCTAGTGGCTTGGAACTGCTGACCTTGTGGCGAGCAGCCCAACTTGCCACCACTGGGCCACCAGGCACAGACCCCATTCTGTCCTCATCTCCCCAACGGACCATTTACACAGCAGGGTGTGCTCCATCGTACGTTAAAAACTATCCTGTGCATCGTGTGTGTGTGTGTGTGTGTGTGTGTGT
>NW_022103915.1:33268283-33271229 GCF_000313985.2 Echinops telfairi
AGTTCCTAGAAAAGGAGATCAGACTCGATGAGGGTCAGGCACAGCGGACACGAGGAATTGCCGCAACACGATGGAGTTGCCCCGTGGCTGCGGCAAAGGCTGAAACCTAGCAATAACTGGGAGGCGGCCCGGGACTGGGTGGTGTTTCCTGCTGCTGCTCATGGGGACGCTCTGAGCCAGACCAAGTCGACAGCCCCGAGCACCCACAACTGACAACCAGTCACAGAACGTGAACACGTCTGGGTCTCCACCTGGTTCTACGACCTCTCGGTCGTCTACGATGTTGATCCCTGGGTACAGTTACTAAACAGGAGGGAGACAGCCGACACACCCCGGGAGCCCTGGGTGTACAGGAGGGGTGTGGCCTCTGAGGTCAGCCATGGGAACTGTGAATTTTTTGATAGCGGTAAACACAAGTGACGAAACATCTGCCATCCTGGAGTTCTTCCTGTGTGAAACCGAGTGACATTCATCCTGTACATCACATTGTTCGACCGTCACCTCAGCCACAGGAACTGTTCTCTCTGAAGGATGCTCACCAACAACCTTAAATCGGCTTTGCAAGGAGAGGGCTCAGGGGTCAGTGCCACTTTGTCTTCAGTTTGGGCCAGGAAAAGCTACTGAGATGCAACTGAGGACAGGACATCCCACGTCGGACTGTCAAGTCCAGGTGGCCCTTGTGGCAACGCTACGGGACAGAGTAAAAGTGTTCTAGAAGGTTTCCAAAGCTACCACTTTTTTCTTACATGGAGAGGCTGGTGAGCTTGAACTACTGACCTTTTGATTAGTAAGTGCTTAACCACTTTGCAACCACAGTCTGTGAAAGGACACAAGGGGGCTTCAAAAAGTTCATGGGGAAATGTCATTGTGTTTTAATCCCCTACCCATTCCCCCACCCCTCTCGTGTCCATTTTAAAGCCTCCTCATACACGAAAGTAGAGGAGACCTTAGTTTGGGTCTCCAGGGAAACAAAGTCTTCTATACACATTCAGTAGAGGGTCCTGGGACTGTAGTGGTTACCAGCTGGGCTGATCACTGCGAGGTCAGAAGTTCAAAACCACCAGCTTCTCCAAGGGAGAAAGATGAGGCTTTCTGCTCCTTTTAAGAACTATCATCTCAGAAACCCACAGGGGCAGATCTACCCTGTCTCATAGGGTCACTGTGAGTCAGAATCAACTTGGTGGCAGCGAGGCTTTTTAAACGCATATTCCGGAGGAGGCAATGCAAACTATGCGCCGGGGCCCTTTGCTAACTCAGTGGACTGTCTGATGTGCAAAGAATAGTAATGATTGTCTATGAATGCTATTTTATAGACAGAAAATTGGAGACCAAAACGATGATGCTCACTGCCCAAGCATATGTATGTGAGAAGCCCTTTTTTCTGGGCCACAGAAACGAGTTTGTAACATGAAGCCCACCTTTGCAATCAGCTTAAAAATTGGAGACCAGCCTCCTTTCCTGTGCTTCCATCCTTTATCGATATCCTGAAATGAACAGCCTTCTATGACTGTAATCATATAACAATGAGCCAGCAGTAAGGGAGGGGGAGGCCTGGGAAGAGCAGAGGGGGTGTGAATTTCAAGGTCAAAGATGGAGTCATCTATGCACGTGCTGACTCAAGTTTGCTGAGCATCTACTAGGTACCAGGTATGGTGACAGATCCTGGGGACATCATGCCCTAGAACACAGAAGGAATGCCCTCATGGGGCTTCCAGTCCAACAGAAGCAGATGGACAATAAACAAACACATACACAAGCGATGTAGACAATGAGTAGCACTCCAGAGAAAAAGGGAACACAGAATGGTGGGCGTGGGAAAGGGCATGGGTGTTTAAATGGCACGGTCTGGCAGGGCTGGCTCACTGCAGAAGCATCCTTTCAGCAAAGCTAGGAAGGAGGTGATCGGAGGAACCCAGGCAGTGGTCGAGACATGCTCCTGGCAGAGGGAACAGAAATGTAAAGGCACCGACCATTGCACAGCCAGGAAGGAAGTCAGTGTGGCTGAAGCCCAGGGAGCGAGTGTAGGCAGGCTTGGGTGAGCCTAGAGAGAGAAAGGAGGTTTGGAGGCAGCAATGTTGCCCGTTAAGGATCTTCACTTCTTTGGGAAACGAATAGGATTTCCCAGTGAATGAGAAACCATTCAAGGGTCTAGGCAGAGGTGTGGCATGATCTAGCTAATCTGCCTGCTGTGCTGAAAATCAATTTTAGGGGATATGGCAGCAACTCAGAGACAACTGGTCAGGGGTTCTACCAGTGGGAGTGGCAGAGAGGGCGTATCCATATGGAAATCTGCAGCCAGCAGTTTCCGAATCTGTTTGGAAAGGGAATCCGTGTATCACTGGATTAGAAGTTGCATACAAGAGCAATTGCGGGAGACAGAGGATGGTACCAAGGTTTTCTCATGGGTGTTGGCGACGACTCCCTGACATGGACTGAAATGGAGAAGGAGGAGGGATAGCTTGTTTGGGGCGCGGAGAAGATCAGAACTGCTTAGCAGCTGTGTGTACCACTGGAGACAAGTCGCTTAACCTCTCGGAACCTCAAATGCCCTCGATGGATTTAGTGTCTATGCACTTTCGGTCCACCCAGCGGTGTCTTGGAAGAAGAGCCTGGTGCTCTACTGAAAAACCTGCCCTCCAGAACCCTGTGGAGCACAGTGTTCTGAGGCACGGGGGTTCTCCTGTATCCAAGTGCCGTCGATCGGCGTTCAGTTTGGAATGGTAACAGATTAAGAAGGCGCGTCTCCTAGTATCCAACAGGTGGAAATGGAGCCCGCCACAGCTGTTCCCCTGGGCCCTCCTCCCCACCACCCTTCCTCCCTGAGCTCGCTCCCCCTCTGAGCGGAGGGAAAGTGACTCACCACTGCAGAGTCTCCCGGAAGTCACGAGTAACTCGCAATAACGGATGAATGAAATCCGATTTCAGGTGGCAGTGACTGAAAACCCA
>NW_022103915.1:33271449-33279656 GCF_000313985.2 Echinops telfairi
GGGCGGATATCATTCCCTATCAAACTGTGGGGGAATGTTCTTCAGAATTGCTATAGAATTTAAAAGAAACCAAAAAAGCCGCGAGAACACAGAAATGAGAGCCTAATATACAGTGGGGCTGAACACAGGCAGGAGCTCTGTTCTGTGCCTTGGGGGTAAATGCACACACATTCCAATACCAGCTTGTGGATTCCTGTGTGAACAAGAGAGGGTCCCCAGGGACCCGTGGTGTTCCACGCAGAAAGGCAGGGTCCCCTGCAGCAGGAATAAATGCCTTCTATAGTGTTCCTGATTCAAGAATCAGTCTATGAGACAAGCTTACATGGCAGCACATTTCAATCATGAAAGAAAGAAATATTTTAAAACCATTTGTAGCATACGTGAGGGCAGGGAGAAATTACTGCTCTGGAAAAGTAAGTCAAATCCTCCTGATGAATTTGATAAGGCACAGTATTGTGTGTGCAGGGTGCGTGGGTGTGTGAACATAGAATTCACGGCCAGCGCCTCGCTTCCAGCTCGTAGTGACCGCATACGACGGAGTGGAACTGTCCCTGTGAGTTTCTGAGACGCTCCCTCTTTCAGGGAGCAAGAGCCTCGTCTTTTCTTTCCTGTGCAGTTGCTGCTGGTTTCAAACTACCGACCTTACAGTTAGCAGCACCACACATTAACACTAGACCGCTACCAGAGCTCCAGCTGTGCATGCATAGAAGTAATTACAAGATCATGGAAATTTCCCGGTTTTGTAAGCCTCCTTTGTACCTATGTGTTGCTGAATGAACTGTGGCTCTGGACACTATGCTAATGACAGAAATAATCATATTCTCTGCTCCAGGGTGGAAATTAATTAGATACAGGGGCAAATCATTCTGGGTTTTTTTCCCCCTGGCTTATATTAAGAATCACTAATATACAGTGGGGCTGAGCAGTGGAAGAAGGCAATCAATTGTTAGGAATATCCTAAACAGAATCGCTCATTTTCCTCCTAGGAAGGAATTATTTTTGGTGGCTGTTCGGATTGATTTGTTAGTATCAAGTTAGAAAGCTAAAATGTGGTTTTGTTGCCAATGCTCAGAAAGACACAAAGTTAGCACGTGCTGTTTGAAAAGTGGCAAGGACAAAAACCTTCCCTTTATAACAATTGCAGTATCTGCCAAGAGCAATAAAATGAGATATGCCTGTACAGTCCTCCTACTCTGCCCAGGTCAGAGGACCACAATCATAGATGACATGTAAATGCATGAGCGCTACGGTTTTCCAATAAAACTTTATTTATGAACATGTTGTTATTGTTCAGTGCCCTCAAGTCAGTTCCACTCATGGTGACCCCACACACCACAGGACAAACACTGCCCAGATGTGCGCCAGCCTCACCATCGCTGCCAGGTTTGAGCCCCTTGGTGCGACCACTGTGTCTGTCCATTTCCTGGATGCTCTTCCTCTTTTCGAGTTAGGACTTTGAACTGCATACCATGGTCAGGTGTCCTTAAACGTCTCCTTTGGGTTCTTTCCAACCATGTAGAAGGACTAAAACAGAAGCAGGAGGCGGCCTGGGTTTGGGGGTTGGCTCCAGTTTGCCGCCTCGGATGAAATGAACCTTCACTTGTGCGGACAGTGAGCGTGGCTCTCTGGCGCAGCCTTGAAGAGTCGAGCCTTGGGGGAGGGGGTCAGGGTCCCATTTTGCCAACCTGATACACTTTGTGCTAGGGACGGTGTCCCCCCAAAGAAGGGTGGGGCCCTAACCCCTGTAGCCCCTTATAAATATGACCTGACTTGGAAATGAGGAGTCCTGGTGGTGTCGTGGTTACACGCGGTGCTGCTAAGCTCAAGGCCAACAGCTTGAAACCACACACCGTAGGAGGCAGGAGGGGCTCTGGGGCCTGGGCGGAAGTGCAGTCTCATTGAGTCTTGGTAACTCACAGCTCTACTCCGGGAGGCAGGGTCCCTAGAAGTCAGCATCGACTCCATGACAGTGTGTTGTTTGTTTTTTAAACAACTTGGCATTAGGCATTTTGGTTATGTTAATCAGGCCATACCAGAGTTGGGTGGGTATTAAGTCTGATAGGTTTTGATTAGTGCCTTATCAAAGAGAAGGGGCGAGGGGAGGAGATGAGCCAGTCAGGGTACAGCATAGCAACAATGAAACCTATGATTTTCCTCTGGTTCCTTAATGCTTCCACCTCCCCGCCACCCCCTCACTATCATGACCCCAATTCTACCTTATAGACCAGAGGATGTACACTGGTACAGAGAGGAACTGGAAACACAGGGCATCCAGGACAGAGAAACCCCTCAGGACCAGTGGTGAGAGTGCCGATACTGGGCGGGGAATGGGAAGGTGGGGTAGAAAGGGGGAACAGATCACAAGGATCTATATATAATCCCCTCCCTGGGGGATAGACAACAGGAAAGTGGGTGAAGGGAGACGTCAGACAGTGTAAGACATGACAAAATAATAATAATTTATAAATTATCAAGGGTTTGTGAGGGAGGGGGAGCGGCGAGGGAGGGGAAAAATGAGGAGCTGATACCAAGGGCTCAAGTAGAAAGCTGGAAAGAAAATGTTTTGAGAATGATGATGGCAACAAAAGTACAAACGTGTTTGACACAGTGGATGGATGGATGGATTGTGATAAGGGTTCTACGAGCCCCCAATAAAGGGAATTAAAAAAAGAGAGAGAGAAGCCTCAACAGAGACACACAAGGGAGGTGGGAAGGGAGACAGACGACAGGCAAGGGCTCATCTCCAAGCTAAGAAATGCCAAAGACTGGTGGCCCAAACCACACCTAACTCACTGCTGTCCAGTCCATTCCACTGCGTCGATCCGTTTCCTAGATGGTCGTGCTCTTTTTCACTGGCGGGAATCTGAACTGCATATCATTGTCAGGTGCATAGTCCAACTCAGAGCGACCCCATAGCTCAGCATGGAACCTCCCTGAGTTTCCAAGGCTGTGACTATGGGAGTAGAGAGTGGGGTGCTGGTTTCAAACCGCGCTTCCACCGCCAAGGCTCCGAAAGCGCAGCCACCAGAAACCAGGAGAGGTCAAAGACGAAAACAACAAGGCTAAGACCTAGATGTGGGCTTTCAGCCTCCAGAAGGGTGAGAGAGTAACTACGCCTGCTCTTGAAAGGACCCGCTCCTCTCCCCCACCTTGTGTTGTTAGAGCAATCCAAGCTGGCTCTACAGAAAGGTGGGTTGTCTACGGCAGCTGGGGGAAGGGCAGGGAAGCGGCTGAGGAGGGTGGTGTGTATGGTGGACAGTTTGGGGGATCCGAGAAAGGGAAGAGTTGAATAAAGATTCTGAACAAGGCAAGCTACCGTTGTGAACCAGGACATCAAGTTCCTCTGGGCAACTCGGGTTGTGATGGTGGTGGCTGTGGGAAGGAGGGGTTTAGGGATCGTACATCTGTCGATCCCATTCCTAGCAGCATGAAGGTAAATGCCCTATCACTTACTAAGCAGGCACAGCCTGCCTGCGTCCAGAGAGGTCTCCCTCCTCATCCTCTAGAATACCAGAAAATGTTCCCCCTGGACCAGCAAGCCGGTGGTGATGGCAGGCAGCAGGATTCTCTGAGAAGGGGAGACCCAGGATCAGTGGAATTGCACCAGGGATGCTGCTCTCTCACGGAGTTGGTTGATCTGCCAGTTCTCTGATCTCTCACTCTTAACTCTCCCATGTATCTATACAAAATTGGAGTGTAAAACAACTCTGAAAGCTTAAGCAACTCTGGAGTGTTTTTCAGATTAGGACATCTCAAATGTACTGTTCGAACCCTAATGTCCTCCTCCTCAGACCTGCTAAGTACAAGGCTAGCAGTTCAAACCCAGCAGCTGCTCTGGGGGTGGAAAAGAACGTTGTTTACTGCAGTAAAGACTTAAAGTTTAAAAAACCCCAAGGATGGTTCTGTCTTGTTCTGTAGGATCACTATGAGTTGGAATTCACTTGATGGCACTGACATTATTTTATTCTATGCCAGAGATCAGGGGTTGACTCCAGGCAAGGTATCTCATGTAGCCACTGTCTGCCCGTCAGGAGAGACTTGCACGCTGCTATGAGGCTGACCAGGTTTCACCAGAGCTTTAAGACTAGAGACTAGACTGGTAAGAAAGGTCGAGTGATCAGCTCCCGAAACTCAGCCAGTGGGAAAGCTGATGGATCACCATGGTCGATCCTCACAGTCGATCATGGGGATCGTGCAGGACCAGCCAGCATTTCTCTCCCCTGTGTGTGGGGTTGCCATAAATCGGGGACAACCCCATGGGCAGCTGACAAGGATAATGTCCACATACAGAGTATGCCACAGTGCTAATATGGCAGCTATGCCTAATTGCAGACACACACACACACACACACACACACACACACACACACACACACACACACGGCAGCTCATATCTGGTCAAATGAATTTACCAGAAACTCCTTGCAAACATCGCCACCGCCCCCACCCCCACCCCCGCCCAACAACTCCTTCTCAGTAGGCAGCCGGGGGGACAGCTTCCAATTCACCCAAGACAGTTGCCAAGCACCAGAATGCAGCACTGAGACGTTCTTGAAATTCTGCTCTGGGGAACTACGTGAAAGACTGCGCTGACAGATGGGACAATGGAGACATCGGATGGTAAGTGCCTGACCCGAGCTGGCAGGAACATGAGCAAAACTGGAATGGATTCTGCCCTCCAAGTGTCCCTGGGACACACCAAGCCTGCAAACGGGAAGCACCACTTGGCCTGGCAGGCTCCTCGTGGTAAACACGTTTCGGCTGTTTTGACTGCTTTCGCTCCTGGTAAGAATGTTCTATAATTTCTGTTCTCAAAGACAAAACAGATTTGTAGAGACTTTTGTGAAAACTCTCAGAGGGTAGCTGGAAAGAGAGAGCTATGAACAAGTTTCGCTTTGACCTAATTTCACTTGGCAATGACTTTTTGTTGAGAACGCTTTCTTCTCCCCTGGATGGTCAGTCATCCTTTACTGGAAAAAACAAATAAACCTGCTCATTTCAGTTCTGGTGCCAGTCTAACTCGTTCGCCCACTAGTAACCTCTCAAAGTCAAGACATCGGCGCAAAGTCTGCTCTTCTTTACATTGCTCTAGAGCAAGGGTGCTCCACCTTCCTGATGCTGCGACCCTTTCAGACAGTTCCTCGTGTGTGGTGACCCCCATCAAATTATTTTCGTTGCTACTTCATCACTGTCATTTTGCTACTGTGATGAATCAAGTGACCCCTGTGAAAGGGTCGGTTTACCCCCAAAGGGGTCGTGACTCACAGGTTGAGAACCGCTGATCTAGAGGGTCAACAAAAAAAGGGGGAAAAGGAAGACCACCAGGGATGGACCGACATGGCGGCTGCAGCAACGGGCCCCAGCAATTGTCAGGCTGGTGTGGGACTCGGCAGTGTTCCTCTTTGTCGCGCACAAGGCCTCCGTTGGTCAGAATCACCTGGACGGCCCCCAGCAACAAGGACAGCACAGCAGCAGCGACATCCACACAGATCTATTTCTAGATTTTAAACACTGAAAAATGCCGTCTTCCCTGCTCTAAGCTAAACTGTGCCTGAAGTTAGATACGTTACGTAGATGAGTCAGCGGTGTCCCCAAGCACTGACCGTGTACAAGCAAACACAAGTCCTCGATCCCTTGCTTGCAGTTTGGAAATAGGGAGAACCCTGAAATGAAACCACTTTCAGCATTCCTTTGGTGATGGCACTTGTGAGGCTGCTGTTTAGAAAACAAAAAACAAAACAAAAAGAAAGTCAAACCCATTGCCACCATCTCAGTTCTGACTCATGGGGAGACCATGTATAGATTCTTTTGAAATAAACAGAGGAATGTGAATATTCATGTCTCATAGCAACAAAACATATTAATGAGCTTGATTTCCAGGGGCGATCTCAGGTCTTGTTAGGGGTCAGTACACACATATACAAGTACACACACACACACACACACACACACACCCTTTTGTCAAGTTGATTCGGACTCAGAAGGACCTTATTTAAAGTTTCTGAGGCTGTAAACCTCTATGGGAGCAAACAGCCTCATCTTTCTCCTGAGGAGAAGCTGGTGGGTTTGGACTTCGTAGTCAGCAAGCCAATGCCTCACCCCTAACACCACCAGGGCTCCTTATAGTATATACTCAACATGAACCTTATAAAAGCAGAAACTCACATCTAAAATACATCTGACCCCAACAGGGTCACACAAGGGAGGAGAACCAGCACTTCCAGGAGAAGGGCTGCACTAGACGCGGCGGCGAGGGAGGGAGGGAGATTAGGGGGCAGTGCAGTCACAAAGGCTGGCATGTTGACAGATTGCAGGCAGCAAAGCTTGAGCCAAGTCTCCAGACGGTGACAAGGCAGTGACATCTGAAGGGTCTGCCGAGGGACACCTGCAGAGGTCCCCATGCTGCCACCTGGCTTTCAGAAGGCCTCGATCGACTTTAAAGCAGAATCTTTGGGAGGAGGTTGTGGATGACCTAAAGTGAACCTTCTCTAACTATCGATGAGACAATTACAGGAGCTATAAAGTACAAATCTGTTTTCTTTGTCCCCTCCTTTTATTTTTTAAATAGCTTTATTGGCATATGATTCACATTCCATACAATTTAATAGCTCAATCAGATTAAGAAGAGTTGTGTAATCGTTATCATCATCAATTTTAGAACATCTTGTTCAGAACATTCATATTCCTTGTTCGCTCCCTATTTCCCCTCCACCTTCCCTGCCATGCCCTTAGTAATTAATCCAATTACTGTGTCTATAGATTTGCCTATCCTATAATTTATGTACAGGAAATCATACAAAATAAAAACAAGAAACAAACAAATAAAAACAGCCCAACAGCAGTGAGAAAACAAAACAGTGAAAACCCTCAATAGAAAAGAAAGTAGAAACGATTAAGTATTGAACCAACTTTCAAATGAGTCAAGAGGGAGATTGAGTGAAGGTGTTAATTTTTAACCTAACTTCTTCTGCCATAATCAACTTTACAATGTTCTGTGTCTGATAGCAAGGCTATTCACAGGGACATGGTCAGAGGGGATTCACGGGAGCCTTAATCCAGATGGGGGCCCTGCAAATGGATTTAGGTTTCCACTCCCATCCATAGCCTTCTGGGAACCTGGTATTAACAATATAACTTCTGGTACTGTTCCCTCCACCAGATTTGGATTTCATTACTTATAATCCTTGGCTCACACGCAGTTTTCTTCGGTCGGAAACCTAGAAGAGGAAGACCATGGGCATTTCTTATCCTGTAGGCCACCCTGGTCCTGTCCCTCCTTGTGGGGCAGCTGCTGCATAAGCACAGGGTGGGCCCTGACTTCAGCTACTAACAGGCACCTCCATCCTGTGCAGGAGAGTCAGGGTTAACTTCCGGGTCTCTCTCTTCTACAAGTTGCAAACAGTATGGAACACGTCAGCTGGGAACTCTTCTGGATCACTGTTGCCACTTAAGGCAGCAGACTCACCTGGGGAGGAAGCCAACAGACTGAGGGAGAGGCAGGACTGAGCACGGGAACCCCTGGATCCAGCTGTGTCAGAAACACTTTATCCTTGGCCATTTTCTATGTGAGCCACCCCTCCCCCCCAAAATATCCAGTTTTACTTACGCTAGTTTGAGTTGGAGATTAATCGCTTATAATTGAGAAGAACTTCATGGATAATTTGTCCTAGAAGTCCTCTCCATTTAGAGACTAAACACCACAATTTTCAGAAATATGAACTATAAGAAGATAACAGTTTTTAAAATAGTCTGTACCTCTCTCCCTAGGAGAATTCCCCGGGGGACCTCCCTCCCCCTCCCTCATCTTTCACAGGGTAAGGGTCCCTTCCAGTGGTTGTGCTTCCTCTGTGATGCCCTCTCCCCCAAAGGAAGAGCCATGATACGCCCTGTATATGTTCCCTAAGAATGTCATACCAAAAATATCACATGCTGGACGGCTTAGAACTACAGAAACGTATTTTCTTAAGGGTTGGGAGACGGTAAGTCCAAAATGATGGTATTGCTAAGGACCACGATCCCTCTTAAGGATCTAGGGGAGGATCCATTCCATGTTTTCCTCTCAACTTGTGTCCAAGGGCCATTCCTTGGCTTGTAGATGACTTATGTCAAGCGTCACCTTTATCATCACGTGACTCTCTCCCTCAGTGTCTCTTCTCTTCGTAAAAATGCACCAGTCCCCCAATCCCAACTACGTGCACAGCTGCCCC
>NW_022103915.1:33281357-33284577 GCF_000313985.2 Echinops telfairi
TGATACCAAGGGCTTAAGTAGAAAGCAAATGTTTTGAGAATGATGAGGGCAACAAATGTACAAATGTGCTTGACATAAAATGGATGGATGGATGGATTGTGATGAGTTGTATGAGCCCCCAGTAAATGGATTTAATACATCACTGAGGGATGGGGACAAGTGGTCACTATGCAGAGTGCCTCAGAGAGAGGAGTACAGAAGAGCAAGGGGTAAACCTGGTTTGAACAGTTAAAACGTTGTCAGTTGACCCCGTCTCTGATGCACGTTGGGCCTGATGTGGTTTTCAACATTGTCTGTAATTTTGTTTGTTCATATTAGGGTTTATCTCAGGAGTGTTATCCCATTGGGGTCACTCTCTGTGTTTCTGTGTTTCGGTACATGAAACCCAGGATTGATGAACCTTTAGGGAATGCAAAGAGAATAAGGGTTTCAGGTGTGTGTGTGGGGGTGTACAGTGGTTGAGAATGAAGAGGGCAACAAACGTACAAATGTGCTTGACACAATGGATGTTTGTCTGGATTGTGATAAGCGTTGTAAGAGCCCCCAATACAATGATTTTTAAAAATCTGTAGTGATTTGATTTCAAAATACTAACAATATAATAGTCTGCATTTTTATGTAGTTGTACAGTAGGTCAACATTTTCCCATATATTGTTCAGTCCTAAGAAGGATGTTCAGTTAATCCTCTCAAGGATGTCCTCAGAAATAGTCTTATAAACCTTACTGATGAGTCCAGCATAATTTGGTTGTAAATCACTATAATGAAAGAAGTAAGACAGTAGGGAATGGTGGAGACTACGGCGAATATTGAAAACACACACTACATTAAAAAACAAACAATCAGCTAAATGCCAACTAACTTTGACAGGCAGTTCAAATTTTATTTGATCATAAAACTTATTAAAAGAAAAAAGGGAAAAGTCCTCTGTGTGAAATCTGCTGATTTCAAAAATATTAGACCAATAGTTTTAAAAGCTTTTTATTCTGATTTAGGTGAACGTTTACAAATTAGTTTCCCATCGAACAATCCATACACATTTTCTTCTGTGCGATATTGGTAATAGCAAACCACACAACCTCTTCCCACTAATTCCCTGATTCCCATCATTTATCCTGCCTCCTGTCCCTTCTTGCTCTCTGAGCTTTAGATCTGGGCAAAGGGTACTCTTTTGGCTTCACTGGTTCATGGTCCTCAGGAGGACTTGCCTCCTTGGGGTTAGTGTTCGCCCAATAGGCTGCAGAGTTTGGCTGCAAGCTGATCTCGTGAGGGGTTCCATCGATCCGGACGTGAAGAGTGTGTAAGCATCGCGGTGTTAGGGGCTCTACCTGCTGTTCCAGACCATCCGGTCTGGCTTTTTACATGACTTTTACTCGTGTTGCACGTTTCCCTCTGATTTTATCCAGAAACTTCTATTGTGAGCCCAATCAGAGTGGTCAGGAGTGGTAGATGGGCACCATTTGGTTCTTCCGGTATCAGGATTGAAGAGGTTGAAGTGTGAGCCCCTTTGAGCTAATTGCTCCCCTATATCTTTAATTTTCCTTACTCTTCTTTGATCCAGATAGGAAGAGACCAATCGCTGCGTGTTAGATGGCTCTTCACAAGCTTTTAAGACCCCAGTGACCACTCACAAAAGCAGAGTGTGTACCGCTGTCTTTGTGGACTATGTTATATGTGCCTTGACCTGGATGTCCACCCCCAGACTATCATCCTCCGCCCGCAAGTTGAGTCACTCTCCCTCAAGGTGTTTGGTGATGCCTAAAAGGTCTTCCTAAAGGTCCCCCCTGTGTTCTTGAGGTGAAGTGAAGTGGTCCTTGTGACTCCCATCCAGTGACGAGGTAGGAGCATGCAGATAAGGTGCAGAGGACTCCAATTTGCGGACTGGTCTGTTTCACCGTTCCTCTGAATGTAAGTGAGCCACCTCAGAAGCAGGAAGGGAGAGAAATCCCATGGCCACCACGAAAGAAGAGCCTCCAGTGGACCATGTGTGAATTCCCTGCCTTCGTGGCAGAGGCAGCAAAAGCATCAGAGGCCAACCTTCAGGGAGACCAGGAGACAGCCGAGGAGTAGTGCCCAGATCAAAGGGCTTCCTGGCTGCACACCAAGGCAGAGGTCAAGGGACCCTGGGGCTGAGAGGCTGAGGGTGAAAAACTCAGCCGATGGCTGAGAAGAGACGCTGCTGTCAACAAAAGACCATGTTCATGATGTTTCCTGATCCTGAGTTGTGGTAACTTTTTAACTTCCCCGATGAAACCCCACACTCGTGGGAATGGTCTCTGAGTTCTGCGTTGCCATTACTGTGAATTCAAATACAGCAGAAACGTAGAGGGCGGGGGCAGGAATGGGTGGTGTCAGAAGAGGGTAAAGAAATATGGAGGGTGGAGGCATGTCTCCCCTCTGCCTTCTGGCAATAGGCCTTGGACTAGTGTGGAATTGGATTCATCGTCTCCCTCTTGAAGCTGGAGGAAGTCAGATATGCCCCACCCCCACCCATCCCACTCCGGCCATTTCCTCAGTGCTTTGCAACACGCATAGATCACATGCAGCACATATAAATGCCTGTGTAGAAATATCCCCCTGCCAAACCGTTCCATTTGCCTTCTCGTGCCTGTTCAGCTTGCCTGTCTCTCTGCATCTGCTCCTGGATTATTGTTAATAGTCCTGTTGTGGAATTGTGTATGTACCAGCATTTGCATTTGATGCTTTTAACTCTGTGTTCCGTCCAGTGTTCTACTTTGCCTTGGTCCCTTTGTGCCTTTTAATTGTCATTATATACATATATTTTACAATCGTGTAAAGCAAGACAAAATAGAAATCCAAAAAAGCCTTCCAGGTAGGTATGCCATTGCCAAGCTGTCTCTGGGGGTGAGAGAACACATAGAAGTCCTTTGGATTGTTCTGTAATTAGCTCCCTGGAGAGTCCTCCAAAATGAATCTGCTGTGTACAAAGCCCCGTTCTTTGCTTAGAATTGAATTAAAGTGTCGCTCCAATGTATTTGGATTAAATTATAACTGTATAAGAGCACAGGAACTTCCAGGGTCTTAAGGAATTCATTGTTAAAATTCAGTATCGTTCTTATTCTTAGTTTCTTTTCTCATAAACAACATGAGAACCGGGATTTTGAAACCTATTTAAGGAAAATTTGTTTCCAAACACTTCCTCATGGAATGCCAGTGCTCTGTAGCTGGGTGACTATCAGGAGGGGGATTTGTGGGCTGAC
>NW_022103915.1:33285869-33286941 GCF_000313985.2 Echinops telfairi
CTGCAGCAGAACGCATCTTTACATGAAAAGATATGCTCTTTGCTGATGTTAACCCATCCCTGCGGGATGGTGAGGGGTGGACATTTATGTTTCAGGATCTTGCGATAGGCCTTGCGCCAACCTTGCCACAGTAACTTGACAGCTGTCTGTAATTACTAGCTACATTCACAAGACAGTCTTCAACTGAACACAGCACAGCCTACTGCTGATTACCAGGAAATGCCAGTTATTATTTACATTTTAAAATCGTTAGTGGGCACCAGAAGAAGCTGTATGTTTCCAAAGTCGGAAAATAAGCCGGAGGACAGGCACGGAAAGGGACAAAATAAAGGGGAACCATTTGACTGGCACAAAAGCCACCAACGCAGACTTTCCCTGCAGGTCACGGAGCTCATTCCCTTTCCTATGAAATGCGGGTGGCAAATTCTATCCAGTACAGAGCGCTGGGAACATGTAAACTAGGAATAGAAGCTCTCTAGCCACGAGAAAACGCTACTCTATACATGGCATGCGTGATAACCACCCAGTTTGAACACGAAAAGACAGGTAGTTTTAGTAATGGTAAATATACTTGTAAGCTCTTGATAAAAAACATGAACTAAAACATAAAGACTCTAAATGTCACATGTTAGTCTGCCTGGTCTACCACACATTCCAGCCAATCTTTAGGAACCAGGAGAAACAAATTTGGAATCTGCCTAAGCAACCATTCTCCGGCTCGTTGCTCACTGCCCTTGAGCCAGTGTCCACCCTAATGCCAGTGGAACGAAATGTGGCCTGGTCTTCACCATCCCCAGCAATGGGTAGATCAGATAGATCACTGGGAGCCACGGATTTAGTTCTCAATGGCTAATGGTCAGTGGTTGATTGCCACACCTTGCTTCCTAGACTCTCTCACTCTAGAAGCTTGGCCGAAACCTGTTCAGCATTATAGTAACACTTACATCTTCACTGACAGACAATGCGCTGGAGAGCAGGCGTGGGCACCATGTGTCAGGGTCACGGTGCAGTCAGCCCAGCTCCTCCAGAGCTAGGTCAAAGGGCCGATACACGCTCTTGTGTTCCCTGGACA
>NW_022103915.1:33288474-33289432 GCF_000313985.2 Echinops telfairi
TCTGTTGTTGGGAGAGGAAAAAGGTCCTCAAATTCAAAAAATATATTCTAGAGATCCATTTATTCAGGACAGAGACCAGACAAAGGCAAGGACAAAGATTCTGCTTGGGGGAGACCGTCCGCACAAGGCCAACATGGGGTTCACAGACTCTCAGTCCTTTCGCGATTTAAAAAGGATGGGGCACGCTAAGGACACTGCCACAACATCATTGCTGGTGGCAGATACGTTCATCACAGTGGTGGCTGGGGTTGCAGAATGGGAGGGGGACAATGGTTGGCATCGATATGTTAGCTAGGTGACAAAGAAAGGAATTCTAACACAAAAAGGAAGTGGAGACACACTGTCCCCCGCCGCCCCGCCTCTCCTGCACAAAGAAAGGTACAATGCAGATAGGACACATTTCGTTATAAATGGAAGAGATTGAGATCCTGAAAGGGTGAGAGAGACTGAGATGGTGAAAGAGAGTGGGTGGAACAGACAAGATTTCACATTACCTCCACAACGGCGGAATTGACCTTGGGCTTTTAGACCGCTGGCCACAAAGATACAGCATGAACTCTGGGGTGCAGGGGCGCATATACCCGGAAAGGGGAGCCACATGAAAGAGAGCCTGCCAGTAGCAGATGCCCCACTGGAAAGCCAGCTAGCAGTGGAATGAAAAGCTCACTCTTCATTCTACAGGGCCCCGTGGGCACCCGGCCACGTCCCCACTGACCTGGATCCACTCGGCCCTGTATGCACCGGCCTGTGGGCTCCCACGTTCCACCTCACCTCTCTGCACCGTCAGTCTGCAGCTACGTGAGTCTAAAGAGGTTCCGGCCAACTGGAGATCCCCTTGCAGAGGGGTCTCGGGGAGGAGAGGAGCCAGTCAGGGTGCGATGTAACAATGATGAGAAATACAACCTTCCTCTAGTTCCTAAAGGTTTCCTCCCCGCTCCCACTACCATGACTCGAATTC
>NW_022103915.1:33290727-33293058 GCF_000313985.2 Echinops telfairi
CCTCTGTCAGAGTTCTGGTGAATCAGAGTTGCCTTGATGGCAGTGGGTTTGGTTTTGGCATTATTTTTGTTAGCATCGTTGAAAGTCTGCTCAGACCTCTTCACTACACGTACTTCCCAGTATGGAAAAGTATCTACTTTTGGTTTAAAGGCTGAAATCAGCTGTTGGAATTGATTTTCCTTCTCTCTCCTCATTTGCTTTTTCATTGAATGTCTGAAACAAGCTTTGGTTCCCAGATTGAAGTTTCAGAAAAACCTGATAAAAAACCACCATATAAAATTAGGAGCAAAAATAAAATAAAATTAGGAGCGCACAATAATTTCTAGCATAAGAGAAAATCTTTTTGTAAGATGTCAGTTGGTTACTATGGCAAATATTTTAATTAATCAGATATCTGCAGGAGGTTTGTGAGGGGGACAGAGAGAGGAACTATGAGGCAAAAGCCAGGCTTTCTGAGAACTTATATTCTGTTTTGGCAAAATGGACAGAAATATGCACGTGGCTTCAAAAGTTCATGGAAAATTGGAATGAAAGGAAGATGGAATTTTTAAGCAGATTTTTCTGAAGTCTCTTCTATAAACTGGCACACAATAACATGCATGTTTCCTGGGAAACTACAAATGTTAGAGGACTTCAGAGAAGACAGAGGGGAGCTGGAATATTTAGGACCAAGGTTCATGGAAGTAGCGAGGGGTGGGGGAAAGGACCAGGGCCTTCCCAACATAGTGAGCACCCAGAGGGGATATTGTAAGAGCCCCTTCTCTATACAACATTATTTTCAGTAGTGATGTCAAAGTAAGGGAATAAAGGTCAGGAACAATGACAAAATTAAAACACGAAGCTTTATACAAATAATCAGGCTAGTAAAAATTATTATGGTATATTAAAAGAGAAAAAAGATGAGTTAATCATTTTAATTACATTAGGGTGTTTTTTTTGTTTTGTTTTTTAATAAAGTCTTCCATAGAAGTAAACTCCCAAAGGATCAGAGGAAGGTTTGCATCCAGAGTTTTCATGCTACGTTTTATTTTAGGGTACAAAAGAGGCCCTAATCTGAAATTTAATTTAGGAGAACATTTATTAAGTCTTAAATGGGACATAGACATCACGACACAGACTCGTCATCTGGATGAGGGAGACCATTAGCACGAGGTCACAATGGCATTCACAGATATGGAGTCAGGATGCTAATTAGAAGGCATAGAACAGAGGAACGCTGTCACAAATTCAGGGCTGGTGATAGATCAACGTATGACAGTTGCAATGGGACCGCAGGACTGGGACTGGGACCATGATGGGGACGTGTATGTTTTTTCTTAGATAGAAAAGCATACAAGATTGGACCAAGTGTCTTCCAACCAAAGCTGTCAGGGCACGGAGGATTGGGCCAGACTCAAAACTATGCGACCCTGAGTATTGTCCATCCAGGACTTTTCCAGGTAGTCCCCTAAGGGAGACTGCCCTCCCTGGGCTGGCTAGCGAGGGGCGGAGGTAATCCACTTTCCAACGCATGCTGCCTGGGGGCAAGACTTTCTATATTCTTGGTTAACGATCAGGAGGAATTCAAGGGAAGCTTAATGCACTCAGGGCAACACCTGCAGATAGATTTTGGGGCTTTCAGTGTCATCCACAGCTTTTTGCAAATGGGGCGCTAAGAATTTATGCTCTCATATAATTTTTTCACCCTTATCAACTGTTATCATTTTCATTTTGCATGTGCTTTTCAAACACAAAATATGTACTATCACTTAGAGACACAAAATGATCTGGAAGCACACTCACACAATTCCAACCTCATGGATTTACACCTGGGTCTAGCTGAGTCCATAGGCATAGGAGCCGTGAGTATCACAGGCATTTCTTTATTTAGTTTTCAAGTGGAACACAGCCTTATTAAAGAGAAGCCATCAGCCTACCAGGGTGAGGGCCATCAAGGCTCCACAATCATTTCAGCAACTGCTTAGAACTTAGATCAGCAAGGAGTTTGCTTCACTGCTGTCGTTTCGAAGTTCTGGAGCATACTGACAATAACAGGCCGACGGACTTTCGATTGGTGTTATGATTGTTTGAAATGTCCCACAGACAAAGCACCCCCGATTGTCTGTACAAGCTAAGGAATGGGTAGCATCATGGACAGGTGGAAGATCCCATCCCTGGGAAAAGGGTTTTCCTGGTGAAATAGAAAGTGAGTGCCTTGCTTGCCTGGTCTTGGCACAAGGGACTCCATTTTGAATCCGGTACCTTCGTGGTTCTCAGAACTCACCTCTCATGGGCCTCCCTCACATCGGCCTCCCCTCCCCTCGCTGAAAATCACCAGTTCTGAGAACCAGA
>NW_022103915.1:33293158-33293642 GCF_000313985.2 Echinops telfairi
GCGCGGTTTCATTAGCTCAATACCTGAGTTAATGAACCCGCCCGCAAGCTTCTCAATAAAGCCTGCTTCTAAAACTTTACCAATTGGATCTTTAATTCCGTTTCGCACCCCAAAAACCCTCACATTGCTCAGAGAGACATAGGTAAGGTTGACAAGTGAATGACAATAGTCGGAACTGAAAAGATCTTAAAAAAAAGCTAGATCAAGCAAGCAGGCCACCATGGGGGCGGGGGTAGGGTGGGTATTCTCAGGGGCGTCTGAAACACTTGCCTGCTTGGGTTCTAGCTCCTCAGGGTTCCCAGGGAACAAATGGGGCTGCTGGAACCTCAGGATGGCTACGTCTGATCAGATGTTCCTAGGGTACACTGTGAGGAGTTTTCCAACTGGCTAAATATATCCGCTATTTCTGTGTTCTATATATAATCACAGTCACTGATTCAGGCCAACAAAAATATTGAGGCATAAAATTCAAAGGAAGGCACTA
>NW_022103915.1:33294046-33301399 GCF_000313985.2 Echinops telfairi
ATAGCTGGACCCGTGACACCAGCAAGCCAGGGTTATGAAGGTGAAGAATGGAGGTACTATGTGGAGAAAAGGCAGGGAATAACTAGATGTCCTCTAAGTGGATGGAAACAAGGCAGTTCAAAGCAAACAGTGCATTTAGCATTTACATGGAATCTCAGCAAAGGGGAAGGAATTCCTCTGGTTGGATTGGAAATCTCCTACACCCAAGAGATTGATGCCTTTTTGACTTGCAAAAGGTTCTGGGAAGAGTTGGAAGGCAATGAATCGGTGAGGCAACTATGCCCAGAGGGAATCCCAGACTCATATACAATGAGCCTTTGTTCTAAAGCATGGAACCCTGTTCTCACTGCTCATGCCTTTCCCTGGGTGTCCCTCACACTGTCCATCCACAGACTGCAGGGGACTAGCAGACTCAGGGTGGCTGTAAAAGTCAAGAGTCTAGGAGCTGAGACTTGATGGAATAATATCTGTCGAGCAAAACTACATTTCAGTAAGGGTCAGCTCAAAGATGAATTCATCTAGTTTTCCTTCCCTAACATTTCTGACCGATTCAAACGGTGCAAATCAGAAATGTTCAGCATGACTGCCACTTTAAACACATAAACTCAGGTAATAAGGTGCACTCAGAACTTGTTTGAGAACTCAGAAATTGTTTGAAACCCACAACTACTAACTCTAAACTACACGATGTCCATTTCTGCCTACATAGTGTATGCTAATCAAATACATTTATATCTGCGATAAAAATCATTTGTTGTTTTCCCTTCTGACCTTTCACTCTTCCCCACTGATCGTTTACCTGTTCAGAATGGCAATAAAACAGGGCATGATCAAGGGGAATGTAACAAAGAGGAAGTGCTGAAATCCTGGTGGGGACTGAGCATGATAGTGGGACAGGAGGAGAATCAAGGGAAATAGAGGAAAGAGCTGGGAGGCAAAGGGCATTTATAGAGGTCTAGATAAAGACATGTACATATGCAAATATGTTTATATGAGGATGGGGAAATAGATCTATGAGCCTACATTTATAGGTTTAGTATTAAGGTAGCAGATGGACATTGGGCCTCCACTCAAGTACTCCCTCAATGCAAGAATACTTTCTTCTAGTAAATTGGCATTCTATGATGCTCACCTTCCCGACACAACCGCTGAAGACAAAGCGGGTGAATAAGCAAATGTGGTGAAGAAAGCTGATGGTGCCTGGCTATCAAAAAGTATAGTGTCTGGGGTCTTAAAGGCTTGAAGGTAATCAAGCAGCCATCAAGCTCAGAAGCAATAAAGCCCACATGGAAGCAGCACACCAGCCTATGCAACCACGAGGTGTCGAAGGGATCAGGTATAAGGCATCATCAGAACAAAAAATCTGAATGATGGGAGAAGTGCGGAGTGGAGACCCAAAGCCCATTGGTAGGCCACTGGAGATCCCCTTGCAGGGGGGTCTCAGGGAGGAGACGAGCCAGTCAGGGTGAGATGTAGCAATGATGAAAGACACAACTTTCCTCTAGTTCCTAAATGTTTCCTCCCCGCTCCCACTACCATGACTCAAATTCGACCTTGCAAGTCTGGCTAGACCAGAGGATGTACACTGGTACAGATAGGAACTGGAAATACAAGGAATCCAGGGTGGATGAGCCCTACAGGACCAGTGGTGTTAGTGGCGAAACAGGGAGGGTGGATGGAGAGTGGGTAGGAAAGAGGGAACCGATTACAAGGGACTATATGTGACCTCCTCCCTGGGGGACGGACACCAGAAAAGTGGGTGAAGGGAGACATTGGACAGGGCAAGATATGACAAAATAACAATATAAACTATTAAGGGCTCATGAGGGAGGGGGGAGCGGGAAGGGAGGGGAAAAATGAGGATCTAATGCCGGGCGTTTAAGTAGAGAGGAAATGTTTTGAGAATGTTGAGGGCAATGAATGCACAAATGCGCTTTACACAATTGATGTGTGTGTGGATTGTGATAAGAGTTGTATGAGCCCCTAATAAAATGATTTAAAAAAAAACATGATAGGTAGCAGAACAGCGACCAGGGTGTCTGCTGGGCATGCCCTAATGCAGGCTCCGCACCAGGTGGGCGGTGGGACACCTGGATGGGCCGGGACTGGGCCAGGTGGGCTTATTTCAGCCAATGGGGTCAACCGGTACCATTGACCACTTCCCAGCGGAAGGCCCCCAAAGCTTAGAACCTGGAGACCACAGCCCTCTTCTTCCAGCTTCCCCGGGCTGGGCTGCGGTCTCTCTCTCTCTGGCCTCATGCACACGTGGGCGTGCAGTGCCATGAGGCTGCTGTGCTCAGTCACGCCTGAAACTTCCATCCTTTATAAAAACCCACCTGGATCACAAACCAGGCTTCGGCGTGAATTTCTTTCTCATGTGAAGTCAAGAACCTTTCCCACCTGAGAAATGTACCAACCACTGTTATAACTAATCCTCCTCACAACACACGATAGAAAGTGTGTCTAGCCTCACTGAGCCAAATTATTTGAGATGTAACAACAAAAAGTAAATGACAATAAAGAGCAAAATGAAGACTGACTGGCATATTTCATTCATCAGGGTTCTGAATTCAAAGCAAGTTCACAACTTAAGATTCTGAGTAGTTTGTCTTGAAAATAATCGAAGCTACAGGAAATCGGAACATGAGGCTTATGCTGAGCGGTGTTTCTATCGCATATAAAGAGTCCGTTCTTCTGTTGCTGTGGAATTTTTTTTGCTGTGATGGGTGGGAGTGGACAGAGCAAATTAGTTTTCCATTCGACAGTTGATACACATTTTGTTTGCTGACATTGATTGCTGTCTCCTTGAAGGCCCAGGCACTTTATTTAATGCAATTAGTCTAAGGTACTTTACCGAATGCAGCCTCTATGGAAATTTGATAACTCATTACATTGCTCAGAGGCAAAATGTGGATGTCACGTGGAAGGGCCAGCTAATTGTGGGAGTCTTCCCTTATTTGCCTGAGTGTTAGCGATCAAAACTGACATGCTGAGACTGGCCTCAGACTTAGGAATGCTATTGTTCTGTTTGTTAGCTCATGGCCAACAATTATTTCCCAAGGTCAGCCTGAAGCCCTAGTTAATGTAAAAGATCAGTATGTGAGTCCCCCAGGATGTGAATTCCAAAGTAAGTAACATATATTCTTGTTTTTCTAATCATTTTATTAGGGGCTCATACAACTCTTATCACAATCCATACATTCATCAATTGTGTAAAGCACATTTGTACATTCATTGCCCTCATCATTCTCAAAACATTTGCTCTCCACCTAAGCCCCTGACATCAACTCCTCATTTTCCCCCCTCCCTTCCCACTCCCCCCTCCTTCATGAACCCTTCATAATCTACAAATTATTATTTTGTCATATCTTGCCCTGTCCGACGTCTCCCTTCACCCACTTTTCTGTTGACCAGGGAGGAGGTCACATGTAGATCCTTGTAATCGGTACCCCCATATATTCTTTATGTGTTCTAATTTCAAAAGAGATGCCATCAGGATATCCCGTTTTGCTGTGGCTGTTGGTTAAACCTTCTAAAAATATATGTGTTTTTCCCTCTAACTTGGGTAGTGAATTGACTCCACTGCTCCAGGGCAGGAACCCTTATTAGCAGCGACACATTTCGTTTTAGCAGCACCCTTCTCACTGTCTCCGTGGTTTCCCCATTTCCATTTGCCTATATCTCCTGCCTTTCCTTGCTTTCTAAGCTCTGTCTTTGGGGAAATACTTCACTTTTGCGTTCTTGTGGTTGAGTGGTCTGAGAAGTATGTTCCTTCCTGCATTATTGATCACGTGATGAGTCTTTTGTTTGCTGGGCAGTTGATCCCCAGAGCTGGGCTCAGTTCCAAGCTGGGAGGATGTCCAAGGGCCACAGTCTCTGGGCGTCCGCCGCTTCTATCAGACCGGTCAGTTGGCTCTTTTGAATGGTTTTGAATTGTGTTCTAACTTCTTGTCCCTCCCTCTCTGTCCAGAACTTTCTGTTGTGATCAGAGGTATCTGTAGTGATATGTACACCACCTACTTCTTCGGGTCTCAGTGTAGGGAGCTCACTCTGATTGTAATTAGATCAACAAAAACAAATAGCTCACAGTAAGCTGGTGACATTGAGGCTTATAACGTGAAGAGGAGAGAGAAGAACAGAAGATCAGCTCGTGGCCAATCATTTGTGTTGTTGTCATTAATTTGTTTATCGACTAATGTTAACATGATTGAACCCACTCTCCCCCTTTTGCTGAGGTCAGCTGATAGCATATTCATAGTTTTGTCATTCTGGTAGCTTTTGAAGCTTGGGAAAGCCTTTTTCTTCTTCTTATGATTATTATTAGGTTTTGTGGGCACAAAGAAAGGCTTCAAATCTAATATGTATGTTATTAATTTTTTCCTTTTATACTTATTAGATGTAATAAGTGATGTAGCTGCAGTGAACCAGGATCCTTCAAACACCTCGCACACATATTGCTGTGGGATTTGACTGGGACTCAGAGGAGACTGGAAGTTCATACAATTTCCTAGAAAGCAATTGTTTAATATGTATCAAGAGTTTTAAAAATATGCGTGCCTTTAGAGGTAAAATTTTATTTCTAGGCACCAGGACATAATTAGAAATACTCTCGAATATGTGCTTAAGAGCTGCTCAATACATTACAATTAGAATAAAAACAACAAATAACTCAAGCACCGAGAAACAGCTCTGAGTCATTAACCAATTTTTTGAGACCTTGCTTACGCAAGGTTGAATAAAAAAAAAAATGTTACGAGGTAAAATCAAGCCATACAATTGTTATCTTAATTATTTTGACAGATATATTTGAAAAGATGTCTACAGGAAGTACAACAAAATGTTTGTTTTTTAAATTTAACTAGCAGAATTTTGAGTACAGAGTTTCCATTTTTTAAAAAGAGGAAGGGGGGTGGGGGAGAGACCAATTTATCCTTAAAGTGTTCTGTCTAGTGACCCGATATGATGGACTAGAAGGAGCCCATGATGTTTCCTAAACTAAAATCTTTATGGGAGTAGATCGGCCCTGGTGGGTTCAAACCACCAATCTTTTGATTAGCAGCCAGGTGCTTAATCATTGCCCCAACAGCGTTCCTAAAGTACCCCAAAAATGTAATAAAAATAAACCAAAAAGGACCCTAAATACCTACGGGCCCAGTGAGGTACAGAGTTCACGCTTTTCAACATTAAATCATATCACCTCTTCACTGTCCCTTGCACAGTGTGGGAAATCCCTGTGAACATGTATGTCCCTTATTTATACGAACACGAAAGTAATGCAAACACACAAGCCCACAAGCTTGAGTTTCCATGAGACACAAAATCCTAGGCTTTTTCTTTTCCTTCTTCACATCCCTGCTCTTGCAAAGTCATCATTTCAGTTGTTAGAATGAGCTGCCACTTACCATCGAATGGTTTGCACTGTTGAAAGCTACGGCACATTCTGTTGCATGTCTTGAGTTATTTATTGGGCAATAGCCCCTCTAAGCCACCAAGATAACATTTGAGTAAGAAAAAGAGGTACAATTAAAAGTTCAACTCTCAAACTCGTCCCACAATCTCTAAATGTATAAAGTGCCAGAAATAAAATCCCCACTCTTAGTAAATTGATAGGGAGTTTAAATATTTATTACTTCTATTTTTAATATGCAACTTCAAACATTTCCCCGAGGGACTGACTGCCACTATAACTTTATAACAACATAATTAATAACAAGCATAGAGCCAGCAACTAATGACGAGGTGACAGAGGTAATTAGTAGCACTGGTTACCAGGGAGTGGCACTTTCATAGCTCCAGGGGTCACTGGACAGCACTCAATGGCTGCAGTTCCTCTGCTGTTTGCCCTGAGTCCAAGCGCTCTCCCTACAAAGGAAAGGTACAGCCAGGAACCATGATCAGTGCTGCATTGAAAGAGGACACTTGCATTTTCAAACCCCCCAGGGGCGGACTGCGGGAAGTCCTTCCACTGGTTCACTGGCAGTGGATTTGCTACCTCCCTGGTTTGCCCTCGCGAGGATGGAAGGAGATGAGGGAGGTCGGGATGGGAGTTGGCGTCTCAAAGGCAGCCGGCCCGCAGGCAGAACATCATGCGAACACAGAAGACGTTGCCAGCTTGGAAACTCTTCCCGAATAGAGGGAACTGGGTGGGGTGGTGGGAGCAGACAGAGCAGCGGGAAAGAAATGTGTTCCCCAACTCTGTATCTCCCCACGGGATCTGTGTTTTCCCATGAAATACTTCAGCATCCCTACCCAAACCGAAAAAATCGACCCGTTCCCATTGGCACGGAGTCGATTCTGACTCTGCTACCCCGTATGACAGAGTAGAGCTGCCTCACAGGGGCGCTGAGGGTCTGGTGGGTTACGCATGGGGCTGCTAATCACAAGGTCTACGGTTCAAATGCGGCAACTGCTCCGTGGGAGAAAGAGGAGGCCTCAGAAACCCACAGAGGCAGTCCAACCCTGTTCTGTAGGATCACTATGAGCAGAAATGAACAGCAGTGGGTTGGCTTTTTTCTTGTTTAAAACCTCTTTACAGAAGCGGATTGCCCTATTTGCCTCTCACGGACCAGCCGGCAGCTTCCCACTTCAGACCTCTGGATTAGGAGCTCAGCCCTTCGCCGGTGCACAACCAGGGCCTTGATGGTCACAGTCCACTCTGCGGGCAACACCGGACCTCTTCGAAGTTTCCACAGGGGAATTAGACTCAAACTCAACTTCAGCCCAAGGCGGGTTCCTGGTGAGCCCCCTCTTCTTCCCCAGGGATCCTTGAGTGGTGCAAAGGGCCAACCCATACTGCGACTTACCGAAGCTTGGCAGTCTAAGTGCATCCAAGAAGCACTTGGAAAGAAAGGCCTGGTGATTCCCTTCCAAGACATCAGCCACTGAAAACCCCATGGAGCACAGTTCTACTCGGATGCAAGAGGGGTTGCTGAGAGTTTGTTAATTTGAGACCACTGCTTTTTCATTTTAAGCAGGACTCCATAGACACTGGTGTTGAGTATTTGAAAGACCTCCGCTGGAATTCACAGCCCCAGAGGGGGCTTCTGCAAACGCTTCAAAGAGCCGAGCCTGAGTGTGCGCCAGATTTCATTTATTAGCGCGAAAGTCACTAGAAGTGAAAGGGGCTAGAGATGCGTGGGTCTGTCTCGAGAAGGGTGGGGTGGGGTAGCCTAACTGAACCACGGCAGAGGGCTTCCGTTCAGGACCTCATTATCTCCTCCGTCCACTACAAGCATGGAGAATTCCCTCCTGACTCCGAAGTGACTGGATCCTTTTGTTGGCCTGATTGACTTCGGTCACTTCTTAGCAGCCCCTTCACACACACACACACACACACACACACACACACACACA
>NW_022103915.1:33301499-33313859 GCF_000313985.2 Echinops telfairi
TGCTTCCAAGTCTGTATTATCAGCATGTTGTGCTTACCAATCGATTTTGCTGTGTTTTGTTGCACCACCTGATTTTGTGTGCCTGCCTGTGGGTTCAGGCCTGCCTGGTCATGACCCATCTGTCTTTCTTAGGTTCACAACATACACACACACACACACACACACACACACACACACACACACACACACGACCCCCTTACTTACAGTCAAGGTTCTAGCCGGGACAAAACAAGGTGAACTTAGAGGAGGAAAAGGTTCACACATTCTAGTGGCCAAGAGCTTACAATTTTATTTATTTTTATTTTAATAAATCATTTCATTGGGGACTCTTACAGCTCTTCTAACAATCCACACATCAATTGTATCAAGCACATCTGTACATATGTTGCCATCATCATTGCCCAAACATTTTCTTTTTATTTGAGCTCTTGGTATCAGCTCCTTTCCCGCCACCCTCTCCCCCACCTTCTCACCCTTGTGAACCCTTGATAATTTATACATTATTTTGTAATTTATAAATTATAAAAATTATAAATTATATTTTACACATTTCACACCATCTGCTGTCTCCCTTTATCCACGTTTCTATTGTTCATCCCCCTCAGAGGTGGGGGTGTTGTAAGTTGACCATTGTGATCAGTTCCCCTCTTGTCCCCCTTCTCCCTTGCACTGGCCCCCTACCCACATGGTATCACTACTCTCATTATTGGTCCTGAGGGGTTTATCTGTCCTGGATTCTGCGTGTCTAGAGCTCTTATCTGTACCAGTGTACATGCTCTGGTCTAGCCAGATTTGAAAAAGAGAATGGGGTCATGACAGTTGGAGGGCAGGGCGGAGAGGAAGCATTAAAGAACTAGAGGAATGTTGTGTGTTTCGTCGGTGGTGGGTTATTGTGAAACTGTTGAGCTTACAATTTTAACAGCCATCAGTTTTCTGGTGCGCAGAGCAAATGCTTGAAGGAAAGGCAGGGCGTGAAGCAGAAAGAGCTTCAGTGAGGTGCTGTGATAGTGAAGAGACCACTGGATCTGTGACAGGCACCCAGGTCGTAGTTCAGCTCTGACAATTCAGCAGCAAGCACCTTAAGGTACCTTCAGGCCTCTGTTTTGGGGGACGGTCTTTGCCTCTTTCCTAGGTCGTCATTACCACTCTCTCAAGAGAACACGTGGCTGGAGAAGGTGTCTGAGTGACTGTTAAACGCATTCTGTCATGGCGATTTGTAAAGCAAGACTGGCCATGCCCCTAGTCCCCATTTCCAAAGGACCTTAAAAACGATGTCTATCAACTTATCAAGGAAAGACCTGCCAGTGGCTTAAGAGTGTCCTTAGAAACCGGAAGTGATTATGATTTCCTGTTGCCTGATGGAGTGTTCCTAAATGAGCCCCCTAGGTTGGAGAGCTCCGACAAGGGGCTCAAACATAGGAAAGCTCACGAGGGTGAAAGCTCCTGAGGATGGACTAGACCGAATTTCATGCTGTGATACATAGAGCTGCCGTGGGTGTGAGTGAACCCAACCCAATGACCATGACGGTGACCGAAGAGGAGAGGAGTAGATCTCCTACCCAGGAGCTTAGTAGAAGATTCTGTTTATCTGGGTAAGGCCAATACTTACTGAGTGGCTACTAGATATAGACCCTGTACCATCTAGGTATTGCTAAACTATTTAAAAGTAAACAGAAAGCATATGCCTGCAGAAAGCCATGTATAAGAATGTTCATAGCAGCTTTACTCAAAATAGTGCAAGTGTTCATGAACCTGCGCATGGATAAATGAATGTGGCATGTTCATACAGTGCAATACCACTCAGCACTACAAAGGCAAACATAGATAGATAGAGCATTAATCTCAAAACTATGCCGCATTGAAAGAAGGCTTAATAACATAGTATACGCTACACGTCATTGTTGTTGAGTTGCTCTGACTCTTGGAAATCTTATAGATAAAAGCATGGCCCCACCCCACATAGAACCGGCTATTTTAATCCATGTTGAAAAATCAGAACATGGTTTCCCTTTGTGGGTGACAGCAGGGTGGGAATTGACTTGGAAAGGGCCCAGGCATCATCACGCTGGGGTGAAGGTACGATCTGTAAGGAGTCCTGGGGGTACACTGGTTAAGGGCTAAGCTGAAAACTGAAAGGTTCACCAGTTGAACCTCCACAAAGGCCCTGGAGGAGACAAACTTGGGGAACTGCTTCCATAGGAGTCAGAGTGAACTCCACCCAACATCAACAATGGCTGTAACCTGGATAAGGACGGGCATTACACAGGAGTATGCCTATGTCCAAATTCATCCAATAAAGAACGGAGCAATAAAGTAAGGAAAGAACCAGAAACAAAAATGGCCTCTTCTTAATGCTACGCAATGCTGACGTGTTTAGGAGTAAAGTGTACCCAGGTCTGCAACTTCCTTTCAAATGCATCCACAGTAAGACGGGGAAGGATGGAGAGACAGGCAGCAAACGAACAAAGGCAGCCACATATCAATGGTCAAATGTAGGTGGTGTGGGCACGGTGTTCATTGTACAAGCCCCTTTAAATTTCGTTGGCTTAAAAACCTTTCATAATACAATGTTGGGGGGAAAGCAAGCAGACGCAGTCCCTGGCCACTCTCCCCACCCTTCCATTTGGCCAAGCAATTTTAAGGTATTAAGCGGATGAAAGTGTGTGATAAACACAGCTACTGTAAGAACACATTTTTCAGTGCATCAGGAAAATTGCATTGTCTACAAAATCTTGTTTGCCTCCTTTAATTATTGAAGAGGGTATAAAACTCTTCCATTGGATCTGGAACAGGATATTATCTTTAATGGCCCATAAGATGATTTAGAGGAACTTTCCAATACAATGTGTATAGGATAATTTCTAGAGTACATGTATTTATGTCATACTGGAGACCCACATTAGGATTTTGCATTTTGCAGAATATGCAAAATGTATACATATGTTTATGGATCAGTTATTAACAGCTAGAAAATTGCCAGGTGCATTTGAGCAATCTATAGTACATATTTGGGCGTAGGCTACCAAAAGGCCATTTCTGAGCCAATTTGCTCTCTATGCGTTCCTGCAGTGCCGGTGGTTGCTACCAGGCCGATGGTTGTTTCGGGAGGGGGCCATGTAGATGGAAATATGTGAAATAAAAAGAAAGGAAGTAGAAATTCTACATGATTCACCGGGCTTCAGATTTTATCTATAAAGCAGCTAAAAATGGGACAACCTCTTGGCGTCTTCAACATTAAAGTTGGCTTCAATCACACCAGAGAAAGGCCTTCAACATTCTGTGTCACTGTGTGCTGCGAGTCCTGTCCACTGTCGTGCCCCCTGGGCCAGGCTGGCTCTCTAAGATACGACAGCTATTGTGGAGTCGCTTTCAACCGGAGACTACCTCTGCATGTCAGAGTGGAACTCGGCTCCTATGGCTTCCAAGGGCTGGTGTTCACAAGTACATCACCAGGCCCTTTTCCCGAGGCTCCGATGGGTGGATTTGAACCTTTAACCTTTGGGTTAGTAGAAGAGCATGTTAACTATATACAACACCCAGGGACTCCTCTGAAAGAGGAGGTGGGAGCGTAAATATTTCTAGAATGCGCCTTGAGTCTCCACTTGATTGTCATGTTTGCTCAGATCTTCCCAGAGTCCCCTGCCATCCACCATAGGGCCACTGTGTGGCTGAGCTGTGATACGGTATTTTTGTTGTTGTTCCTAGGTGCCACCATGTCCCAACGCACAGCGACCCCATCCATGTGTGACAGAATGAAACACTGCCGACCTCACACAATAATTGCTACGTTTGAGCCTACCGTTGCAGTCACTGTGTCAATCCATCTCTCTGAAGGCCTTCCTCCTTTTCACTGACCGACTTATCAAGGATGAGCTCCTTCTCCAGAGACTGGCCTCTCTTGATCACATTTCCAATGTACTTGAAATGAACTCTCACTATCTCCTCCTATTTAGAGTCACATGCACTAAAGATTGAGTACTTGCTTGGTCATTCATCCCTCCAATTTGTACTTATTCTACTTTCCCACTCCTCTCTTGTAACACAGAGCTTTAGAGGTGCGGAGACTATGGTCATGGATGAAATAAAGATCCTGCTTTTAGTAGAACTTACATGCTACTGGGAAAAGGAGATAAAGAATTATTTTTGTCATATGATACTCAAATTACAAAATTACTCAGATTAGTCTCTCAAGGCTCCTGTAGCAAAGTACCACAACTGAAGAGCTTACAGACACAGAGTTCTCTTGGTCCATAGTTCTGGAGAGGAAGAGTTTGAAATTAGGGTGTTGGCCATGTTGATTCCTTCTGAGGGCTCCCATGCTTCTTACCTAGCGTGTTGTGGCTGCCAGGAATCGCTGACATTCCTTGGCTTGCAGGGACCTCACTCTAATTTCTGTGTCCAAATCAACACTGCTCAAGTATGACTTCATGTACTTATAGTTAGCTTTTATGTCAACTTGGATAGGTCAAGATTCTCAGTGGTTTGACAGCTAAGGCCTAGTAATCCCCCATGATGCTACACAACACAACATAACCAAGTCACAGTCTTGATGCAATTGGAAGAAAGTTTCCTTAGGGGTGTTATCTAATTCCTATAGAAGTAAACTTTGTGGAGAAGTTGTTTCTTGCTGGGTCTGGATCCTGCATCTGGTTTATCGGCTCTCAGTCCTTAAGCTTTGATCCGATAGCCTGACATATTGCCTGTTGGCCCTGGGATCCTTCAACAGCCTGCCAATGTTGGATACAGTGGACTCGGAAACCACAAGCCTAACTTACTGAGCTTGGGTTCATCACCTCTGGAGCCTGTGGTGTTCCTGCCAACTCCTGGGTTCGGGAACTCCCGAAAACTAAGTGAGTCGGCAGAAGACTCCAGCTTAACACCTGACCCATGGACCTTCCTGGTTCTACATCTGTGTGAGCCATTTTATTGATATATATTTCATATACACACAATATATCATATATACTACACATGGTATATCATATCTATTACATGTATATATTTATATCTATAATGATATTTATATAAAAGTAAATATACATGTCTATATATGTTGTATATAGACACGTCTCTATATATCATTGGTTTTTCTTCTCTAGCGAACCTAGCCTAACACACAACCTATTTCCAAAGAAGGTCACATCCACAGGCATAGGTGGTTTGATTTCAATGTCTTTGGGGAGGACACAGATGGTAATGGTAGCTGGACAGAAAACAAAGCCGTGTCATCTAGTTTACTCATTGCAAGTGCCTTCTCTCAGGTGGAATATAAGGTTAACAGCACAAAGTATCCCCACTGTCCTGGCCCTTCTCCGAAAGTGTAGGAATTAGACAATTAGGGTTCCCTGTAACGTTGACAGTCATAGAACAAAAGTCATGAACCGAAGCAGTGATGTGCAAATCAACACAGCAGAGAAAACGTGCTCTCTTGCTGAGACTAAACTTTAATGAAGGCCCAATATTAAAATATCTAAAGGAAGAAGAAAGAGTCTGTCAGCACAGTTGGTTGGGTCCATGCTGGCGGTACTGCAAGCAGAGACTGGGGGAGGCTGGGCCCAGCAGTGAGTCTTCCCACTGTGGGAACAACTGTGGCATCCAGCCACAGCAAGCAGGCCAGGTTTGGAGCCAAACCTTTCAGAGGCCTGTGACTCAGCCATTAAGATCCCCACCTCCCTCAGCCCACACAGCTTCCTGCTCAGGAGCAACTTTCTCATCGGATGCTCTCATCTCAATCTGCCTTCAGAGAGAAGGCACTGATCAGCGATCATACGCATCTGGCTCACAGGATTGTTTTCATTCTAGCTGCAAAACAATCAGCTGACAAGCCTGTGTTTGTGCATCAGTCCCTTATGAGTCAGGACACTGTGTGTCAGTCTCCTGGGCTCCCGTTCCCTCCTTGTTATATAAGCCAGAGCTTTGGGCCTACACAGCTGAGTCACGGACCTCAGAAAGTGGTTATCCCCTGTGAGGTGGAGGCACCCTGTGGGGCTTGCCAGGGGCCAGCATATCTGAACCTGTGGCAGGGAATGGCTGGGAAGGTTACAGGCAGTGTTTGCTAAGTGTCTGTCAGAACCTGGAGCACAGTGGTTGCTGTGAGTTGACACAATTCCAGGTGACCTGCTGCACAGTAGAGGAGACTGCCGCCTGATCCTTCCCCTTCTTCCTGGTCCTTGGCATGTTTGAAGCTGTTAGTTACAGCTACTGGGGATTTTGAGTGCCTTTCCATTTAGAGGCCGGTCTTCCAGCACCATATAGGACAATAGTCTGCTGTGACACACAGGGGTTTCACTGGTGAATTCTTGGAAGCCCATTATCATCAGCCCTTTCCTCCTCTTAGTCTGTCTTAGTCTGGAAGCTCTGCTGAAATCTGACTACATGAGTGACATCTGGCATTTAATAGAGCAGTGGTATATGATGCTATTTAATAGAGCAGTAGTATATGATAGTTAAGATAGTAGTAAATGTTACTCAATCAAGCAGAAGCATATGCTACTTAATAGAGCAATGGTATATGATAGTTCATAGAGCAGTGATATATAATGATATTTAACAGAGCAGCAGTATATGATAGTTAAGATAGCAGTACATTTTATTTAATCGAGCAGAAGCCTATGCTATTTAATAGAGCTGTGGTATATGATATTTCATAGAGCAGAGACAAAGCAACACACCAACCATCACAGTATGACAAACTGGCAGGGTGGTGGCTGAGCACAGTAGGTGCTCAATAAAACACACAAACCACACAGCACTGCAGATAGCTCGAACCCTTTCTGGGCAGTGAACGTTGTTCTCAAGTCTACCACATTCATGCCCCTTCATCCCCCCAACCAGCTCTGGGTGCAGCCACCAGACCTGAAGGAATGCGGCTGTAAGAGTCTCTCTGTGCTGGGGGCTCTGCTCTTCACATTACCCCCCAAAAAGCCAGGGGCCTCGCTCCCTTCCAATCAGCATTGCCCTGCTTCTTAGACATGGTCTCTGGCTTCAGGCCTGTCTTCCAGCAGCTGGCGACAGACACCTGGGAGCCACAGAAGCAGGCACAGTTCTGCCCCTCTGCGCACAATAAACACTCATACATAACCAGCGTGCCAAACACTAACTGAAAAAACCCCAGTTCTCAGAAAGTGGCATTCTGAATGCTGAGTGAATGGAAAGATACAGGAATCTGACCCAAGGCCTTTGATGTGAACTGATCTGCAAGAGGCACTTTACAGGAGGAGGCCGTAGCAGTGGTGGGTCTCAATTTATGTGGAATACAATTTCCACAATTATAAACAGCTCTTAAAGTCTTGTAAATTCTGTACTTCATGAAGAATTTACCAGCCTGTGGCTGGCCTGTTTTGAGTCCTGCGGCAGCATTTGGTGGTCAGAGATTCAGAGGTGTTCAAGGGGAAGTGCAAAACAAAGGTCACTTAGTTCAACCCCTACGAGATAGCTGAGCTTCCATCTTGCACACCTCTTCCAATGAGCTGTCCACTTGATTGCTTAACCCAAACCCCAAACCAAACCCACTGCTGTCCAATCAGCTCTGACTCACAGGGACCTTATCTAGGGTTTCTGAGACTGCCTCACCATTCCTCCTGAGAGCAGCCAGTAGGTTTGAACGCTTAACCCGCTTTGCCACCATGGATCTTTGGGCCCTTTGGGTTTCTGAGGTTGTCAATCTTTACAGGAGCCGACAAGCTCATCTTTCTCCCTAGGAGTGAACTCTGACCTTGCCAATAGCAGCCCCAGGGTAACCCACCGCGCCACCAGGGCCCGTTGCTAGAGAGCTCACTTCTTGACAACCAGGAAGGCAGACGTGCTGGCACTGGAAAGCGCACTGGGAGAACGCGGAAGTTGGGTGAAAGGTCAATGAAGAAACTCACTGCCATTGAGCCGATTCTGCTCATCGTGAGCCTGTCGGGTAGAGTCGACTTGGCCCTATGGACTTTCTACAAGAGTAGAAAGCCTCATCTTTCTCCTGCAGAGTGGTTGGTAGTTTTGAACTGCTGGCCTTGCGGTTTGCAGCCCAACACATCATTCAACCCAGGAGCAGTCAAGTTGATTCAGATTCCTGGGGGCCCTCTGTGTGGCGCACCAAAACTGTGCTCCACAGGGGTTTCAATGGGCGATTTTTCAGGTCTTTCTTTCAAGGGACCTCTGGGTGAATGCAGCCTTTCGGTGAGCAGCTGGGGCCTGGTCACTGTTTGTACTTTGGCGTCCTTGTGAAGGAAATGGCTGCTATGTAGAAGGACCTCCCTGACCCGGTCCCTCTCTGCCAGGTCCCCCTGGGTCAGGTTTAAGCCTTCAGGCTGTCCCAGACTACAGTTTATTAAAGAAGTTAAACATCCTCAGAGCTACCTCACCATCCACTCCTCACCCCAAGTCTCCGGGCAGGATGCTCTACAGTGCCTGGTCACTCCCCATGGAGCAACAAGTGTCCACCTCAGCCAATGCCTGCTCACACTCACCTCATGGACTCCAAGGAGTGGTGTGCAGCCTGCACACACTAGTCCCTTTGTCTTTCTAGGACCTCTGTGATGACTACTTTTCTATGTAACTTGGCTCAGCTATGCTACCTCGTTGTATGGTCACCCCTGTTGCAGCTGCGGCGGCGGCTGCTGTGAGAGGCGTGTTTAGATAGGTTTACCATTTACAATCAGCTGGAAGTGAAAACCATCCAATTTGTGGATGGACCCCTCCTTATCCGTTCAAGACGTTAAAAAATCCCAAAGTGGGTGTCGCAGGAGAAAGATGCGTCTGCTCCCTTAGAGAGGTACAGTCTTGAAAGCCCTAAAGGGAGAGCTCCAGTCTGTCCGGTAGGGTCTCTGTGAGTCAGAATCCACTCGATGGCCACCACGAGGTAAGTAATCGTGAGATCAATGAATAAATAAATAAACCCTCCTACACCACACTGACCTCAGTCCCTTTCTCCCACCAAACCTACTCTTTGGCTTTACAGACACTTTCAATTCCTTGACAGTGAAATGAAACCACAGCAAGGATAATCATCTAAAATTAATGCGATGCTTAGTTCAGTGCCCACCATAAGTATTTTTCATGCAGTATTGATTTTAAACTATGTGGCTGATTATCTGACCGTTCCCATCTTCTCCTCGGGGAATGACCTGCTCAGTCCAGCTGCAACCCTGCAGGACATCACACCGTTATTCTCTGAGCCCCACTCGTTGCCGCTGAGCCCGTGCCGACTCAGAGTGACCCAGTAGGACAGGGCAGAACTGCCCCCATGCGTTTCCAAGACTGTAACTGAAAACGGAGTAGAAAGCTCCGCCTTTCTCCTGAGGAGTGTGGTTGGTGGTTTTGAACTGCTGACTTTTCAGATCACAGACCAATGCAGAACTACTGGGCCACTGGAGTCCTTTTCTTTGTTAATGACAGCTTTGATATCCTTTCCTTTGTATCCTCTTGTTCCTCCACCCAGAAAATCCCTCTCATAATCTATCAGTGCAGTCGTCAATGTTCTCTGTTTCTAAATGCTCGAGATGCACCTCTGCTGAATGAAGAGGGGAAAAAGTAATCAGACATCAGGTAGCTTTGTCCATTGGATTGATCGTATTATTTAAGTCCTCCGTATCTCTTGGCAGTTCTTTTTGTTGTCTTTGAACTCTCCCCTCACTCTAATTTCTCCACTCCTGCCTTAGCCTTGGTTAGTAGGCAACTTTGTTTTCTAGCTCACAAAGACAACGAAGGCCAAATCGGAACTATTTTTACATTCCCGCCACACACAGCAACATCTCTCTACTTGTAGCTATTCTTGGTATTTTTATCTCAACACTGACTGGAGCTCCCAGAAGGGACAGTAATAGACACCAGATGGCAGCCCCTCTTTCCTACTTGTCACAGCCGACTGGGCAGAGGAGATCACTGGTCCAAGCAGAATTCAAATGGACATCAGATGTGCTCCAGCCAGCTTTCTTTCCCTTTGGGAGAACTGTTCTTCCACGTCCATTTGATTCTGTCAATACTGTCACCATGGATACTCCAATCTCAAGTCCACCAGGTGATAGGTAGCTCAGGTTGAGTCATTTGTAGTTGACTACATCCTCCCAAACAAGTGATTTGCCATGCAATAGGCCCAGAAGAACTCATCCAAAGTAGGGATTTTGAATTGATGGCCGAGGGATGAGTCTTATTCTTCATGTACCACTTTTTGCTACTAAGGATGATTCCGGGTTTTCTAATGGCCAGACTGAGGGCTTAGGGAAGTGATTAAAAATCCGCATGGAAGCATACTGTTGTATTTTCTTGAAATCTTCCATAGCTCATAGACTTTTAGAAGAAAACTGTTGAAAGATCTTATTATATAAGTTTTGCAAAATGTTATCATGGATGAATTCAGTAAAGGGTACACAGGATGTCTCTATTATTTCTGACAAGGGCATGTGCAATGATCTCACACAGAAAGGGCAATATAAACAAGGAGCAATTAGAAATGAAACCACGAGCCAAGTCCGTTGCCACTGAGTAATTCCAACTCATAGAGACCTCTAAGGAGAGTAGAATTGGCCCTTCGGTTCCTACGGCTGTAATCTTCATGGGGGCAAACTGCCACATCTTCACATCTTTCTCCCAAGGAGCAGCTGAAGGGTTCAAACCACTGACCTTTCAGCTAGCAGCTTAGTGCTTAACCACTGCACCACCAGGGCTCCCTATTACAAAAGAAGGTAAGTGTGAAAGGTAGGAACACACTTTATTTTTCCATCTTAAATTCATGGTATCAACAACTATCAAGTCAACCAAGCTGGAATCTTTAAGTCTTCTCATTTCACTCTCTCTCATTCTACTTTTCGGTTCATTCCCTAATCTTGTGAATACCCTAGTGTATTTCTCAGGGCAGTTGGGAGTCTAGCCCATGTCTCCTACCTCCACTCAAGCTCATCTTCCACCACTCAGATGGTTCCAACAACTCCCTCATTGTTCTCTGATGCCGTATACCTGATCCTGTCGACACCTCATGATCACACAGGCTGGTGTGCTTCTTCCATCACTAATCTATTTCCATTGAACTACTGCCAGCATTTCCACCCTCATAACCCCTTGATAAGTTATTATTATTATTATATCCTATAAGGTCTGCTGTCTCCCTTCACCCATGTTTCTGTTATTCGTCCCTCAGAAGGGGGTGGAGGTGGGTAATACGTCAATCATTGTGATCGGTTCTCCCTCTCTCCCTCTTCTTCCGCTACCTTCCCCCAGCCCTCATGGTATAACTACTCCCATTATTGTTCCTGAGGGGTTTATCTGCCCTGGATTCCATGTGTCAAGAGCTCGTATGTGCACCAGTGTATATGCTCCGGTCTAGCCGGATTTGTAAGGTAGAACTGGGGTCATGATAATGTGGGGGAGGAAGCATTAAAGAACTAGAGGAATGTTGTGTGTTTTGTCAGTGCTATACTGCACCCTGGCTGGTTTGTCCCTACCTTGTGACCCTTCTGTGAGGGGATGTCCAATTGTCTATAAACAGACTTTGGGTCTCCACTCTAAACCTCCCCCCCGCCATTCACATCGATATGATTGTTTTGGGTCCTCTGAAGCCTGATACCTGATCCTGTCAACACCTCATGATCTTCCCTGCTAGATGGCCATTTGTTTAACATCAAGCCTTTAAGACCCCAGATGTTATATCTTATAATAGCTGGGCACCATCATCTTTCTTCACCACATTTGCTTATGCACCCATTTTGTCTTCAACGATTGTGTTGGGAAGGTGAGCATCACAGAATACCAGGTTATTGAAACAAAGTGTTCTTGCGTTGATGGAGGGCTTGTGTAGAGATGCAATGTCTGTCTGCTACCTTGATACTTAACATATAAAGATAGGCCCATAGACCTATATCCCTATCATTACATATTAATATATTTACATTTATACATGTCTATATTTATACCTCTATAAAGGTATTTTGTCTCTTTCCTTTTACTTTCCTCTTGTCTCACTATCATGTTTGACCTTAAATACAATTCTTACATCATTCTTCTGATTAAAGTTCTCCAATGGTTTCCCATTGACAAAAAAAATAGGACTATTGATCCTGCAAGGCTGGATCAAGGGCAATATAACCAAGAGGAATGCCTAAAACCCAAATGAAGGCAGAACATGATAGTGGGACAAGAGGAAAGTACAAAGAAACAGAGGAAAGAACTAGGAGGCAAAGGGTACTCAGAGTTGTAAATACAGGCATATAAAGATGTAAATATATTTATATAAGATGAGGGGGGAATAGATCAATGTACATGTATTTATAGGTCGAGTACTAAGAAAACAGATGGACAGTGGGCCCCTACACAAGTGCTCCCCAGCACAAGAACACTTTGTTCTAACAATTAGGCAGTCTGAGATGCTCACCTACCTGACAT
>NW_022103915.1:33315128-33324794 GCF_000313985.2 Echinops telfairi
ATGTACAGACTGTGATGAGTTGTATGAGCCCCTAATAAAATGATTATTTAAAAAAAGAGAGGACTATTTACATTTGACATCTTTTTTTACATTTACATTAATTAATATGGAAACCTAGCTTTGTATTGTTATATTTGTTCCTTGAAGTTCTGGGAAAATCCTACTCATCCATCCAATTTCAGTGCCAATGTCCCCTTCACGATTAAGTTCTCCCTGGGACCCTGACACAACATTGGGTGCCTTTTCTATTCCTGGCCTATCTCCATGCCTTTCTGATTATAGGAACACAAATGTCCTTTCCTCCTCCATGGGTGGTCATGGGCAGTTTGTTGAATGACTAGAGTTGGGAAGGAATTGCAAAAGACCCCTATTACTCAAAACACCAAACCTCTGCTGACTCTTTGCTGCTGGCTAGTTCTGCGGCAAGCAGATTTTTCTTCCTACGGAAATCCCTAAGGTGATTTAGAAAGCAACGTGAGCAATAAGATTTACTAGATGGAACGTTTTCTTTACATTGATTTTGTTAACCCCATCCATTCCAAGATTAAGGCACACACACAGTAATTTCATATTTTAAGCGTCTTTATAAACTTTGGCAGTTTTTCAAACTTCCTTTGAAAGAAATGCTGGATATCTGGTGGGAAGACAGAGATGGGTGTGGGGCAAATACTTGGTTGTTCTGTTTCTTGGCTGTCCTCGACAACACAGCTTCTCAAACTGAAAGCACCCTGTGAGTAACCTGGAGGTTCTGTTACAATGCAGATGCTGATGCAGGGGGTGTGAGACAGGACCCGGCTTCCAGGTGATGCTGACCCCCATCATCCAGGAGCCACATGGGGCATCGCAGGGCTCTTCATTTTGACCTGCTGCCTTGGGGTGGATTCCAACTCGCGGTGAGCCCACGTGGGTCCGTGTCGAACGGTGAGGCTCTATCAGGTTTCCAATGGTTGACTTATGGAATGGCAGCCTTCCTTCCGAGGTGCCGCCAGATGGACTTGAACCTCCAACCTTTCACTTAGCAGCCCAGTGTGGTAACAATTTGTACCACCCAGGAGCTCCCTACAGGGCTGAGACAAGAAGAGATGCGAGTAGAAACTGTAAACCCTCTAACCAAGACACCTGGCTGCAGCGAATGGAAAGATCGCCCTTTTCATCAGCGACCCATGCAGATGCCTTCAGCTGCCAGATCCCCATTTTGCTGGTGAGAACACAGAAGACCTAATAGCCTTAGTTGGATATACTTTGATACGACATTCAAACTTGAAATTTTACTTTCCGATGAAATGTGCCAAACAAGGGTATACCAATTAAAATGCTCCGTCTTAACAACAACAGCAAAAAAAATACTGCGTTTGAAGGCCAAATTATAACTTTAGGTACTGCTAAATGCCCAATTAAAAATGATTTCCATGGCATTTTCTTTTCTCCACTTTGAAATTTCATAGACTAAAGCTGATTACCTTCAGGGGGTCAGGGGCTGGTTATAGATTTTGATTTGTGTTCATTCTGAGTGTTCCAGGACAAAGGGAGAGCTACATCTCAATGCCTCTTCTCTGAGGAATTTGGTTTTCGTTAAAAACAACAACCACCCAACAACCAGAAGCACACACACACCACACACTGGCCTGGACAAAGCACTTCTTTATTTAGAACCCTCAAGATTAGCTGTAACAGCAGAAAGACTCCTGAATGTCAGTGGCCACAATCACAGAAGGATGCTAGGAAAGTTGATTTATGGAATAAGCTTAGGCTTACTGTCCATGAGAAGGCATTGAGCTAAATAAATTATGGTACATAAATATTATAGAACACAACCAGACCATGAGCATAACAAAAGAGATACATTTGTCGTATCAAGATGTATATTTAAGATATAAAGTTAAAAACAAAGATTCAATGATTCTTCTTGTTGTGAGGGACCGTCAGGTCAGTTCTGACTCAGAGCAACCAAACCGTATGCACAACAGAATGACTCTACTTAGTAGGAGCCTAGGTTTGTTTAAAACGTATAAATGTACACTAAAGTATTAATAGTAAGTGTTCTTAATAATACACACACACACACATATATACTCATATATCAATGTAAGTGGATTGTGGTATTAGTTGTGGGCAAGTGGATTCTGACTCATGCTGATTCCATGTATGCAAAGTAGAATTGCTCCTTCGGGTTTTCAAATCTTTGACCTTCTAAAGTGCCTCTGAGTGGGCAAACCAGACCAGCCCAGGCTGACCATGCCCTGCTTCCACATGGGTAGGACTGAATTTGAGGTAACAATGCCAATTCCTATGAGAACACCTCCTTCACTCATTATGGCAAAATACGTATCTCGATAGAGACTAAGTCTGGCCTGGAGTATAATGTCATCAGCAGGGAGTAATGCTACCTAGCCATGGCATTTCCCATCACATCACATGCACGTAAGAGTTGGACATGGAATAAGGGAGATCAAAAAGAATCAATGCATTTGAATGATGGTGTTGGAGAAGAATATTGAAAGTACCATAGGCTGCCAAATAAACAAAACTGTCTGTAGGCAACTGGACATCCCCTTACAGAAGGGTTGCGGGGAGGAGATGAGCCAGTCAGGGTGCAGCATAGCAATGATGAAACATGCAACTTTCCTCTAGTTCTTTAAAGCTTCCTACGCGCCACTATCATGAGCCCAATTCTACCTTACAAATCCGGCTAAACCAGAGGATGTACACTGGTACAGATAGGAACTGGAAACACAGGGAATCCAGGACAGATGATCCCCTTAGGACTAATAATGAGAGTAGCGATACCAGAAGGGGAAGGGGAAGGTGGGGTAGAAAGGGGGAACCGATGACAATGATCTACATATAACCCCCTCCCTGGGGGATGGACAACAGAGAAGTGGGTGAAGGATAATGGCAGACAATGTAAGACATGAAAAAATAATAATAAATTATAAATTATCAAGGTTTCGTGAGGGAGGGGGCAGTGGGGAGGAAGGGGAAAAATGAGGAGCCGATGCCAAGGGCTCCAGTAGAAAGAAAACGTTTTGAGATTGATGATGGCAACAAATGTACAAAGGTGCTTGACACAATGGATGTATGGATGGATTGTGATACGAGTTGTACGAGCCCCCAATAAAATGATTTAAAAAAAAAACCCAAACAAACAAAACTATCTTGGAAGAGGTGCGTACAGAATACTTCTTAGAAATGAGGGTAGGGAGGCTTCATCTTGTTATTAGGATAGACCAGTCCCTGAAGAAGGACATGATGTTTGGCAATGTAGAGAGGTGGGGGGAAAAAGAGGGTTCTCAGCAAGATGGATTGACACAGTGCCTGCAACAATGGGCTCAAATCTAAGACCAACTGTGCGGACGGACCCAGGGCTGGGTAGGGTTGCTCGCTCTGATTCGGAAACCACTTGGCTGCGTCTCACAAGGATCCTGCTAACGTCTTTGACTGTCCGTCTTTTGCTTCGTCTGTCAGCGGGCCATAATAGTAAACAGGAGGACATCTGGGACCTGCCAGCGGGGTACGGAAACTTCTAAGAGTCTTGTAAGGAAGCAATTCTGATAGACTTGAAAGTCAGGGTCAAACCACTGAGGGATGCTGCATTCCTCCAGCATTCTTTCCCACAAAGCATATTCTTCTCCCACTGGCCATAGCGGTGGTAGTTGGAGTCATCTGCGTTTACAGAAGAGCAGCTGAGTGAGTTAGACTTGAGTCAGGGGTGCTTAGTCTGGGGTCTTGGATCTGGTTTGGGGAGGAAGAGAATCTGTAAGTCCCCAGCAGTGAAATGTAAAAACCATAGGTATGTATGCATATGTACTGTGGAAATCAAATTTCCAGACTTTTCTTCAGATTCTCAAAAGTCAAGTGCCCTAGGAAAAGAATGATTAATTATGGATGCAACTTAAAAAAAAATTTCCAGCACATCCATAGATATTGTTTTTAGGTTTTAAGTCATTTTCAATTCATAGGAACCCTAGCTACAACAGAAAGAAGCCTACCCAGTCCTGGGCCATCCTCAAAACTGTTACGTTTGAGCCCATTGCTGCAGCCACTGTGTAATCAGTCTTGTCTAGGGTCTTCCTCTGCTTCTCTGCCCGCTGCTTTAGCCAGCCTGATGGCCGTTTCTTGGGACTGATCTCTCCTGGCAACAGGTCCAAAGTAAGTGAGATGAAGTCTTGCCATCTTTGCCTCTAAGGAACCTTCTGGCTTCCCAAACAGATTGGTCTGTTCTTTTGGCAGTCCACGGTACTTTCAATATTCCTCTCCAGCACCATGATTTAAACGCATCCATCCTAATTCGGCCTTCTTTATTCAACTTCCAACTTTCATATGCATATGACATGATTGAACGTACCAGGGCTTGGGTCAGGTGTATCTTAATCCTCAAAGTGAAACCCTTCCTCGTTCACACTTTAAAGAGGTCTTCTGCAACAGATTTACCAAAGCCACGTATTGTTTGATCTCTTTGCTGCTACTTTCGTGTATCTTAGCTGTAATATAAAAATCAGGAAAATGGATTCATGAGACCAACTAAAGCTCTCACAGTGACTCAGCAAGACTACACGGAGGGTCAAAAAGAAACAGCAAAAGTGCTAAGGTACAAAAAGCATCCATTTACTTATAGTTGTTGTTGCTAGGTGACATGGAGTCCATTCTAACCCAGAGTGACCTTTTGTTCAACAGAAACCTGCCTGTCCTGCGACGGCCTCACAGTTATTGGGTTTGCGTCCATTGCTGCAGCCACTGGGTCCGTCCAGCTCAGGGAGGGTCGTTCTCTCCTTCACTGACCTCTGTTTCACCAAACATACTGTGCTTTTCCGGTACCGGTCTCTTTTGCTAACATGCCCAAAGAAGGTGGCACAACGTCTTGCCATCATCACCTCTAAGGCACGCTCTAGCTCGACCGCTTCTAAGACAGATTTGGGCGTTCTTTCGTAAGAACGATGATGGTTCTTTAACACTTAATTACAAAATGCTCACAGCTGTCCTGCAGCTAGTTTGTTTTTGTCTCTTCTCATGGGAGGCTTTTGTGGTGGTTCTAAAGTTTTGTTGAGCCTAGGCATGATTGGTCTGCTTATTGAATAGCAGATTCCTGGCCCTGTGCCCCAGAATGGTGCAATGTGGTCCAAAGACTTTCATTTGTTTCACGGGTGTGCAGTGAAGAATGAATATAACCCAGTGAGAGAGCTGGTGATGCAGTGGGTTAAGTGCTGGGCTGCTAACCACAAGGTCAAAGGTTCAAACCTACTAACCACTCAGCAGCTGTCTCCTGTAAAGATTTACAGTCTTGCAAAGCCTATATGGGGTCAAGTATGAGTCAGGATCAACTTGAAGGCAACGGGTTGATTTGGGGGATTTAATGAGGGGCTCGGCCTTTTCCCTGGACTACTTGGAGGTGATTTTTAGGCCCTTGAAGTATCTTCCCTGAAAGGAGTATCTCTGTTCCCTGGGAGATTTGGCCACCAACAGTCCAAAGCTGTGATTTATGCTCTGGGCTTTGGGGCATGCCAGATCAGTTCCAGCATCCCAAGGGAGGGGAGACTAAAGAGATCTGCCGGAGCTTCTGAGACATCTGGAAACTAAAGGTCAAGCACACAGAGTTGGTGGCAGAGCCCCAGTACAAACAGCTCCGGACAGCAAAGGTTCAGGTGGGCTGCCCTGGTTGAGCAGCTCCGTGCACTCTGGGACCCGGTGGGGCAGGGAGGAAGAGCTATTCTGCAGGGCTTCACATGGAGGGGATGACCGTGACCCCTCCAAACCTTGCCCTACACATCTCTTCCTTTGTCCTGTTCTAATTTACATCTTCCCTTTGTAACAGCTGTACTCACAAGTAAAGTGCGTACGCGCAGCGAGTCATATGGCTCATTCTAGCGAACTATGGAACCTCAGGTTGGGGGTGGCACCCTCAATTTTGTAGCTGGTGTCTGAAGTGAGGGCAAACCTGTGGGATCCGTCACCTAAGACTGTACAGTCTGTCCTACCGAATGACAGCAGGCCTCCCTCCCAGTCGAAGGCATGAGGTTTCCACACCGCTCTTGGAGGAAAAATGGACCTAGGGGACCCTTTTTTGTGTGTGTTGGTTGAAACTCTCAATCTTTCCCTCTGGCATTATTTCTTGACTCTGGACAGGGAGTCACCCAGGCTTGCAAGTGGCCTTTTCCTAGGAGCAGTCTTGGTGATGTCACCTGCTCCGCTGTTCCAGTCAAGCATCTGTAATATATGAACGGGGCAGTCCCTTGGCTTTAAAACGGGGTCCACTCATTGGACCTACAAGCAACGCACCTGTGTGCTATGAGCAAAGATGCCACCCACCACACTAAGGATAAGTTGACCCCAAACAGATTTCTTCCCACTCTTCCATCTGACGGAGAAGACGAAAACTAGAATTCCATTGAGTGGAGGTGATAATCAGGTGTGGTCCAGACCTGACCAATGGATTTGCTAATTGAGCTTCATTGCTAGACTCTCTTTCTGAGACTGACTTCCTGGAAGCACAAAGTGAAAATCGAAAGGCAAGGTTTCCATGGGGCTGCATCATCGGCTACCTTCGGCTGGAACGACTCAGACGAACGAACGCTGCGGAGGGTCGCGTTGTCGGGTTCATCTGCTGATCATTTGTTCCCAAGCTTGTTGTGAAGACTCACGAGAAAACTGCATCAACAAAGATGAACTCTTGAAGGGAAAATCTTCATACAGAATTCTAAGTTTTAATTAGCATGCCGTTTAGCCTCCTTCATTTGGAGTCCACAGACCGAACACTTATGATCATTTGTTTCAAAACCACTGTAGACTTGGACTTGGTGATAGAAAGAAAGGCTTCAAGTAAAGTCATGAGAAATAAATGGCTTGGGAAATGTTAAGGAAAAATTACCTCCGTTTGGGAATGAAAACAAAACACAACACAACACTCAGTTGAAGGAAATTCAACTGGGGTGGTTTTTTCATAGTAGTCCCTATAGTGAACAGAATTAGCACATACGACTGATCTATCTTCTGGTCTATAAGCTCTCGTCACCTTATTGATTAATATTGACAAACCCTCTATGAGCCATATGTATCTTATGATATACATAAGATATTACCTAATGAGCTATACCTTGGATTGTTTGGTTTTTTGGTTTTTTTGGGTAGGGACACTTTAAGGTCTAAGAGTTTGTGTTAGTCTGGGTAGACTAGAGAAACGAATCCATAGAAACTCATATGTATATAAGAAAGAGGTTTATATGCAAGAAGAATTGACCTGGTGCTCCAAGATGGGAAAGCAACATACCAGCATGAAGCAGGGAACTGGTAGAGAGGTCTGAGGGGCCAGTCCCAATCTCAACTACATGGACAGCACCCCCTCCCCACAGAAGAATTCACTTCAGAGGACAGCACTGACGCTACAGCTCAGGGAGAGGGGCATGTCTGATCAGAACACACAGGAGCAAATGCAGGGGGAGGAAGAGAGATGGGAACACATCCCGGCCCACCAAGCCCTGAGGATGATATCCCTGCTCAGAGCAGCCAATGCACACAGAAGACCACAGGGCCCATCCCACTCTGAGACATGCCATCCCTCGCTGACCCATAGTGTTAAAGGAGACAACACTGGAGAGACAGTGCCAGAATTGCACCTGATCTGACCCCACCACACAGAGGGGAAACACTAAAGACGTGCAACAGAGCAGCAAGGGGAGCAGAGCAACAAAAGAAGAAGGCCTTCAAGGAGGTGCCTTGACACAGTGGCTGCAACAAAGGGCTGAAGCTAGAAATAATGTTGAGGATGGTTCAGGAGCAGGTGGGGTTTCATTCTGTTGTGCACAGGTCCGCTGCGGGTCAGAACCAACTTGATGGCCCCGGACAATAACAGCAGCAACACCAAAGCAGCAAAATCGTGTCACTCTTTTGGTTTGTCAGTCTCTTCTCTCAAGGTCGGGGTTCGTGATGGACCCGTTGCAATATCTGGGGTCAGAGGGTGATTGGAAGAAATGAGCGAGTCATAGAGGTGGGTGATGAGAAATTGGCATTGTCTTAAAAAATCCAAGTAAGTCTTCATGGGGCCTTCAGGCAGGTGTGTGTCCTGCAGGACAGGAAGGTGGCTTCTACTGACAAGGAAGAGCTAGTGACGTGTGAGCGCTTGGGGATGCGAGTCATCTCCAGCCGCCCAAAGGTCTCTGTTCCAATTCTAAGTGTCCTTTCCCCTTCACTTGAGAAACCTAGTGAGTTTAGGGATTCAGCCTCCACAGTTATTCAACAAGCCACGGGGTCAAAGCAGATGTTTGGGGTTCAGTTTGTCAGCCCTGAGACTATAAGAAATAAAATACTCCGTTAGACCAGTCACATTATCTTGTGATCCTATCATTCAATCTTGATTATGGAGATTTTCCTAATTTCTGTTAGCACATGGAGATTTCTCTAACAGATTCTAGGGAAGCAGTCCCTTGACTTCACCAAAGCCTTGCCTTCTTTGGGCTCTTCAATTTGGCTATCCATATTCAATGTTTAGGAAAACATTTTACCTGCGTGCCTTCAAATCTAAGCAGATCAAATATGTAATCCCATTTTCTTAATAGTCTGCTATGGGTAAACATTTCCAACACTCATGTTCTAAATTGCCTCCTCCCCTCCTGAAAAAAATCTCTTTTAACCAGTCTATGAATTAGTAATAGTGAAGAAGAAAAATGAGTGTGCATGTACAATTGTTAGTATGAACATAATTTGTTTGAAGCTTTTCGGCAAGTGATAGGGTAATACCAGTCAAATAAAAATGATCACACTCTTTCAACCTATACCACTTCTGCAAATTTATCCACTCAAAATAAAAGCATTGTTTGTCACAGCAGAAAACTAAATAAATAAACATACACAACAGGAGACTTTCTGAATGTTCATTGACAGGAAAATTGTTAAGTATGTTGACGAATCCTCATACTATGGAAAATTATAGCTACTCACAAGTCACTGACTTTCTGAAAATCACAACCTCTCAAATGCTAGCTTTTCATCTTTTAAATGGGAAGCGTTGCTAGAGCTTATTGCTCTGTGAAGCAGCTTGTCATGGCGATGTTCTTGTGTTCTCATCTGCTTCCTTCCTTATCCCCTTTAGTGTAACTAAATGGTTACACTACCAATTGATGTTTTTTCCCCCTACTAACATTTGTATGTCTCCGGGGTGAAAATAAAATAGCAGCCACCTGCCAGCACCACAAGTCAAAAGTCTTTCATAGGGTTAGCTCCTATTATCTGATTCCTGTGGCGAATCTCTAAATATAAGAGTTTACAAGGTAGTGCCCCCCAAAACTATGTTCATTTGTTTGTTTTTTTATGTGAGGGGGATAGTGCATTTGGAGGTCATTTAATCACTCCAAACTGTTGATCAAGCTTTCTATTTAGAGGTTCTGAAAAGATTGCGTAACCACGAGTGACAAAAAAGACCTGATTTGGAGCAGACAGGGGACTGGTTTTGTCACAATAATGCATCTGCTCACGCAGCCAGTTTTGGGCAAAAACCAGCATGCCTCTCTTGTCCCATGCACCTGACTCACCTGACCTTGCTCCGTGCAACTTCTTTTTGTTTCTGCAAATGAAGAGGGACATGAAAGGACAGTGATTTCATGACATAGACGAGGGGGAAAAAAACCGTGGGAGATGCTGTCAGCCATCCAAACAGATGTGTTTGAAAAGTGTTTCCAA
>NW_022103915.1:33326136-33345442 GCF_000313985.2 Echinops telfairi
TCATTGCGTCTGCTTTGTGAGATGGAGGAGGACTTTGTGGACTGGTGTTGGACATATGGTTAATGGGTGAATATTGGACTTGTGGGCTTGGGCAGCACTGGGCTTGGATGTTTTCTTGTTGCACAGTTAACCTTTATATAAAACTCTCTCTTTTACATGAGTTTCTGTGGATTTGTTTCTCTAAAGGACCCAGACTAATACACTACCTCTTCAGCAGAATACAATAATTAACCATCTTCAGGGTGAAGATAGGCCATCAAGAAAGGCCATGTCCAATATCCCTTCCTCCCTCACTGTCATGGAGTTGATGCCCACTCATAGTGGCCTATAGGGCAGAGTAGAACTGCCCCTGTGAGTTTCTGAGACTGTAACGCTTTATAGAAGTAAAAAGCCCCATCTTGCTCCAGAGGAGTGGCTGGTAGTTTCGAACTGCTGACCTTGCAGTTAGCAGCCCAATGTGTAGACATTACACCACCAGGGCTCCTCCATGTTCAACATCCTCAGAATCAAATAAGAGAGGGCAGGAAGGAAACCTTCCCTTTATGCCCCAAACCACTGCTACTGATAAGCAAACCTGGGACTGTTTGCCAACTCTGGATTAATGTAGGCCATGGCAGCTTCCAATGGACCACGGCTCCAGTAATAATCTAAAAGTCCTCCTTCACATGCTCTCTCAAGGTGTTGTTAATGAGAATTTGATGATGAGCCACATGTCTTTGGGAATCAGGGCCTATCCCATGAGACAGGGTGGCTACCTGGTGTGTGTCGGAAGTCACCTGCCAGGCAGGTGAACAACACGATCGAGTGCAATTCTAGATGGGAAAGAGAGGAGTATGGGATATCCCTAGCATGCCCTGTGGCTTCTGGCCACCTCTCTTGACCCATTTCAGAAGCCTCTCCAGGCAATACCCAAGAGGTATTCATATGGGGGAGTGCTTAAAAAGTTCATGGGCAAATTCCACGATTTTTAAATTCCATTTCTGCACAAACTATTTGATGCCCCTGTGTATAAAGTCTAGACTGAGCCATTGGCCCGTGTTATGCCTCCCAGTGGGGGCTGTAGAAGAATAGTGTTCGTAATTGGTGAAACTGCCCCCAAATGTGTGCTCATGCCCTCCAGGGAAATATAATCTTACCAGCATGCTTGATAGTTCACAAAGAAATCCCTAGAATGAGCCCATGGAATTATAAAGTAAACCAGAGGGAGGCTGACTTCTCTAACTTGGGTCTCTTCTCCTTCCACTTCAACCCCCCCCCCCCCCACCTCCATCCCCACCCCCGCCCCTTGCTAATTTACCTCGGTAACGGAATGCCAAAGCGTGGACAGGACATCACAAGCACAGCTCCCAGAGCACGGCTTTTTGGTGGATTCTCTCTCTCTCTCTGGATGCGATGCAGTCCAGTGGTGCTCTTCATGGACAAGATACAATGTCCTTGGGAGCCACTAACACCAGAGGGCGTGAGCCTACAAAAGGGACTATGTTGTGGGTTTGTGTGCAACCAACAAATAGTTCCAATGGACAGAACCATTCCTCAGGGGAGATGTACTAAGTTGAGACTTATTGTGTATCTTCCGAAATTAAAGACAGAGTCAAATGTATGGGGGGGGGAGGGGGAATACTGATTCAACATAAAGGGGAAAGATGTCACCGAGGGCAAGAGCACAAAGCATAATCATGAAATCTCTGATGGCTCCCTGGAGACTCTCCACAAGTTAGCAGGCCTGCCATTTTTATTTTGAGAAAAAACAAACAGACCAGGAAACGATATTCAGCTACTCACAGCTCCCACAGACAAGAACACTAACCTCATGGCCCCGCATAAATCATAGCATGCCAGGCTTCCTAGTCCCCTCCTTTCTGATGAACTCGTGGGTGGCTAACACCAGCCATCAGCAAGGTCAACTTGGCTGAAGTGAGTCATTGATTAGGCTAAGTTATTAATATAAATACAAGACTTGACAGCGAATCATGAGTATTTAGCATAACTCACATGGCCGTGACCCCAAAGCTCTGCCTGTGGTTCATGCTTCAGGAGTGTAGATGGCAAGTTCCCATAATGGACTCACAGAGAGTGATGTGTAATGGAGGGCCAGGAGGGCACTGTGCTTCGTTGGCATTCTGTGTTTCGCAAGTCTGCCCTTGCTCAGGCACACCTAGGTCTGTGGCGCTGGATGCCCTTCCCCCAGGGAATGTATTGGTTACACGTTCATTTCTTTGGTTGCAGTTTCAATATTTGGAAGTCCAACCTGAGATAAAACCTAGCTGCCTGATTACACCACTTCTCTTAGGGCATGGCAGCTGCAGTGACTTACTGACTGCGTCTATCTTGTGTTTTTGTCTCCAACCACCTCATAGCCAACTCTTTATTTACCAGGGCTTGATGGAACAGTTAACATAATTCTGAATTCCTTAAAGCAAAGGGGAACAAACAGCCTTTTTCTTCTCTTCAATGTCCAGACCTAGCTAAATTCAGGGGCTAAAGCTCTGTTCCAGGTGAACCTTGTCTTTCAAATCCACTCTGAGATGATGCTTGGGGTTTGGGTCATTGTGGATCTTAGGGAGTTGCATTATGGGAGCCCCTGGGTGGCACAACCAGTTAATTACTAACCTGAGAGCTGTCAGGTTGGAAGTTCTGACCCACCCAGGGATGCCTTAGAAGCATGTCTTGGGAATCTGCTTCTGAAAGGTTACAACCTCAAAAAACTCTATGAATGTCGTCCTCTGCAACTCCTGGGGTCACTATGAGCCAGGTGGCAACTGATTGGATGACTGTGTTATGGACCCCTGAGTGGTCCAAAGGGTCACCAACTCGACTGCTCACTGAAAGACTGGAGGTCTGAGTCCACCGAGTAGACGGCCACCTGCGAACCCTACGGAGTACAGTTCTAATCGGACACACACGGGTTGGCAAGAGTTAGTCAGTACATCAGCAACCCCCAGAAATAAAGAAAAGAATTACATGTTCTCTCTTGGCTACTCAGACTGCTCCTTCCAGAACAATCAGTCTTTCCCATCAGCTTTCAAACATGCTCAAGCATCTTCCATTAAAAAAATAACAATCTTTTTTCCCAAGCCATTCTATTCCTATATTCTTTTAGCCACTGCCCTCGTACACAGTAAGCGGCTAATGTGAAGTAGGTATTTCTATCCACATTTTCGTTTTCTTACCTTCCGACCCTCCCCGACTTGCTAACAACTTGCCTTTCTAGTCCCATCATTTCCCTGAAGCAAAGCTTACTCAGGTCACTAATGGCCTTCAAGTTTCTAAGCTCCAAATAGGTTTTTCAGTCCGATTTATGCTTTATGTTTTATCGGCACTTGACATTTTAATCATGCCTTCCTTTTTGAAAACTTTTCTTGGCTTCTGTGACACTTCAATATTCAGTCGTCCCCCCCACCCCACCCCACTGTTATTTTTCTCACCCTTGGAAACTTTCAAGCTATAGCTTCTAGATAGATTTTCTGAATAATCCAGGTTTTGGCCAAGATTAGTGCCAATGTCCTTTTCTGTTCATATATATGAGAGCGATTCATAAAGTTTGTGGAAAATTCTCATGAATCTTTGAAGCCCCTTTGTATCTATATGTGTCTGTGAGTGTGTGTATACATACATACATACATAACACATACATACATACATACATACATACATACATACAAACACCCTCAGAGGACTCAGTTTCTTTGGTATAGTTGACATTTTCTAAGAAATCTGGGCTCTACCACATTTATCAACAAAGAGTGAAAAATAAAGGGTTCCATTTTTGAGAGAGGATGAAAAATGGGACACTGGTCATTTCTGATTTTCTTTACGATTAAGAATCTGCATTGGGGAGACATACATAGGCAGGTTTATTAGTTGCCCCTCCATAGGTGAGAAGCTTTCCCTTTATAAGATGATAGGAAACAAAACAAAACACCAGTAGGGGAGACGGCAGTCTATTTTGGAAGTGCTCAAAGATGGGGTGTCTTTTCAAGAGAACACAGGATGGAGAAATAAACAGAAGGCCAAGTTGGCCAATTCTAAAGGGCATCTTTCTAGTAAGGTTAGTTTCGTTTTCTAGGTTATAAGATGTAACCCATAGGTTTATTTTTCTTTCTTTTGGAAACTCTCACTGAAAGCGAGTTTAAACAGAGGGACACCTATCTTGACAAAGACCTGAAATGGCAAAGTTCTTCCAATTTATCAGGATTAAGATGACTCAAAACAAACCGTATACTTCCTTCCAACTGACATCGAAATCCTTTTGCACAAAGACTTTCTGGTGAGATACACTTCCAATATAATAGCCTGGCCTGCCCTAATTAGACACAGCTGGTGTTAAACTTCGGGCAGATCTGAGGATGGACGGATGCAGTGTGGCATATGCGAGAAAGGCCCAGGGAGAGAACACGCGAGAAGGTTCAGCCAACCTGAACGCAGGAAGTGGAGAGGCACCGGAGGTAGTGTGAGCAGGCATGCCCCGCCATCTGTCACTACCAGGCTTCTTCTTAAACAGAACGTGTGCACTGGTTTATCTGCCTTTCTTTTTCTTGTTGGATGCCTAAAGGCAATTCATATTTTGTGCTTATTACATTAATAGCCAAAATCGTTCACTTAAAAGTAAAGCAATAGGCCTATCATCAGAAAGCAGGAAAAAGAAAGAACAATTAGGCACCCGGTTAAATGGCCTAATGTAAAGTATTGTACACATTACCTAGCTCATAATAGATACTCGATCGTGTTACTTCTCTCCCTCCATTCTCTCTTGGGCCTGGATAAGCCAGCAGCACAAAACAAATTCTGTCAAAACACTCCAGGTGGTCTCTGGAGTCTTTGACATCTTCAGTAGATACTTAGCACCCAGTGAAAGTTAAACACCACGTTGGGTGCTAGAGACTCAGAAGAGGACTATGACCCAACCTTAAAGCGTGATGGGGAGGAGAGACCAGGAGACACGATATGGGACGTGGCTCCAGGGACTCCGGGTCACAGGCAACAGGGCCTTGGTCCACAGCACTCTACTTTTTCAGCTTCTGAGTTCAACATCTCATTGCAATGGCCACCCAGAACTCGCAGGCGATGTTCATGATTAACAGGTTTGTTAGGGATGCTAGGAACGGGCTGCAGAGCAGGTGAGAAATGCGCAGGACATATTACAATAGTTTTTCAGGGCTGCTAATAAATGCCCAAAGGCCGTGCTCCTTTGCGATAAGCCTCAACCCCCAGACATTCAGTTCAAGCTTCCTGCGGGTGAACCTAACTCCCCTCACTGACTGCCCAGAGGCTCTCGACTCCACCAGCCTGCGTCCTGCCCCAAAGCACTCTGCTTTGCTTGCTCTGTAGGCGGGGAATTGGACCGCTCCGTGGCCTGCTCCTGCAGCTCCTCTGATGTCACCACTGTCTTCTGGTTCAAGGAGGTTCACTGTGCAGGGATCTTAGTGTCCAGAGGACATACTCCACTTCTGGGTCTTGCTGGAAACGAACCCCTTTCCCCCCTACTCCTGCTTCTCAGAGAGCTGCTTTTATACCCAGCAGGAGGGCAATCCCAATGAATCCTGTTAACAGGCACTCACAATTGGAACCTTAGGGTGTCTCCCCCCACGATCTTACCCAGACGCATGCAGGAACAGGTCATGTGGTGGCCCTCACAGCGATCCACATTCATAACTCACTGGCCCTGCAGAATTGATGGGCTCAAAGAACCAAGGAAGTTATCAGAGCTGGGTAGGCATTGCTGTAGGGAAGGATCCACAGTGTGATGTCATTGTTTTCTTCTTCTCTGTTTACTACCGAGTTAGCTCCATCCTCGGAGGGCTCCTGTACTCTCTGATCTACAGCACAATAACTTGGCCTATGTTTTGTTCGAGTCTAGAGAAAAAAGGGAGAGCATCTCGTTCTTCAAAATTAAAAGCCTTCATAGGGACTCTCAGCTCAAATTGGGTCATGTGTCTCTTCCTGAGTCAATGACTACAGGGACATTGGATTATCGGATGACTCTCATTCCACCAAAATCTACCTTTAGGAGCAGCAGGTGGAGTTAATCTGAACTTCACCACAAGGACTGAGATTAAAAGCTGCACCTCTGAATGGATCTCAGACATTCAACTTTTTGGTTGGCAGTCGATCAGGAGCCCCATTGGCATCAAACAGGGGCAGTGATGCAGTAGGTCCAGAGAGCCCAGACTATGCTAGGCATCAGGCACTTCTAAGCCCCTGAGCTGTTCATTTTCTCCCTCCCAAGAATATTCTGAAGTTGGTACCATTATTATCCTACAATATGATGAGCCCGAGGTACTGAGAACTAAATAACCAAGGACCCTTACATAGCACGGATGGTGTTTTAGCCACGTGACATAAGCAGATGACACAACCTTGCTTGCTGAGAGTGAGCACCTGCTGAGGAAGATTAAGGATTTCAGCCTTCTGCATGGATTGCAACTCAATGTAAAGAAAATGAAAATTCTCACACCTGGACCCACGAAGCTGGCATAGGTCTCAGCACCATTTCATTCTGTTCACACCCAACCAAGGTCACCAGGAATGGGAGCGGACTTGATGGCAGTTTAGGACAATGCAATGGCTAAGCCCAGTGTCCCAGGGAGTCCGAAGAACCATTGGATCAGGAACGGAGTGATTGGAACTGAAACCTGATGAGTTAGAATAAGCCAAGGTAGGGTGTCAGGTTGACAGAAGTGGAAGGAAAAGTTGTGACTAAAGATGTGTTGAAAGATAAACAGGATGCAGAGAGTGAAGGCCTGTTTTCCACACAGGGAAGGGAGAATTTCATTTTGAGGGTCATGGGCAGCCATGGGAGATTTTATCTGAGACATTGGCACTGCTTAGGTGCAAAGGGTGGACCTTGTGGATATAGCAATGGGCACGACCGAAAGCAAAAATCTATGTACCAAGGTCCTACATTTAGAGTTTACCCTCCTCCTTTTCGGATCTCTACCTTTCATTTATCTCAGGCCATGACAACGATTAAACATGGCACAGTTAGTATCTCCCGACACGTGAATGTATGTATTCTATAACTCTTGATGGAATAACACATTCATCATATATTCCAAAGAGAAAGAAATGTTACGAAACAGTCCATAGAAAAAACAAAGATCACACATTCACAGAACAGTCTGGAGGAGCCATGGTAACTGCTAACTGGGTGCAAGGATCGGTCATTGTTTTTCTGTATCCCTTTGTTTAAAAATAAACACATGCTGCTTTTGTAAGACGTTAAAATGTATTTTTTGCTGTATATTATTTCACGAAAGTAATGTATGCTAATTATTACAATATGCAAACCATATGCAAATATATACAATAAGGGAAGAAGGGACTCCTGTAACCCGCTAGCAAGTTTTATTTCTTTCCCAAGAGGAATTGTTTCCACTAACAGTTTGGTGTCTATCCTTCCAAATAAATCTGCATAGGTATGTATTTCTATTATCTCTATATATTTCAAATGGGATCTCCCTAGGTGGTACAAATGATTAAGCTCTGGACTACTAATTAGAAGACTGATGGTTTAAATCCATCCAGAAGCACCTTGGTATCTCTGATAGATGTGAGCTCACCATAAATTGGAATTTACTCCGTGGTAGTTTTCTTTAGTTAAGTACAGATAAGATTATATACTGAAATAGTTCCTTAGAGTTACTATAAAAAAATTAGCACAAGCCTGGTGACTTGAAGCAACGCAAGTATTTTTATAATTCTGGAGGCCAAACAAAATTACCCAAACTCACTGCCATCCAGTCAGTGCTGACTCATAGTGACCCACTGTGGGTTTTCTGAGATTGTAACTGTTGACCAGCATGGAAAGCCCAGTCTTTCTCCTATGGACCTTTGGGTGGTTTCGAACTGCCTACCATCAGGATCACAGCCCAAATTGTAACCACTACACCAGCAGGGCTCCGCAATTTAATGCTGGAGGCCAGAAGTCTGAAATCAAGGTGTTGTTTCCGGAGGCCAGAAGGGAGAAACCACCCTGTGCCTACCTATTAGCTTTTGGTGGTTGCCTGCAATCCTTGGTGGTCTTGGCTTTTCAATACTTAACTACTTCAATCTGTGCCTCTGTCTTCACCTGGCCTCTGACTGCCTTCACATAGCCTTTTCATAATGATACAGTATTGGATTTAAGGCCCACCCTCACTCAGTATGATCTTATCTTAATTATGTTCATCTGCAAAGACCTTAGTTCCAAATAAAGCCACATTCTAAGATTCCAAACTTAAAACCAAACTCACTGCCATCGAGTTGATTCTGACTCGTGAGGACCCTGTAAGACAGGGCAGAACTACTACTCCTGTGAGCTTCCAAGACGGCAACTCTTTCAGGGAGTAGAAAGCTCCGTCTTTCTTCCACGGAGCAGCTAGCGGTTTCAAACTGCTGACCTTGTGGTTAGCAGCCCAACGCATAAACACTAGGTCACCAGGTTCCAGAGGGCCATCAATTTGGGTGGGATACTATTCAACCCCATACATTCCATACGATCACATATGTTGAGGGGAGAGAGAAGCTTTCCTGCAGAAGGGATCATATTGAAATATACTCTAGGCCTTGTCTCTTTTTAGAGTACCCAGAGATGTGCTCCACTATTTGGACTTTTCCACTATATAGTAGAGACACTTTTCCTGCTCTGTTATTGATGAAGGAATCATGGTGGCACCGTGGATGAGGCATTGGATTGCTAGCCGCCATGCCAGCAGTCTGAACCCAGCAGTCATGCCACAGGAGGCAGAGGCCCCTCCTCCTCTACGGACCGAGTCTCAGAAACCCCACGTCAAGTGGCTACGCGCTGCAATGCACTCGATAGCAGGGGATTTATTATTGGTGAACATTTTCTTCTCATACACAATGCTGCGTGGAAACTCCTGGTACAGAGACTCTTTCATATGGATTCAGGGGTGATTTAAATTTTGTTTTCTAGAAGTAGAACTGACGGACCAAAGGGTATGTGCATTTTCAGAGCAGACGTTGCCAGACTGCCTCCCCAGAGCCTCTTCCAATTTACACTCTTAGCAACAAACTGTGTGCGGTTGTTTTCACATATTCTAATCAACTCTAGAAATTATCAGTCAAGTTTTGTTGCTTTTTTTTTAATCAGTGGGGGAAAAGTGTTTCATTCCACAGAATATACTTCGGGAAACACTGTTCCATAGTTATTTTTGATTTCTGAGCATTAGCCAAGACATGATTTTTATTTCAAATGCTTTTGATCTCTCCAAGAGACTTATCTCTGTGAACCTTGGTACAGAATATTAATCCAAATCTCTGATGTGAAAGTTCAGCAGATGAATGAAGGAACAAACCTGATAGTCTCCCATGAGTCTACTGAAGAAGAAATGTAACCATGAGGCTGGAATGTCCGCTTGCTCAATGTGTATACTCCCCATCATGGGCTCTAGAAAAACAGACTGCTTCTTTCTCTCTGAGGAACCCTGGTGGTATAGTGGTTATGCATTGGGCTACGATCCAAATGGTCAAAAGTTTGAAACCACCAGCAGATCCGAGGGAGACAGACTGGGCTTTCTGCTCCCATAACCATTCCGGTCTCAGAAACTCACAGGGGATTGCTATGAGTCAGCGTTGCTCAATGGCAGTGAGTTTCGGTTTGGTCCCTCTGCACGGGATAGCTCATCGGGAAAGGAGAAGACGCGCTGAGAAGATGGTTGGGATTCAGGAAGAAGAACCATCTGAAATGGAATGGAGGAAAGCATCTCATGGTGGATGTCAGTGATGGGGGAGGAGATGGAGCGACTGCCCAAGGTGGTACTGTAGGACCGTTTGAGCTAAAACGGTCCAGTGCAGACATCTTCCTTGGGGGGAGACGCCCTGCAGGCAGAGGATCTAGGAAGGAGACTCAGAGCCCGCACTCTGGAGCTCTGGGACGACGGTCTTTGCTTCTGTCTTCTCTGTCTGTACGGTGAGAGGCTGCAGCTCCCCAGAGGCCGCGCAGGAAACCTGGTCTGCAGGGCCAGGTGGCCAAGCTTCCCAGCTCAGGCTCCTCCCATCTACTGGACACGAGGGAGAGTTTGTTGGTGACCCCCTGGCTCTGCGCATCGTTCTATCAGAGAGGTGACTGAGGCTTAGTTCACCTAAGGGCACACAGCTTCTGTGGTCAGCAACCTCTGAGACGGGGGTCACTCCCCTTGAGGATGAGCTGGATTTAGTGATTGGCTTCTAAGGACTAGAACACAATGCAGTGACAATGTGTCACTGCTGGGAGTCCTTTATAAAAGCACAATGGTCCCAGTCTGGGGACTCCCTCTGGATTGCTCTCACTGGAAGAAGTCAGCTACTGTGTTGTGAGCAGCACCTCAGAGAGACCTGTGTGGCAAGAAAGTGTGATCCCCAGCCAACAGCCAGCGAGACTGGAAATGGGTCCCCCTTACCTGTCCCTCCCACAGAGCCTTAAGATGACTCTGTCCTCAGCCAACGCCTTGGGGATAGCCTTTCAAGAGATTCGTGAGTGAGAGGTTCTCATCAAAGGCACCTCTGGATTCCTGACCCACAGACAAAGCACACAGTAGCTGAAACCACTAAATTTGGGGGTGATTTGTTCTATAGTCAAGGATTACTCTCACAGCTATTAACTAGCAGAGCTGGTGTTTAAATCCAACTTGGTCTGTCTCCAGAGCCTGGGGTCTTAATCCTTTGCTTATTTATTCACTCGCTTAAATACGTGTTTAGTGATTATGCAGCACAATGCAGACAGGATGCCAGAGCGAGTGAAGGGAGTGATGTCCTGACATACGACACTCTCTAAACAAGTAAACACCCATGGGGGCTGCCTGTGGAATGAGCTTTGCTAAGAGAAGAATAAACTGGGTGGGGAGGAGCCTGGTTTTGCTACTCAGTTGCTGGCTCCCTCAGGACCCAGTTTCTCTGTGAAACTGGCGGCAGCTAACCAGGTGTTCCAATGCGGAGCCATGCAAGCGTGATTTGGGATGGGTCCAGTTGGTTAAGAAAACTTTAGTATCTTAAATTATCTGATTACTCCCACCAACACAGTTTCTTTTCTTTTTTCTTCTTTTAAGCAAAGCACATTCATCAGTAAACATCTCCTTTCAGGAACATTCCCTTAATTATACTCTATTAATTATATTATATAAATCATAGGATAATATAACAATCAGATTATATTAATTTACATTATGTTATTGAGATATTATATAACAAAACAAATCATCAAAAATAGTATGATAATGAATGATGTGGTTAATTATACAATTAATATATTAATCACATTAAAATTATATTATATGGTATAGTTATATTCATTATATAATAGTCCCTTAATTATAATTATATATCATGCCACCTCCCCCCTCCTGCCCCCACCGCCTGGCCTTTGGTGACTGTCCTAGGAAGGCTAAGTAGGAAGCTGTTCCCGGTCTTATCAAGTGTCCCAACTAGAAGTGGACTCTTCTGCTCTCTGCGGTCATCGTAGGTGGCCCCATAAGCAAGCCTACCATGCTGAGAGCCTCTTACTAACATTTGGATGTTTGAGGTTTTAGAGGGGAGGAAGACATCGCCTCTGATCCTGCAGCAAGCTCAGGCTAAGGTGTACTGAATCCTAGGATCAGTGAGACGATTACTCCAGGGGACACCTTGCTCCCTCATCCCATCCTTGTCCCCTTCAACCCATAGGAGTTGGTCCCCATGGTAAGTGGAGACAAGGCTTCTCACTGAACAAACTGCAATGAAAAAGTTTCAGGTGGGAATACCTTGTACGAAGAAGTGAACAATTCATTTAACTGGGCATGGAAGTGAGGCTTTGTTGAGGAGGAGCAGGAAAAGGGTCAAGGGCATCAAGTCCCAACCATAGTGTGGTCGATGATTTTATGTCAGCCAGACACTCCTGACTAGGGTAAAGCTGTGGTTTTCTCACGAGGAGGACCTGGGAACCCCCCCTCTCTGCCACTCAGCCTTCCTGCTTGCTGGGACTCTGGGAACCATCCCCACAGCTTCCAGGGCCCTGCAATATTTCCACTGACCTTGGATCCACAGGACGCTGCCCCCACCAGCCTGGGATCCCCTGCACTTTGCATCACCACAGGGGACCGCAGGATTGTGAAGAGGGACTTGTGGATTTGAGTGGACTGGGCTGGGATGCTTTCTTGCTATATAATTCTTTCTTGATATAAAGCTCTTTGTCATGCACAGACAAACGCCATTCGGATTTGTTTCTTTTGTCTGACACACAACTGGTGATGGGAGTGGTGGTGAGGGGAGAAGACTCAGAAAGAGACCACCTAAAGGTGCACACAGAAGGTTGACTTCAAGCCTAGCCTCAGGGCAGCTCTGCAAGGTAGGTGTCCAAGAATGCAGCAGTCTCCAGCCAGTCTCCAGTGCTCTACCTATTTTAAGAACTATCCATCAGTATTGAGAACGGACTAGCTTCCCTCCTTATTGAACTCAAACGTCGTACACAAAGCAACCACAAGGTAGCATTTCCTAATCACCTACACAGGAAAGAAGAGAAAATCACTTCAGGGAATCCAAAGAATGCCCTGTGTGCATGCTGGAATGCAGTGCCGAAATGACGACATTCAGACTGTGTACAGCATAGGCTCTGCCAGATACGTAGCAGTGCAGGTTATGTGGGTCAAAGCCTCTCTGCCCAACTACTGGGCCACAGAGAAGATGTGAACAGATGGGTATGGCTGCATACCAGTACCTATTTATCAAAACAGACCGAGGACAGAGTCTGATCCTTGAGCCATCGTTTGCCATCTCCTGGCTTGATAACCACTTTCAAGTTAGCACCAATTCCCAGTGACCCCAGGCACCACAAAAGGCTTGCTGCCTGACCCTTGGCCTTCATTCATGAATGGTTGTAGATTGGATGACTGTGATCCGCAGACAGGGTTTACATTGGCTGGTTTTTGCCATTAGATCGCCAGGCCTTTCTTCCTAGCTTGTCTTATCTGGAAGCCCCATTGAAACCTGTTCACCATCATCACAACATGCAAGGTTCCACTGACAGATGGGTGGGGGCTGCAGATGGGGTGCACTGATGAACTGAACCTGGGTTTCCAGCATTAAAAACTTCGAATTCATTGTCATTGAGTCAATTCTAAATCATAGTGACCCTATAGGAGAGAGTATAGTATAGAGATAGAGCTCCTGTGTGTTTCCATATGTGCTGACAGGGGTAGAAAGCCTCATCTTTCTCTCACCGAGCAGCTGGTGGTTTTGAACTGCTGACCTTGTGGTGTGCAGGCCAAATCATAAGCCACTATGCTACCAAGGCTCCTGGCTTCCAGCAGGGAGGGCAAGAATTCTAACCACTGAACCACCACTGTACCCTGACCTGTGCCTTACATCATCTGAAAAAAGGGGAGACTCAGCTTTTATCTTCACCAGGACTTGGTACCTTGTAACATGTAACAAGGCTCTAATGAATTAGGATAGAACGCCATAGAAAGTGGAGTCAGAATTACCCTGTATATTCTAGAACTGTACGTGGGGACAGTCATGTATTGAAGGAAGAGAATATCAGGTCTGTCACACTGACTTCTAAGTACCATATAAACTCGTGTATAAGCTGAGTTTTTCAGCACATTTTTAATGCAGTTTTTGTGGTAAAATTAGGTGCCTCGGCTGATATTCTGGTTGGCTTATACTTGAGTATATATGGTACCTCACAGCATAGCAGAGCTTGTGCTACTTACTGTTGTTTCTCATGCCAATAGGTTTTTAAATGCAAGCCTGATAGGAAGTCCCTGTATACAACCACCTTGAATAATGCATGTGTTCCTTTTAAAGGAAAGATAAAGTCTCTTGGATCTTCAGTGGTTTAAATATGCATACATCTAACCAGGTGCCAAAGAGCTTGTGCATTAGCTCTTGCATAATTCTGCAACCAAAACACATGCAAAAATTAAATACAACACCAGTAATTAATGACTGCATTAATATAACTCAGTGGGTGATGGGTTTTGCTGGAAATTAAATCACTACTTATGATGTCAAAATAGCATTCACTGCCACAGCCCGGCACTACTGCAGAAGTCCACTGCGCCACCATTCGACATGTACCTAGTGCACGCACACCATTTACCAATTCATTCCTGCTGTTTCTCTCCCTCATTGGCCAGGACCGTGTCATAGCCATTCATAGAAACCAGTGACAACCCTGAAGCTGAGCGGTTGCTGACCCAGAAGGCATGTGTATTCATTGTTTGCAAAGAGAATTCAGTGCCCCCTGACAAGGCACCTGAGCATGCCAACCTGCCATGTCCAGCTGGAGATATTGGATGACTTAAAGCAACCTGTGTTTCTGCAAGGACCCCGGTGGTGCCACTGGCTAAGCGTTGGATTGCTAACCTCAAGGTCAGTGATTCAAAGTCACCGGTAACTTATGGGAAAGACGAGGCTGTCTGCTCCTGTAAGATCTAGTTTTAGAAGCACTTGATAGAGTCATTGTGAGTCAAAATGGATTCAGTAATGGGTTTGGTTTGCGTTATGTTTCTGAAAAGTTCCCTGGAGGCCCAAGGGTTAAGCACTTGACTGTTAACCGAAAGGTTGACAATTCAAATCCACCAGCTGTTAACCCAAAGGTTGACAGTTCAAATCCACCAGTGGTTCTACAGGAGAAAGACCTGGTAAAATAGGTGTCCATAAAATGATAGCCCAGAAAATGCTGTGAGGCAGTTCTAATTCTGTAACCTGGACTCACCAAGTCAGACAGCACCTAACAATGTTTCTGAAGAGCTTTTTAGTTGTGAGTTAGGCGTTGGGCTACTGCCAGGTCACAGGTACAACCTTACCAGCCACCCTGCAAGATAGAGTTGAGGCTTTCTGCATGTGTAAAGGCTTCCAGTCTGGGAAACATCACACAGGGTCTCTAAGAGTGAAAACTGACTGAGTAAGGTAGATCAAAGGCTATAAGCAGGGTGGGTTAAACACTGGACTGCTAACTGGTAGGTCAGCAGTTTGAAATTACCAACAGCTCCATGGAAGAAAGATGAGACTTTCTATTCCTGTAAAGAGTTATAGTCTTGGAAACCCCCAGGGGCAGCTCTCCCCTGACCTGTGGGGTCACTATGAGCCAGAATGTTTTTGGCTGGGGGCTTTGTGACACAGACTCGACTCGATGGCACCAAACATTATTTATAATGTTTGTTGGTTCACCATTCAGGCAACACTAGACGTTTTCAAATACTGGGATTTTTCTCTCTCTCTCTCTCTCTTCTATAGGCTTTGAAAATCCTTTGTCTTTCTATGCTGATCACTGGTCCCTGCAGACTGGACACCGAGGCAGGCAGGTAGGCAGGCTGGCTAGTCTCTGAAGGCCCAGCTGTAATCCTAGTTCTAGCTCTGACTTCAAAGAAGACCTTGGTCTCTCGGAGCCTCTGCTTCACACCTGCAAGTTTAGGGAGATGAACTGTGGCATCCTTTCCATCTCTTTCATGAGGCGACTAGCTCAACCAGACAGGACTGAGTCAAAGCAGGACGCCCTTCTTCACGGCCATTTGGAGAGAATTTGCGTCTTACCAGAGCAGGAGGCCCACAAGCATGTATGTATTTAAAAGGGATGGTCAGAATAACAAGATCGTATAAAGTCAAATGGACGCACGAGACTATTTAAACCTCCTGTCTATACTTTATAAAAGAATTTATTTGCACGCCTGCTATGGCCTACGCATGATGTTAGAGATACTATAGTAATCAAGATGGGCACTTGCCCATATGGGGCTGAAATTACAGAGAAAATGATGGCAATAAGTCACCAATCAATGTTAATATAATACACTATATAATATATAAGCTACTATGTATGCGTATCTATATAATATAATGACTAGGAACCTGGTGGTATAGTGGTTATACATTGGGCTGCTAACTGCAAGGTAAGTAGTTCAAAACCACCAGTTGCTCCACATGAAAAAGATAGGGCTTTCTAATCCTGTAAAGAGTTACAGTCTTGGAAACTTCTAGGGGCAGTTCTACCCTGTTCTGTAGGGTCACTATGGGTCAGCATTGACTCGATGGCAGTGAGTGGATAGAATAACTAGGAGCATAGCTTGTATGATCAGGAAAGTCTTCTGGGAAAGCACTAGTCACCAACAAGTCCTGAAGGATCTCAATGTGAGGGAGGCAGCATGTGGTGGTGGGGACTGGGATCCTGGGGTGGGGGGGGGTGCGGGCGGGGGGAAGGCAACCTGAGTTCCAGAATGCCCTGCTCCACAGCTCATGTCAAGCTGGTGGCTGCCAAATGGGAATTGGGGCCCCTAAGAAACCACATCTTCTGATTTTGTTTTCAGACCAGCCAGAACATTTGGATTTTAAAATAAATACAAAATTTAAACTGTTAGCCCCTAATTGCACAATATAAAAGTGCTAATAAAGAATGTGTTCCTTCGGCCCAGATATTGACCTCTTGGGCCCCTTGCTTTGCACTCCCTCTTCTGCAGGCTCCTCTGTTCTTGCCCTGACCAAGAGTCCCACCTATTTGTCCCTGGGAGAGCCAGGGCTCCTGCCTCAGAGAGACATTTTTAATGAAGTCTGAGATGGGGGTCTGGCATGAGCATTTGAATGAGACAGTCTGGGTTAAAATGTGGGGACCTGAGGGAGGGCTCTTTCTGAATATTTCTCCCAATTAAACCACCTTCCCTTAGTTCCCACGCGGCTCCAACAGAGGTCAGGATGCCCTTTGAGGAGTCCAGCGATTTAGGTCTCTGGGGGAGGCGCAGGCTTCAAAGGCCTTGATCCAACTCTGCTTCCGCTTTCTTCCCCATACTTGGCATCTAACTGCTAGGGCAACCTAGGGGAAACTCACTGTGTCCTATAAGAATGGGCACTTTTTAGGCAGACAAGAAGCCCAGGAGGGAAAAAGCAAACTGCAAGCCGTCATTCTAAGGCGGAAAATACAACTTGGATGTGTACTTGAGAAATGCCTGAGAAATGATCCCAAGTATTTGAAGTGTCAAGTTACCATGGCACTTCTGTAAGGCACCTGCTACTGAGCATCACAATGCTGAAGGGCATATCCTTTTCCCCAGCCCTCCCCCGACCCACCGTTTTCTCCCCCACCAGGCACAGGTACTGGAAGATCTGATGTCAAGGATACCCCTGCAGATTGGTTTCTGGGAGCAACAGAAGGGACATCACGCCCTGGCAGAGATTCTGGGTCTGTCTCCCCTTCATGCATCACAGCTGCTTTGGGGGTGATTCTATGTCTCCCCCACACCCCACCTCATCCCACAGGGAGATGGTAATAGCATTAATCAGCCACCACCTAATTACTAGCTAACTAATTAGCAAGGAGGGAAGCTCCCAGGTCCCTGCTGTGCCTTAATAATTAATCCAGAAACTGGTTAATCTGGTGGCAGTCCCTTCCCACCGCCACCTAGCAATAATCCAAAGTGAGCGCTCCTCTCCCATCCAGGAAAACAGACACGAGAGCTGTCTTCAAGCTGTCTTCTCTAAATACCAAGCCCGCCCCATCACCTGCCAAAAGGCTGCTAAGTCTACCTTCTTTGCTTCTGTCCCCACGGGCATTCTTGCTCCTTCCTCCTTTTGTTTGGACCCTCCCATCTCTGCCTCAGCTGCTGAAGCAGGTTACCTACGTGGTCTCCCTGCCTATTACCTGCACCCCCTCCAACCCATCTCCTTTCTAATTCCCCAAATATCGATGCGATGTTTCATGAGCTACGTCCATCACTCACCTGCTTAAAAGCCACGGTGCAGTGGTTATGCATTGGGCTGCCAACCCCAAGGCCAGCAGTTTGAAACCACCAGCTGCTCCAAAGGAGAAAGACCAAGCTTTCTACTCCCCTCAGAAACCCACAGGAGCAGTCCTGGTATCCGAGGACTTTGTAAATTCTATCTGTGGCCTTGGCCTCTAGCCTAAGGCCCAGATTTGAAGACCCAACTGCCTACTTGGTATCTCTACTCTGAGACATCTCAAACTCAACGTTTAAACAATTCTTGTTTATCCCAACCTATCATCTAACTAGCGTCCGTGGGTGGTGCAAATGGTTAATGTGCTTCACTCCTAACCAGGAAGCTCTAGGTTTGAACTCACCCAGAGGGCAGAAATCTACTCAAAAAAACAGCAAGCCGTTGAGAACCATATGTACCACATTTCTACTCTGACGTACACGGGGCCAGCAGGAGTTGGGATTTGGCTTGATGGACACTGTTTCTTAACCTCCAATCTCCTCCTCCCTCCCGTCAGTGTACTTATTAAACATTTTATCACTTAACATCGCTGTCTATCTAGGTCACAAACCTAGTTAACTTCTTAATGAAAGCTCTTTAGTGGATTACTTTGCCGTGGTCATTTTCACAAGGGTTTTGTAACTCCTACCCAATGGGTGGGTGGGGCTATGCAAATTGGTCTATGGAACCGTATCAAGTGGATTGGTTAGTTTACTACTAGGTTTAAAATGGCCATCCCAGAGGGGCGGGTAGGAGTGAGGGACATCACTATAACCCGAAAGAAGAGAGGAGAGGAGAGCATGTCCTTTAGACTTGGGGCTGCTGTGCTAGACTCAGGAGACAGAGAGCTGTAACACCGGATTCCGGCTTGAGATGGTGCAGTGGGCTTCCTGGCCTGTGGAACCAGATGGTGACAGTGTGGATGGCACCCCATGGAACAAAAGAGCTGAGCACTTCAGGCAGAAGCTTCCAGGAGAGAGAAAGGGTGCCTTTGGGCACTTGTTGATGGAGCTGGGCAGTTGAGCACCTTTGGGTTCTTAAGAGAGGCCAGCCTGTGGGTTCCGCTGAGAAGTTGCCCTCACCAAAGAACTGTATTTTAAGTCTTGATCCTGAAGTGTAACCTGTTACTCCCCAATGAACCCCACAATCATGAGTGTGGTTTGGGAGTTCTTTGTGGCCGGTGAGACTGACGCGTGGCCCCAGCAGAGAAGAGCAGAGCACTGGTGGAGGGAGGGCTGGTGTCGGGGTGGTAAGAGGGTTGGAAGGAGGCAGTATGTCCTTCACAGCCTTGGGCCGTTGATCTTGATCCTCACTCTTTCACCAAGTTAGAGGAGGTCAGATGTCCCCCACACACACACTATTTTTATACTCCCTAACTTAAAAATAGCAACTTCTCCCTTCCCAAAGCCCTGGCTCTGCTCTGCGTTGTCTTTTCACCCTTCGAGCAGATATTATCTTCTACTTATTGTTTAATGGTTTTGCTCATCTCTTCCTCTTCTTCCCCTGCTGGGAGGTAAGCTCCATAGGGTACTTGTTGATAGAGCTTTAGGACTGTGTTAGTCGGTAGACTAGAGAAGCAAATCCATAGACACTTATATGTGTATAAGAGAGAGTTTTAGATAAAGGGTAATTGTACATTAAGAAAGCA
>NW_022103915.1:33346793-33348395 GCF_000313985.2 Echinops telfairi
GAATCCCCTCATGAGACCAGAAACTTAGGGAAGGCAACTATCTTCGATGTGTTCCCCTGGCAGCCCCAGGGTCCAGAAGTAAATCCAAGGAGCTTGCAAAGCTCACGACAATGTATCATTACCACAGAAGTGGCATCTTTCCGTGAACTTCTTGGAGCCCCCTCATGCACGTCAAACAAAGAAAGAGAAACACTTTCCCAAGGCTGTACTCACTGGGTCTCTGAAGCCCGCACAGCCCACAGGGAAAAGGAAGTGGCCTTGCCTTTGAGGGCTTCAGGCAGGGCTGCAAGGAGGCATAGGGCTCCGTGGTGGCCTGGCCTTTGGGGTCCTTACACTGCTGAGTGCTGCAGTCTGTGCTCAACTTCTGCGGAAGTCTGCCAAGAGACCGAGTCGATACTTCAGTGAAAGCCACTTTAACCTGCAGGCTAATATGGGAGTGAAGAACAAACCCAACCCGTTGGCTCGATTCCAGTTCCTAGTGACCCTATAGGACCGGGCAGCATCGTCCCATAAAGTCTACACTGAACAACCAACCTCACTGCCATGGAGCTGCCACCCGACGGGACAGAGTAGACACGTCGTTGAGGATTTCTGAGATGGTGACTCTTGTGGCCAGCAGCGCACGACACCACACCACCACGACTCCCCTCCTGCAAGGTTCCCAGGGCTGTCAGTCTTTCCGGAGGCTGACTACCCCAACCATCTTTCTGCAGCGGAGCAGCTGGGGGTTCAAGCCAACAACTTATGCGTTGGCAGCCTGCACCCCAGGGCTCTTTAGGAAGAGCCAGTTCCAGTGAATTTCCTCGTAGGGAAGGGAATGGAATAAACCCAACAAAGCGTGGGAGGGGAAATGCATTCCATCAGGAGAGACCTTTAGTCACTTGTGGGGCTTGGAACAATCTCTAAGCTTAAACTGACTGCCATGGAGCCAGTTCTGATGCATATCAATTCTACGGGACGGAGTAGCGCTGCCCCTGTGGGTTTCTGAGCTGGTAACTGTCCAGAAGCAGAAAGCCTCCCTGCTCTCTAAGTTTAGGGTTATTTTAAGAGAGGAAGGGGAGAAGAAGGCTAGAAATCCGCGAAGCTTTGATGCTCTGAAAAGTTCCCAGGTTCCCTTTGTCCTTTTTTTTCTAGAGGGTTCCAGGGAACCCCACCTTCTGCACCTTCTTCCTGGGAGGACATTAGGGGATTAGAAAGGAGGGGGCATGGAGTCATAAATCCCAGGTATGGGACCCACTGCGGTACAGACTCGCTACCCAAGTCACTGAACTTCCCGGAGGCTCATTTCCCCCAGGTGTGAGCACAAGAGCAGGTGAGACGGCGATACACAGAGATGCCAACAGAACCTAGCCTCTCGGTACGAGCGACCGTGAAGGTGGGAAGCAGCCTGCCAACAGCAGACACTGTGCAGATGTGAGGTGTAGCCATTACCCCCACCCTCACCAGGAGAACAGGGAGTTCCATGCACCGTAAAGCAAATACCCAGGAATCATTCATCCCTTCAGCTGTGTGCACTGAGAGTGTAAAGCAAACACCGGTCTGCGCTCAGGGAACCTGCAGTCAACGGGAGGAGGCAGACATTCAGAAAAACAGGATGACCAC
>NW_022103915.1:33352088-33353294 GCF_000313985.2 Echinops telfairi
TTCTTCCCTAACACCCCAATTCAAATGCTTCCATTCTTCTCCAGTCCTATCGAGTCCACCTTTCACCGGCATATGAGGCAACTGAAAATACAACTTGGATCAGATGCACCTAAGTCCTCAAAGTAGTATTCTTGCTTTTCAATACTTTAAAGAGGCCTCATCTGGCAGATGTACCTAGTGTGATACATCTTTTGATCTCTTGACGGCTGCTTCCATGAGCATTAATTGTGGATTCCAAGCAAGACAGAATTCTTGACAACTTTAACGTGTCTCCATTTATCATGATATCACCTATCGGTCCAGTTGTAAATATTTTGGTCTCTTTTACATTGAGTTGGAATCCATATAGAAGACTGCAGTCCTCGAACTTCATCAATAAGTATTTAAGTCTTCCTCACTTTCAGCAAGCAAGGTTGTATCATCTGCATACCTCGGGTTGTTAATTTGCCTTTCTCACACATTCACATATACTAATTACCCCTTATTAAATAAATACATACACATAAATAAACAATGCACATATATAAATTAGAAAGGTTGTGGTCTATATTAATAAATCTAGCCCTAAGTTAGCAAAAGAGAACCTGGCAATTTCTACCATATCACAAGTAGAGGAGATGAACAAAATAAATTTTTTGTCTGAGATTTGTAAAAAGCAGTTAGATAACTGTTTTATGAAGGGTAAAAATTAAGAGGTCATCCATCAGACTATATGGGTTCAAGGCAGAGAATCCCTCTTGTGTCCCTGGTTTAGTGGCCCACCCACCACTGAGAAAGTACCTGGAGCCAGTATTATCTACTTAGTGCTAGGCAGGCACATCATTAACTTATGCTGGCAGTCTCAAAGTGCAGCCCCTTCTATAAACCTATTGCTGGAACCTTTTACATAGGCAATCTTATTGCCCGCTGGTCGTCTTTGGTGGCATTTATCAAAGTTGGTAATTAAATACTCATTTACATGCTTGTTTAAGATATCACCCCCCTCTGTACTGCAACCCCCATGAGACCTGGGGAATGTTGTTTTGATACCCTTGCTGATGCTACGACTCACCAGTACAGGGTCTGACACATTCCAGAACTTTAAGTCTGGCTAAGCCAGAGGATGCACACTGGTACAGATAGGAACTGGAAACACAGGGAATCCAGGCCGGATGATCCCTTCAGGACCAGTGGTGTGAGTGGAGATACTGAGAGCATAGAGGGAGA
>NW_022103915.1:33353609-33393058 GCF_000313985.2 Echinops telfairi
AATGATTAAAAAAAAGAATAAAGTAATGATGAATGAATCGCACATTTTAGTGTTCAGACATATACTTTAGGGAATTGTACCTAAACAGTTCCATATATTTCTGTCTCTCTCTCTCTTAGACCAGAGGTTGACAAACTTTAGCTCTGTTGGCCAAATCTGTTGGTAAGTCTTTTATCTGTTTTTCCAAATAAGGTATTCTTGGAACAAAGTCATACTCCCTCATGTGTGTATTGTCTATGGCTGCTTCGGGCTACAATTGTAGAGTTGAGTAGTGGAAACAGAGATCGTACAGCCCCCAAAGTATAAAATGCTATTACTTAGTCTTGCACAGAAAAATTTGCTGACCTCCTAAGACAAAAATGGTGTGGGGGCCACATCTGACCTCCTTTCCTTCCCAAGGTGACTGCCCCAAGGCAGGGGTCAGACATGCTTCCTCCCACTGTCCTTTGTAACCCTATTCTGACACCAGCCGTTCCTTCTAGGGCACTGTACTTTGCCTGCACTCTACTTTAATGTTGGGTTTGATCATTTATTGCAATGCCACATGGAACTCACAAACGACACTCATGATTGTGAGGTTTATTAGGAAGTTAACAGGCTATAATTCAGGTGGGCAATGCATAGGATACAGTCGTTCAGTCTGAACCATTTCTTCTCAGTTGTGCCTCGCTCTAACCCTCCATCACTTGGCCTGGCCTCTGTCCTGCTGGGGGCTTTCACGGGGCATTCCACTCCAATATAAGCCTCAACCAGGAGGCACGTGGCTCGAGCTCTGTGGGTCAACAAACCCAGCTCTCCCAGTTAAGTTTCCAGATGCACCCCACTCCACAAGCCAGCCTGCTGTTTCAAAACACTCAGCTTTACTTTTTCTGTGGGCAGGAAAGGCCACTGCTTTATCACATGCTCTGGCTCCTGGTTTTGCTGGTACTGCTGCTGCTGTGGCTGTGACTGCTCTGCTATTCCTCTTGTGTCCCACATGTCTAGAATCAAGGAAGGGCAACAAGTCTTCTCTTTGGCTAGTAGTGAGATCCCCTTTCTGCTTCTGAGATGAGTCATTATACAGCCAGCACGATGGCAATCACAGTGAATGCTGTTAACAATCACTAACAGCTGATCGCAGAATCCAGCCAGTGTCTTTGCCCCACAGGGAAAATGAAAGTCCTTTGGTGGGCGGAACCAAGGTGAGAAGAGCCAGAGTAGACACCCCACTGCCCTGCACCCCACCATAGCTGTTGCTCGGCACCCTGGAGTCAGACCTTATGTGCAATGGCACAAACCACGGCTCCGTCCTGTGCCATCCTCGCAATCCTTCCTCTGTTTGGAGCCACAGTTGCAGGTACTGTGTCCGTCATTTCAAGGGGCTTCCTCTTTTGCTCAGACTCTACACTTTCCTAAGCATGATGCCCTGCTCCTGGAACTGGCTTCTCTGATTGCATGTCGAAAGTACATGAGATGAAGTCTCAATCCGCTCACTTCTAAAGAGGATTCGGCTACCCTCCTACCATTCTCTTGGCAGTCCATGCCATGTGGCAGGTACCCCACATTCTTTACCAACACCCACATTTTTTGCATAATAGTTTTATTTTATTTTATTTTTTTATCAATTTATTGGGGCTCATACAATTCATCACAATACATAGATCAATTGTGTAAAGCACATCTATACATTTGTTGCCCTCATCATTCCCAAAATTCGCTTGCCTCTTGAGTTCCCGGAACTCGCTAATTTTCCTTTTTTTTCCCCCTCCCCTTCCCTTCCTCCTCCCCTCTCCCCCATGCACCCTTAATAATTTATAAATTATTATTGTATCTTATATTACACTGTCCGGCGTCTCCCTTCACCCACCCCTCCGCTGCCCGTCCCCCAGAGAGGAGGCCACACGTAGCTCCCTGTGATCCATTCCCCCCTACTACCTCCCCTTTCCCTCCTGGTATCGCCACTGTCACCCCTGGTCCTGAGAGGTTCCTCTGTCCTAGATTCCCTGGGTTTCCAATTCCCGTCTGTACCGCTGTGCATCATCTGGTCCAACCAGGTCTGCAAGGCAAAATTGGGGTCCTGGTAGTTGGGGGGAGGAAGCGTTCAAGAACCAGAGGAAGGTTGTGGGTTTCATTATTGCTATATTGAACCCTAAGTGACTTATCTCCCCACTACCCCTTTGCAAGGTATGTCCAGTTGTCTAGAGATGGGCATTGGGTCTCCATCACGTGCCACCCTCATTGACGAGGATATGATTCCCCCTCCCCACCTTTGGCCAACACCCACATTTTAAGCCATCAATTCTTCTTTGGTCTTCCTGATGCTTTAGAAAGGAACTGAAAATACCGTTTCCCCGAAAGTAAACATCCCCCGAAAATAAGACCTACTTACAGTCTTGCCTCTTGGTGAAATATAAGGCATCCCCCCCCAAATAAGACCTCCCTGAAAATAAGGCGCCCGAAGCCGTAACTCTGGACTCTGGACTGTAGTGGTGAGCACCGCTGCACAGCTCACTGTTGGCTGCAGCGCAGCCGGAGCAGACAGGAAGTGTGAGGTCTCTTTTAATAAAACAATAAACGATAACCATGTACTGTATTCTTCTTCATGGAAAAATAAGACATCCCCTGAAAATAAGACCTAGCGCATCTTTGGGAGCAAAAATTAATATAAGACACTGTCGTATTTTGGGGGAAACAGGGTGTCAAGGCTTGGGTAACTAGACCATTATTCTCACTAACAGTAGCAACTGCTTTGCCTCCGTATACCCTCAGCACCTTGTTCTACTGAATAATGACTCAAACCCTCGGGCTTGGAACATACAGTTTTCCAGGAGAGTGGAAAGATCGCATAATAAATGTCTTGGCTCAGTAAGAATTTTCTCTCTAGTGCCAAGTCCCTTTTTATAATGAATCATAGAATTTTAAGGCTTGTCAGGGTTGCTGGAGTTGAGATTAGCTCACACCTGAAAAAGGACTGCTCTCAAGTTATCCCGGGAAGAAAGTTTTCAATGCTTTCCATCAATAACACCAGAGAAGTGAAGGCTGTGTCATAACACAGAGTGATGTGCATGATAGAATGGTAAGTGACAAAAAAAGATGCCAAACTGTATGCACTTTGATGCAATTTTGTGAAATGCAAATGCAGAGAGACAAAGATGGAAAAGTAATACTCAGAATGAAGACAGCTGTTGAAATTAAATAGTAGGCTTATTTGTACTTTTTCCTCTCTCCAAGTTTTAACTTAGGGTGAAAATGATGAGGATGACAATGACAGCCGTCGCTGGCACTTGCTGAGCACTGTGCTGAACACCTTGCTCTTTACCGGTGATGTTTCACCTCTTCCTCCCAACAACCCGAGAGGGAGGCACACTTGTTTGACAAATGGGGAATCTCTACATAAATCAAGGGAAGGAAATGGAAAAGAAGGGGGAGAGGAGAGGAGAGCAGAACACAGGAAGGGAAAGAACGAACTGTGAGAGCCTTCTCTTAGGGAACACTCAAGTTCATTCTGACTCAGGTCGCACTGTGGGGTGAACCTCCCAGGGCTGAGCACCAGACCATTAGTGGGTGGCATCTCTGAGCAGACTACACCTGTAGTCTGTAGGCTGGCACTTCATTGCTTGCAGCCACCAGGGGCTCCTTTGGGAACATCAGTGGATACTTCATACTCGAATGTCCTTCCTGATGTTGAGCATAGAGCTGGCTGAACTCCAAGTCCCTTCCTTACGGCTGTGTCCACTGTCAAGACAAAAACAGGCTGATCTCTGTAGAGAGGTAGACACTCAAGCCACACGGCCAACTTTGAAAGAATCCAACTTAAGGAACCAAGCCATATTTTCACAGCAGAGCTACATTTTCTAATCAACCAGCTAGCAGCAATAGGCTACCTTCTCTCGAGGGCTTTTCCTGGTAGAAGAGTCAGCTGACAGTCTTGCCCTAGAGGTCAAAGGGCCATCGTGACAGCTACAAAGATGTGCATCGGTCACCGTCCTCAGCAGGATGGTTTCCTGACTCGGTCAATACATATTCAACAGTTTTCTGTAAGGCAACCTTCAGTTACTGAGGCTCCTGCTTCTTCATGTCAAGGTGATGGTTCTGTTTGGGTCTCTGTTTTAAATCAGTATGAGGGGCCTTCAGTTCACGGAAAAAAGTGGAATTGATAGAGGAGAGAGCGTTTTCCTGGACTTTTTGCAGCTCCCTTCTATTTTCAGAAGCCAGGAGGCTTACTTAGGCATACATCATAAGACATCATATAAAACTTGACGTTTTCTGAGCCCGTCAGGGCTTTGAATGCCTTTCCTTTTCATTCTCTCATTGTGGGGGGATTTATTCTGGTTATAAAGCCGAGCGTCCAGACCGCCCCCCTTCCTGTAGAACCTGCCCAACACCTGAGTGTCTGTGCTCATGACACTGGCCCTTCTGCTCAGTCCCCTTGCTGGCTCCAAGGAGCTCTGTTGCCCCAGAGACAAGCCTTCTTCCCATGCACTTATGCAATAAGATCCCACCACTGTTTCCACGGGCTCATTTCAGCTGGGCCACATGTCCTCAGCATCTATTTAAATCGCACTTATCGCCATAGTAGCCAGGCACTTGGATAGACCTGCTATTTTTGCAAGAAAATAGAAAAAACGACCTACAATGCGGTCCGTGCTCAGGCCTGTCAGCCATCATCTTCTTCGGCCAGCAGAGCTCGAGGGTGAGATTCGGGTCAAGTTGCCCCCCATAGCAGGCGTCAGTCACCTGGAATGGTTTTCTTATCACAGACGGAAGTAGGTCACCTCGCCAGACTCAAAGCTGGCCAATAAGATGTAAGTTCTTGTGAAGTCAGAGGTCAAGGGAGTAGGTACTTAGCAGAAACACCCCCACCCCCACCCCGCCGCCAGGGAGGCAGCCCCTAAATCCTGGAGCAGAGAAGTCAAAACCAAACTCCTGGCCAACCAATCGATGCTGGCTCCTGGCAATGCTGCTGTGGGTTTCTGAGACTGTCACTGCTTACGGTGCAGACACTCGGTCTTTCTCCCCAGGAGAAAGGACACAATGTGTCACCACTATATCACCGGGGCCCCTTCCAAATCTTTGGGCTAGAGAGGCATGGTTGGGAGACATTGTGGGGCTGGTTCGAGACCACTGAATGTTGCCATAAAGCAACTTAGGCACTTCTTAATTTGGCTTCACGTTTGGTAAAGAGGATGGGCAGCACGACAGAGGAGGACCCTTGACAGAGTGGATTGACACGGTGGTTGTTACAAGGGGCTGCAGCGTCACCACTGCGGGGCTGGGCAGGACCAGACAGGAGTTTGTTCTGTGGTGCATCAGGTTGCTACAAGTCAGTGCTAACTTGGTGGCAGCAACAGCAGCACATCTCAAAGTTATGCAGTGGCCGTGAACTCAGCATTGGGCTGATCATGGAAGGGTCAGTCTGCACCCGCTGGCTGCCCTTCTGGAGAAGGATCAAGCCTACATAAAGAATTATAGGCTCAAAAACGCCAGGGAGCAGTGCCCCTCTGTCCCAGAGTCATCATGAGTCGGAGGAGCACAGCGGGCACGGTGCTAGTCAGTGAAGCAGCGGCAGGATGATGTAAAAGTGTGAGATGTAAGAATTACAAACCTGTGACACAGAGACACAGAGTGAGCACATGCGGTGAGAGAAACTGGTGCAGACAAACATGCTAACTGCAGTGTCTACCTCCCTCCCACAACCAGGGCGACTTCCAGGTGCATGAGAAGGGGCTTGGCGACTTTCTCCACAGCGCTCATGCAAACTCTGTTGGCTTATCATCTGGGTCACAGTCCATTAAACTATACTAAGGAGAACACAGGCCAGGACAGCAGATGAGGTTTGTCTCTAGGGCGGGGTGGTGGTGGCGTGTTCTTGGGCTTTGTCTCAGCAATGGGGCGTGTTCGGATCAGGTGGGAGCAGCCACTCTGTTCCTGAGAGAGGAGTGGCAGTGTATGGGACAGGTGTTTCCAGGCACAAACGCTGGCACCCAAAGCAGTGGGCTCCTATTACCAAAACCCTCCTTGGGTGTCAGCTGCCTAAATGTGGGTAAGGCAGGTCCTACGGTGGAGCGAGCAATGGAACATGCAGCCTTGGACTGAGGACCATGACAGGTGTTTGGAAAGGGCGCACAAATGATAACCGTGTTATTTTTCTGATGGTTCCCATAATTTCTTCCAGGAAAAGCATTTATCTCAACTTCATAAATCAGTCAAAATAGTTCACACGGCATACTAGTTAGCCACACCCAATCTTTCATTTGTAGCTTGGTTATTTTGTGATCAGAATACGGATTGTGGCAAACTTGTTATGGAGACTACTTAGGTCAGTGGTTCCCCACCTTCCTAATGCTGTGACCCTTTACTACGGTTCCTCATATGATGGTGACCCCCAACCATAGAATTATTTTCATTGCTACTTCATAACCGTCATTTTGCTACTGTTATGAATTGGGCAACCCCTGCATTCGCCAACCCTCAAAGGGGTCGTGACCCACAGGTTGAGAACCGCTGGCTTAGAGGTAACCTTCATGCTCATGGGGTTTTCAGCGAGGGTGTTCTCACAGACTGGGACATGCCAAGACAGGAACCGCACCATTCACAGACACGCTTAGCTAGGACTGTGTCTATAAGTTCACAGAAGTGAACATGTGTGTATAATATCTATACGTTTTCTTGCCAGAAAGGAGAGAAAAAACACCTATCTTCTTGTGCTTAGGCAAATAACATACTTTGCCTAATGACACAGAAAGGCAAACTTGACATTCTTGTATAAATGCAAGACCCAAGACTGCCTAGATCACAAAATGTGTCCAAATCTTCCCTTTTTCAAACAAAGCATTTCCAGGCTGGAATTCTGGGACAGGCATAGAAATGGACACCTGTCGTGTTTATCCCAGCACCTTGGTGGCATAGTGGTTAAGATTCAGACTGCAAAAGGCAAGGTCAGTGGTTCGAAACCACCAGCCATTCTGAGGGAGAAAGAGGAGGCTTTCTACTCCCGTCAAGTCCCAGCCTGGGAAACTCACAGGGGGCAGTTCTACCTTGTCCTGTAGGGGGCGGCAATGAGTCAGCACTGACTGGATGGAGGGGAGTGCTTACATAATGAGCACAGCACGCCTCCAAGGAGAAGCCTAAATGAACCTGTGAATTCAGTAACCAGCAACAATGCCATCAGTTTAGTGGGGCTCCTCAAGTGGGTGTGTTGGGTTGGCTTCTTTCTGTCCCGGTGCGTTTGAGTGTAAACAAGTTTGTTATACAGACAGGCAAGCACTGATGAAAGTCTTTGTAAGCCTCGCAGATGTTCTCTGTAAATTGTCCTTCATTTATTCAGCAAGCATGCTTGGCGTGAACCTACTATGTGCCGAGCACGTTGCAAGATATCAGGATGAATGAGGTCCAACTCCTACTTTAAATGAAGAAGACTCACTGGGAATTCAGGAGACTCGTGGGAAATGCCGAGGAAACACATGGGACACGGAGAAGTGGCTCATCACTCCAGGCCGGAAAGACTCCAGGAAGGAGAAAGACCACCGACCAGTGTCTTAAGGGTCTGCAGGATTTGACTAAGAAGTGCCAAGTTCTAGACATACATTCGGATTTAATTAGACAATCCCTATCAGAAGCCAGCCGCAGGTTCTCAGGTTACAGAAATGACAGAACATACTAATGGCCAGGACACATGGTTAATATTTTGATTTTTAGTTGACAGTCCCCCACATGGCATATTATTAAGGTTCTAAACCTCGTGTAGACGATTCACCCAGACTTGAGCCAGGACAGGAAAATACTATGCCCTCCAAGATGAAGAGGTCTCACTGCCAACACTTGCTTCCCGCCCTCCTCAAAGCAGACACAGTCACATACCGTGCACTTTTCCCGAAGAAGGGAAAAGCAGGCCTCACATCTCAGATGTGAGCACGTTGGCTTTGACATTTCTCTTTTTTTTAAAAATCATTTTATTAGGGGCTCATACAACTCTTATCACAATCCATACATACATCAATCGTGTAAAACACATTTGTACATTCATTGCCCTCATCATTCTCAAAACATTTCCTCTCCACTTAAGCCCCCGGCATTAGGTCCTCATTTTTCCCCTCCTTCTCCGCTCCCCACTCCCTCATGAGCCCTTGATAATTTATATATCGTTATTTTGTCATATCTTGCCCTGTCCGACGTCTCCCTTCACCCACCTTTCTGTTGTCTGTCCCCCAGGGAAGAGGTCACATACAATTCCTTGTAATCGGTTCCCTCTTTTCTACCCACTCTCCCTCTACCTTCCCAGTATCGCCACTCATACCACTGGTCCTGTAGGGATCATCCGCCCTGGATTCCCTGGATTTCCAGTTCCTATCTGTACCAGTGTACATCCTCTGGTCTAGCCAGACTTGCAAGGTAGAATTCATGTCATGATAGTGGGAGTGGGGAGGAAATATTTAGGAACTAGAGGAAAATTGTATTTTTCATCGTTGCTACAGCACACCCTGACTGGCTCGTCTCCTCCCCGAGACTCCTCTGCAAGGGGATCTCCAGTGGCCTACTCATGGGCTTTGGGTCTCCACTCTGCACTCCGCCAATCATTCACTATGGTAAGATTTCTTTTATTTACTTCTTTGTTTTGAAATTTCTCTGCAACAGCTCTTTCCCACTTGCTCCCCACCACCCTCCCTGCTTTCAGACAGCAAGTTTTGTTCATGTCCTTTAAGCGACATGCCCACCCCAACCCAGCATTGTAGCTGGATGCACTATTTACGGACCAACTCAGAACTCGGTGACCTGCTTTAGCATGGAAGACTAATGATTGTTCTCAGTGAATGAAGGATAAAACCACTGCAGAATCAGACAGTGATAAAAATGTACCTATAATGACAGCTATCCTACTATGATCATTTATAGACCTATAATGCAATAGGCCAGACCCAGAGTCTATTAAACAGAGGCAACAATGGGTCTTGGATCTACAGGCAGGAGAGATATATGATGTGACTATCAAAGACAGAGGAGAGGGAAGTGGGGACAAGAAGCAATTTGAGCCAGGTTTGAGTATTACAATGCAATGACCCCAGCCAGGCTCTCTTTGAACAGTGCACATTGGAAAGAGCCACTGAATGCCTGATACCTGGCAGCACACTTAGCTTGGCCTCATTCTAAGGTGACATACAACAAGGTGATCATATCAGAGCAAATCAGAGAAGGATTGTGTGAACCTGTAATTAATAAATAGCCTATCTTGAAGGCCAGGAAGGATATATTTCAAAAAACATTACAACAACACAAGCCTTTACAAAACTCTACCTTTCCCCTGGGTGGGCTTTATCAAAAGCTATGGGGGATTTCCCCTGTGGTTGAAGAAGGTACTGGCTTTGGTGGGCAATGAGAAGTAGACACCATCATATGATTTCTTTACTCATGGGTGACCTGAGCCAGAGATGATATTAGGAAAAGAAAAAAAAAGAAGAAGACAGCAAACACTAACTGTACTTCCAAAGTGCTTCAAAACACAGTTTGCAATGCTCTCTGAGATGGGCTAAATCTTGCTCATTGCAGCCTTTCATCGAAAAGCAGTCATTGACATGTTCCCTGAGATGAATGTTCCCTCCCACACGCTAGCAATCGCTGCCGACCGAGTCTAAAACCATGCACGCACACTTCCCTGATTTCTTCCTAGCTTCTTTGAAAACATCATCCAGATTGTAATTTGCTCTTATCTGGACCAAGTTTCCACTTGACTTTAGATATGGATGGGCGTTCCGGCTGCTGCCAACTTCCCAGCATCCTCTGCTCACTGTCTGCCCTCGGTGAATTAAACTAAACCGTTAAAATGTGGCGGGGCTGTACAGCCCCCTCCCTCTGGCACAGATACAGCATTTTAAAAACTCATTTTGTTGTCATTAATGCAAAACATCAAGTGCATATTCTGAACTAAAAAAAAAACAAACCAAAAAACTCCTCAGATCTGATTTCATGAAGGAAAGGGCCATTTCAATCCTGAATCACTGAAAAACTCCAAACTAAACTATGGTGTGAAACAGGAGCCCAGAACCCACTAATTTTCTTTGTCTCCATCCTGCGGTAAGTCAGCCAATTAGCAATCTGTGAGCAAACACACATACATCACTGATAACCATCATTACTGCTTCTGAGGCATAATTCATGAGTGGTAAAGCGAACAGTTTGCCTGGTACGACTGTTCTTTGTAACTCTCACCCACTGGCGGGATGGAAGCATGCAAAGAGGGTGTAGAGAACTCTTAACTTGAGGCCTGGTTGGTCTGGCCATTCCGGCTGGGTGTAAAAGTGAGCTTTCTCAGAAGCAGGATCAGAGGAAGCCCATGGCCATCAAGGAAGAAGAGCCACCAGTCAAGCACGTGCAAGCCTCCTGGTTAAAGTGGTGCAGGCAACGGAGGCACCAGAAGCCGCAGCACTGACACCCTGAGACAGAGCAGAGGAGCCACACGGAGCCTGTGATAAAGACCAGTGGGCTTCCCGTACCAGGGCATGAGTAAGGCTGGTGTTTCAGAGAGGAGGCTGGCTTGCAGAATGGAGCATCCTTTGGACATTTATCATGGCTGAAGCAGAAGTAAAGGGATCACGTGGCTCAAAGGCTGATGACCAAAGAGAGACATGCCGGCCAGCATGGCTGAGTAGAGGTGGTGCTGCAGACAAAATAACGATGTCCTCAACATTTTGTGAACCTCTGAGGCTATCAGAAACCCCATCATCATAAATATTGTCTGTGAGTTCTATGTAGCCATTCCAATAAATTATCCAGTCTGACAAAGAACTAGCATGCCATCAAAGGGACAACTGGTAACAGAATAGGGAGTGTGCGGCATGTCTGATCTCTGCCTCCAGGGAATGCTCCTTGGTAGATGTGGAGTTGAGTTCTCCCTTCCCCTTTGTGTGGCCAAAGAAGGGAAGACATATCCCCTGCATCATTTTCTCAGTATAATAGGGACAGACTGTTGGTAGCTTCAACTGGTAAATTAATTGCCAGGTGGTCTTTCCTTATAACCTGTGACAGGTATAGAGACAATACTGAAATCCTGACTAGGAAAAAAACGACACACCTCACAATACTCATACTGTTAATAGGTTCACCCAAGACCTAGCTTACTATTTAAGTTAATAGAGAACACGCCTTTTTTGCTTTTGACTTCTTCGTTGTGAATAAGGTGAAAGTTAAAGACGGATCATAGTTTCATACTCAGTTTGTACACATTCTGATTCCACACATCCGCCGCCATTCCCTTCACGCACCCTCCCGACACCCCGTTTCCATTCCTCCTTCTTCCCTCACCCTCAGAAATTTGTCGCTGGGCCAATGCTGTGCTTTTGATCTCAAAGGGTTGCTCCTTCAAACAAGGGGGTGAGTTCAGTTCCAGACCCGGGACACTGTCTTGCAGTCCCAACAGCTTCTACTGGACAGGTAAGTCTAGTCTCATAATTTTGAACTCTGAGAACCTGATTAATTTTAAGAAAATTTCCATCAGCCAAATCTGCCTGAAGAGCTCTTCACTCCACACAATGTACACCACCAGACAGCACTGTATGCTGAGAATAAGCCTCGTCTTCTTCAGCTACATTCTATGGCAGGCATAGATTCCCCAAATCCCTACACCCGAAGGCTCAAATCCCAGCAGTTCAATTCAGCTTTCTATTCGTCAAAGGCAGACACATTTAAGTAACAAGCAATTTGCTCTGTTGCTGCTCTCTGAATGATGGCAACAAAAAAAGAAAGAGTGCCCTACCTAAGCCTTATGGTCAGAAAGGATCTGGCTTTGAATACTGTCTGCACACCAATTATGGGAGCCTGGATCCAAACACCAGGCAACAGAGCCTTACTTATCCTGCTGCCCTAATCACCTCCAACAAAGAGAGTTATTTCATCGGCTTCTCACCTAGTCCCTCAGGCCAAGAAGGAGAAAACCCATTCCCACACTGAACCTGCCAAGAAACCCCAAAGACAGCTTCTAAGACATGGGTGCTTATTAAATTCTGACAAAGCCAGTCCATTAATGAAAGCAACACGGAAGGGAGGCATTACAAGGTCATGTCCGCATCCCCTGACCAGACTTCTCCCGGATGAACAGAATCCCTGAATACAAAGAGAGATGTTTATAAGCCGTAAGGTGATATCAGCTCTTTTAAATCCCAGATACCTGGGTGAATTTTTAATTTTTGAAGTCAACGATGAGCCTAAATACACACCTGTGCAGAATAGCATTGGGGGTGTTTCTGAGGGGGGCGTCCCCCACAATAGTCAACAGAGGCCCTCATGACCCGAGTCTGAGACTTTCTTTAGGGGAAACAGCAAGGCCAAGATCAAAGCTGCCCTCCTCTGGGTGGAGTGAGTCACTGACCACCAAGGAACCCGGCTCTACTCAATCAAACCTTGATTGGGCGCGCCTTACACGCAATTCTCACCACTGGCTACTCTGTCATAGGCGGGGGCTGATTCGTTGCTGTGATGCTGGAACCGATGTCACTAGTATTTCAAATCCCAGCACGTTTGCCCATGGTGGACTGGTTTCAGCAAAGCTTCCAAACTAAGACATGCCAGGAATCAAGGCTTGGCGATCTCCTCATGGAATCACAACAGAAGGCAGGCCCATATAGTGCTGGAAGAGGGGGCCCTTATTGGCAGATACTAATTCCAACAGGACGCGAGCATACCCCGAGGATTGGAAAGATGGCACAGGACTGGACACCGTTTGGTCCCGTTATTCCCAGAGTTGCCACAAGTCAGAGCCAACGTGGTGCCAATTAACGACCCATTCAATTCAGAGAACAACTGCTCGAGGGAGAAGTGCCTTTGTCTAATGCAACTCCAGATGTGGGACGGCTAAAATGTCACTGACTTGGGGATCCAGCTGTTGCCGCTAAAACGGCGGCTCGGGAATCTGAGTAGAGGCTTACTCCACGGACACTTCAACAGATCAAATTTTATCGACCACACAAGTAAGGGGGAAGAAAGGAAAGTGGCTATGACTCACCCACGAGTAAAAGCCCACACTTTCTTAATCACCGTTCATTTCCCCTGCTAATCCCAGAAGACGCAAGCAGTTATCAGTAGAGATGAGCTGCAGGTGAAAACCCCCAGACAGCAGCTGGCTCATCCAAATCACATGGGGTTAGAGTTGGTGCGGCATTTGGCATGCTCCTTACATAAGCACGGTTCTCAGATGTTAGTGGGCAAACAAGGCTCTTGGAATGCTTGTTAAAAGCATCAATGATTGGGCCTCGGCTCCAGTGTTTTTTATGCAGTACGAGATGAGGCCAAGCATGTGTATTTCTAGTTCCTTCGCAGGTTGTGCCTGTCCCATCGGCCCGGGGGACTGTATGTTAAGAACCACCAATCTATGAGATGACTCAATCCACACATCTCTCCTTAAACAAGCTCTCCCACTGCTGTCCAGTTTGACTCACAGAAACCCGATAGTACAGGGTAGAACTTCCCTGCAGGGTTGGTTCCCAAGGCTGTAATCTTTATGGAAGCAAACTGCTCTAGCATTCTCCGGTGGAGTAGTTGGTGGGTTCGAACTGCTCAGCTTTTGGTTGGCAACTGACCAAGAAGCCACTTCTAAAAGTAGACCCCCTCCAAGTATGGGCCTCACAGGGGGGAGGGGGGCAGCTACCAGCAGAAAGAGGACCCATTGCTGTCCGGTAGCTTCTGTCTCATGGTGACCCCGTGTGTTTCGGGGTAGGACTGAACTGTACACGGTTTTCAATAGGGAGGCAGTTTTCCACCTGACTCCCTCCTTTCTGGTTCAGTTGATTAAGCTCCCAGGTGGTTGTGTGTGTAGATGGAGCCCTGGCTTTCAAGGGCGGGGTTTTCAGGAGTCGCGGGCCAGGCTTGTCTCCCAGCCTCTGACCTCTGGGTGGGCAGCAGCATGTGTTAACCTTCTGGAGGGAGGACCCCAAGGTCAGGCACAACTGAGACCGGCAGGAGTCAGCGTAAATATCTTTATAACAGCTCGACTGGAACAAACCATAAACGTAGGCTGTACAGTTGGTTTTAGAGGTTCCAACAAGAAAGAACAAACTGAAATTCATGGGGGTCTAGAACTGACCGCTGAAAGGAGGAGCGGGTCACAGAGCGTATTGGGCTCTCTTGGAATAAACCTATTCCCAGGACCCAGGTGCCTGAAGGAAACAGGAACAAAGAAGCACATAGGATATGGCTTTACTGATACGAAGCTCTAGAGTAGGCAAAATTCACCAACAGTGATCAACGTCAAAGGCAGGATTATCAGGGAGTAACTGATGGGAAAGAGGTAGAAGGGATCCTTTGGAGGTGGTCGGCTTTCCTGTGTTCTGGCCTAAGACAGGTTATGTAAGCATGTGTGCAGAAGTTCGCTGAGCCGTATAGATCAGATTAGTGCACTTCTTACGTTCACCTTTTTGGGGTTCAAACAGCCTTTCTTATGGGGGCAGAACGTAAGATTTTCATTACATCACTGCTGAGAGTCTTAACTCTGCCCTCTGCCAGCCTCCTCCCTCACTTCCTTTCTGCCTGAACTCCCAGAAGGCTTCAGGTTTGCTCGGGAGTCTTCCTGGCAGCAAAGAGAGAAGCCTGTTATAAGGGGAAGGCCTGTTAATGGGAAAGGACACAGAATCTCCGGTCACAGCCCTGCCCTCTGGCTGTGTGTGCTGACTGATATCCTGACCCCTTTGGGTGGCATCTGCTTCCATAATGATCCCTCCAGGTCCTCCCATGAGCAAACTCGGGAAACAGAAGGTCACACTTCCCTTCTTGTAGAGGCCCCGAAGCGCATGGCAACACGGCCTGCTGTCTTCTCTCCCCAAGGAAAGACAGGCGGGAGAAAGGATGGTGTATCACATTCTTGTGTTCCTCAAATGTGGTTCCCCAAAGGCATGCTTCCCACCGGGTTGCTTGAAAACAACGGATTTATCTCAGTGTGGTGGGACACAAGCAAATCCAGCCCTATTTAAACTGGTATGGATTGGAAGAATCGGCACAGAAACTTGGGGCTCCCTGTGGAACCTCCATTTGGAAAGGACTACCTTGTTTTCCACTGAGCGCTCCAACCACAGAAATCCAGGGCCTTCCAATTAGGAGACAACGAGGAGCCTGCTGGTAACCCACAGGCACCAATATGGCCTCTTTTAGTGAGACTTCCTATCCATGAGCTACGGACACATGCATCCAACCCAAGAGCTGAGAAGGCAGACAGGGCTCCTCACCAAGGCGTGTGGGGCCCAGCAGGGTCTCTCTCTAGGTCAGCCTCAACTGCTAGTCCTCTATGAAGCTTTCTCGGAGCGTTCCTAACAATTGTTCTCTCAGCCTCTGTCTCGCTCTCTCTCTCTCTCTCACCTTGCCCCTGCTCTAGCATCTCCCATGATGCTTATGGAAACCCACACCAGGTACTGCACTGACCTTGGGAATCCATTGACAGGGTGGCTCAGCTGCTTCCCTGGATGAACCTCTGATCCGGGCTCCCTGGCTCTAGCTGTCAGATGACCTGGGCACATTTCTTGGTTCAGGAGCCCTAGTGGTGCAGTGCGCTTTGTTGAGCTGCTGCTCAAAGGGCAGTGGATCAAATCCACCCAGGGAGAAGGAGGAGGCAGTTTGCTTCCGTAAAGACAGGAACCCTGTGACGCAGTCCTACTTTGTCCGTCGGGTCACTGTGAGCCGGACACAGCTCAACCACAGTGAGGTTGTTTGCTGGCTTGTGGGTTTAACGTCAATGTCTGCATCCTCCCTCTCTTCCTTTCAAATTTGCTGGTGAGGAGGAACATGGCTATTTCATTTCTGCAATCCCCTCTCCCTGGAGCACCCAACATTGCACCCACTCAGTGAAGTTCTGTGGAATGAAGGAATGACGCGAGGTACTGAAGATACAAGCACGACGCCTTGCCTCCAGCCTAGAGTGGATGACAGGCCCAGCCTGAAACATGAGCAGGTCTGGCTGAGAACGCTGAAAGCCATACTGTGCTCGGAGAGATCTACCTTCGCCTTCGCTTGCTGCCTCTTCCTGTCCTTGAGGTATCTAACCAGAGTGCGAGACTTCCAAGAGCATGAAGGGTCAAAATGGTCTTGGGATGGTATTGAGAATGACTTGGGGGAGGAAGTGTCCTGGTCCTAGCGGAGCTGTTGCCAGGAAGACATTTAATAACTGCAATCATAAAAACAGTTCTGCTCGCTGAACAGTCATTACGTGAGAAGTAGCACAACCTCTCGAACACACTTGGAAGAGTTCCCAGGTAGGGTAATCAATCCTTACCAGACTCCTCGGAGACTAGCCCTGCCTAGGACCCAAAGGATCAGGGCGCTGGCCCCTTTTCTTTCTGAGCAATAATTGGATACCTTCGCATTTGACATCCAAGAGGAAAAATGTTTGACAGATCCATTAAATATGGGGCAGTGGTAGGATTCAGCTAGTTTGTCCCCGTGTGGAAGAACTGATGCTTGATTTTTTTGTTGTGTTAAGTGAATTGGTTGTCAACCTGGCACTGGTAATCAGGGTTCTCTTTAAGGTGGGTGGTTGGGCACTCTTACTTATACTCCTTACTCCTTTTTTTTAAAAAAATCATTTTATTGGGGGCTTGTATAATTCTTATCCCAATCCATACATCCATCATCCATTGGGTCAAGCACATTTGTACATTGGTTGCCATCATCATTCTCAAAGCATTTGCTTTCTACTTGCGCCCTTGGTATCAGCTCCCCATTTCCCCCGCTCCCTCTCCAAGCCCCTCCTTCATGAATCCTTGATAATTTATAAATTATTATTATTTTGTCATGTGTAACACCGTCCGACGTCTCCCTTCACCCACTTTTCTGGAATATGAGGGTAAGTCAGAAAGTATTGTTAATAGGATTCCAGGTCATACATGCACACATGTTTCCAAACAAAACCTGTTTAAACCTGTCTTCTGTGATCAGTGGATGACTGCAGACAAGTTCTCTCAAAATAGATTTGCCTTAGTTTCATTAGGGACACACACACACACACACACACACACACACACACACAGGAGGATCTGCAGGGCAGGTTCAATCAAGGCAGAAAGGTCACCTGAGAAGGATACGGGATGATCATGGGGTTTATTAGGAAGAAGGATTAAGAAAACTGACAATTGCACTGGTAAGAAAAAGATCTGCACAGAAGAAGTTTTTCCCCAACAAGACAATGTGCCTTCTCATTCTTTGAACGTAGGAAGGGTTGTTCTTTGAGAAATTCATTGGGAAACCTTATTCCATCCAACCTACAGCCCTGATCTTCCATCCAACCTACAGCCCTGACCTTGCCCTTCAGAGTTCTTCGTATGCCCCAACCTCCTAGAGCTCTTGAAGTCCTCAAGGGTACCCGGGCTGCCATCTTGATATGGTCTGGACAGAAGAGGGCTGACGGCTTCAGGAAAGGGTTAGAGAGATGGAAACACCAGATTCAGAAGCCAATAGAGTGACATGGAGGATATGCTGAGAAACAATTACTTTGCATTTTGATAATTTCGTATAGCAAAGCTGGCTATGATTGTGTTGCAATACATTATGACTGAGCGTCCAATATAAAATTACTCACATGCATATAACTCTGTGTGTACATGTGTGTAATTTTTTATCAATGGCATAAAAATAAATTCTAAAAACCAGAACCTAATTGTTATTGTCCCCCAAATGGTATGTAAATGCCACTTGCTAAGCCTCCAGGGTGCTGTAAGGCTAAGCTGGCATTTGTACAAGGCACTGGCTTCCTCCCCTGGAAGGCAGACGCGCTTACACCGAACAGCTATGACGTCATCTCCAAGGACTGCCGAGTGAGGTTCTACAGGAATGAAAAAGAGTTCCGATGCATTTGAAGTCATCACAGCTCTTGAGTTTTTGCAAACTAGCAGAGCCCATTCGGAAGGGAATGAAACTGATTTCTTTGGAAATCCCACCCTGCTCACGAGCCATTTTCAGATCCCCGAGCAATCTGAATCTTTGTGAAATGCCCACATTTAAGCGAGTCTACCAGATCCCAGAACCACGGCATGTTAACACTTTGGGGAACCAAATGCATGAGCCCAGCAGCCAAGCAGTTGGGAACCAGAGAGCCAGGATTAGAGAGAGTCCTGAGAAACCATGGGCAGGCGATATAACTAGTTTGTGCCTCAGTTTCCTTCCAGGAAATAATGGTATCATAATAGTACCTATCTGTCAGGATTCAATGAGAAAATATATTGAAGGCCCTAGATGATTCCGAGATCTATATGAGAGGTCGGAACAACAGAATGGACATTTTTGTGGTGTTATTTATGGTGCATAGTGGTGGCACCTTGGGCTGCCAACTGGGAGGCTAGCAGTTTGAAACCACCAACCACTCCTCGGGGGGAAGCTGAGGCTTTCTGCTCCTGGAGAGAGCTGCAGGCTTGGGAACCCACAGGAGCAGTTCTACCTGCCCTACAGGGTTGCCAGGAGTCAGCACTGACCCAGTGACAGGGAGGCTTTTTGGTTCTCTTCCACCAGGAGCTCAGGTGACACATTGATTAAAGTGCTTAGATACTAACTGAAAGGTTTGTGGTTCGAAGCCACCAGCTGATCCATGGGAGAGTGATGTGGTAATCATATTCTGAAAGGTCTACAGCTACTCTGTGGTTATGAGGCAGATTCCACGGGATGCCAATGGATTTGATTTGGGTTGGGTTTCTCCTCTGCCACTGAAGGGAAGAAGGACCAGGTCAAAAGGTGTTATCAGGCCATGAGGTTGCACCGGAGCAACCAGGCAAAAGCCCAGTTGCTGCTGCTTCTGCTTCCAAAGGAAAACAACCATGCCGCCCTCGCCAAACCAAACCTGCATGCCAGATTGCCACGACTATACTTTCAGTGAGAAGTGAAGGAAAATTAAAATTTGGTACCTAATCTTTTCCACATCTTGATGCACCCCTGAGTTGGGAAGCATTGGTCTATTGCTGATGCAGATCAATGGCAAAGACTCAAGGCATCTATTCCCTTACTCTCCCACCGGGCTGGTGGGGCTAGTCTAGTAAGTTCCTCTGTTCTTCTTGAACAGTTTCATGACAATGGGACTTGTCCTTCCTCTCTACAATGACTAACTGGGGCTGCAGGGTGGGGAAGAGGAACTGAAGGGACCCCTGTGCATACTTGCGTGTGCCTGAGGGTATATCTCTGCACCCACAAATCCTTTCCGTTTCTCCTCTCTCTCCAGCATGTGGGAGCATGTTTGTTGGATTGTGTATGCGTGCTACGCCGGACATGTAAACCTGCACAATAAGGCTGAGTTATTTTCACTGTAACTCATCAGAGAACAAGATATGCCTTCGAATCCGAAAAGGTATTCTAGGCCCATGGTATCACCTGAAAGAATCCACTCAGAAAGATGAATATGTGTGCATGCACACATGTATCTAATTAAGGGGAAATGATAAGGCTTTGGCACACCATACTTTAATAATTGAGTTTGTGCATAATGTAAACCAATAAGCAAGGCTACCTAGGTTTACTAATTTAAAATATCTAAATATAGGCAATTCTGATGAAGATTTTTAAGACTTAGCTCTGCCAATCGAACACAGAGCAATTACTGGAGACAGAAATCATGTGCCGCCACCCCACCCCACCCCCACAAACCCATTCATCTTCTTAATACCTCACAGCACCGGATCTACAGAGGGGGGAGGGGGCAGGGGGCAGTAAATCTCCCTTTCCAACACCTTGGAGACTTATCTTTAAAGGCTTTCTGTACCTATAGGTACAATAGATTATTCCTTCATTAGCCTGTTCTTTGTACTAGGGTTGAATAAAGGATATTATCATATAAAAATGGCATTCTCCATGGTAACAAAAGGCATATTCCATCATTATAACTCAGATACTGAAGTACAGACACCAGTGTTGACCCAGAGAAATTGAAGAAACTTAAATGACAATCCGATACTGGGGCCGGGAGAGATGACAACGCACAGTCATCTTGGCGCCTTCTTTAAGTGACTGTCCACAGGGAGCGGGCAGATGAGGGCCTTCACCCATCACCCAGGGGACCAGTGGCAGTTTTCACCTCCTCCCCTTGTTGCTCCTGGGACCTGAGAAGAAACAGATGGACAGATGGACAACAGAGAAATGGACAGCATGTATGTGGCACTGACCCTTCGAGCTGGAGTGCTTGTATTCCCTACCAGATGACAAGGCGAGCTACAAGCCCAGCGTGGGACTATCCTGGCGATTTGGACTCGCAGGACAGCACCCTTGTCCCTTTGGGTTTCCGAGACGTTCCTTTTTCCCAGGAACAGCCAGACTCCTCTCTCTCCGGGAGCTACTGGCTGACTTTGTGGGTAACAGCTCAACTCCTCGGAGTCACCATGCATCATAATAAACTAGTGACCCCGGGACCCTAAAGCATGCATCTTTCCTGCTCCGAAATGCGACCCAAACTGATGAGAGGTAAGCCATGGTTTTGGATGACAGGATAACCGTCTACATCATTTATCGTATACGCTTTAAGCTCTCATGACGCAACACACCGTAACTATGAATATCTCAAACATATCGTAAGGGACTGTCTAAAATTCCCTAACCTACCCATTGAATAAGTAAGTTTTCTTACTAGCAGGTATTTGTATTATAAGTTCAGTTGGGTTTATGTTAAGCCCTAACACATACAGCAAACTGTTCATTCCTCTGCATCTCCAAAAAGGAATTATGAGCCTTATGTCATCTTCCTCCTATCAGAATCAATCCGGAAAGGTAACTGTGTGCTCCAAATCGAAGGAAGAGCCTCAGTGCTCGTAAAAAGAACTGCTTAGTGATTAAATTCAGTCTTATCCAAAGAATAACAGCTTCTCAAAAGGTGATTGTTCATGCAAAGCAATTTCAGTTTCTGCGCCTGCTTCACAAGGCATTGATTCCAATTGTTCAATGATGAACTTTGTCCTCCTCTACTCTGTCCTTTTTAAAGAAAAATCCTTTTATTGGGAGCTCGTACAGCTCTTATCACAATCCATCCATCCATTGTGTCGAGCACCTTGGTACATTTGCTGCCATCATCATTCTCAAACATTTGCTTTCTACTTGACACGCTATCCTTTTATCAATAGACTGTACCCACAGAGGTGATCATACTGTGCCGTGTACGGGGCATGTCAAAAACAACAAAACAAAACATGGGTCCAACATCATAGCAACCTTTACTAAACAAAAATATCAAGACGTGAAGCTACTGTTTCTCAGCGTATCCTCCATCTACGTCTGTACATTTCTGAAGGTGGTGTTTCCAACTAAGCAACCAACGAATTCTGCACGTGTTCATTCAGCCCACACCAAAGGAGCACCTGGATGTTCTGGAGGGGCTCACGTTGTGTTTGCTGTCTAATGTCCTTGGAATTGGGGGGATAATAAAAAGACGTTTGAACGAGGCAAGACCAGGGCTGCAGAGTGGATGGGGAAAGTTTCCCGGTGGACTTCTCAGAGGCTAGCCCTTGCCAGCCAAAGAGAGCGGGTGCGCTACTGTGATGGAAGAAGACAGTCCTCAGAACAAGTCTCTCATCCTTCTCTCACCAGTGCAGGGCCAATGTTCTTAAAGCTCCTTTAACGGCCTGTGATTGCCCTATGTCCTGCATGAAACTCTATCAAGACGACGCTTCTGGAGCCCCCCCCACCCCCCCCCGACTGTCCCCATAACCATCTGAGCTGACCTCTCGACCTTGAACTAAGCTGGCCTCACAGAGTCCCTTGGAAGCCACCATTTGATTAGACTTCTCTTTTAAAGGCATCATAAATGTGTTACATGAATGTGTTGTCCGCAGCCATCCACTGATTGCCGAGACATGTTTAATGCATTATGTTTGGAACCAGCCCATGCATACACAAATTGAAATCCTCCTGGAAAACCCTTTTTACTTATTCTCATATATTGATTCCAAAGTAGTTGTAGTGGTCACAAGAGGGGTGGGAAAGCTACCTTTTTGCTCAGGTGAAAGCACTGTGAGCAAACAAGAGAGGGGTCTGGAGGTCATCTCTCAAAGAGAGAGGGGGAGAGCAAATTCATTGTGAGCCACAGCATCACAATGGAGCCTCCAGCTATGGACCACATGCACATGTTCTCATTTCAAAACAAGCTAGTGCATAGCATGAGCTAATCTGGGCAGCTCCAGGGGCGCTTTACATGCTGGACAAAACTGGACCTCCACAATTGATTGTCATAAGACCCCAAATTGAGATGCCATGAGGGTCCAAACTCCGCAAACGCTTTTGGATTGGGACAAAAATCATGTGTGTTAGGCTGGGTTGACGAGAGAAACAAATCCAGGGACACTCATATGTGTGTCAGAGAGCGCTTTATATCAAAGAGCAACTGAACATTGAGAAAATATCCCAGCCCCATCCAGAGCAAGGCCCTAAGTCCAATATTAGCCCATATGTCTGGTACTAGTGCATAAATTCCTCTTCAGACTCCCGCAGCATATGCAATGATGCTTAATGCAGACCACAGGGTGGTGGGTGAAAAGTCTTGTGGATCCAGTGACTGTGGAAGCATCTCAGTGCTGGAATCTCAACAGGAAGGTGAAGCAGAGAGTGTGGCCCTCCTCCAGGGAGAAAGAGAGGAAGTTCCCAGAATCCTCATGAGAAAGCCATACCCACAAGGAGGCATCCTCAGGTTGTGACCTGATTGACAGGCTAGACTCCAGCCCTAGACCTATATATCAAGTTGACATGAAATTATGTAATTATGACATCAGGATTTCATTTAGATGAGTCTTTCTAATTGTGTAGCGTTACAGTCTCAGAGACCCACAGGGGCAGCTCAACCTTGTCCTGTAAGGTCCCTGTGAGTTGGAATCAACCCAATAGCAGTGAGTTTGGTTTGAGTTTACTCAGAACAAGTGAATCAATGCAGAGAAGGTTACGAGTTTAATGCCAGTTACCAGGGGCTTCAAAGACAGGGAAAGGAGGGAATCACTGCTTTGCAGGAAGGATCATTGGGCAATGGACACTAGTGGAGGTTGAACAATATGATTGATGTGACTGGTCTTAATGCATCCTACATGTGACAAAAAGGTAAATTGGCAAATTTTTGTGTTCTCTCTACCAAAAAAAAAAATTTTTTTTAAGCTTTGGATTAAAGATACTGCTAAAGAAAATGACAAAGTCAAAGAGCTGAACAAAACATTTCAAAGGGACATTCCAGAGAACAAAGTACAGCATTATAATGAAATGTGCAATCACGCAGAGTTAGAAAACCAAAGTGGAAGAATGCGTTCCACATATCTTAAACAGGAAAAAAGAAAAAACCGAAGCACGTTGCAAGATTGAAAGAATCGATGGGCAAACTATTGAACAAATCAGGAAGCATCAAGAGAATATAAAAAGAATACACAGTCACTGCACCCTAAGCAATCCGTCAATATTCAACCATTTTAAGTGGTAGCATGCAGCCAAGAACCAGTGGTCCTGGAGGAAGAAGTTCAAGCTGCACTGAAGACGTTAGCCAAAAACAAGGCTCCAGGAATTGATGGAATAGCAATTAAACTGTTTCAACAGCGGATGAAGCCCTGGAAGCGCTCACTCATCTGTGTCAGAAAAGTTTTAAGACAGCTACTTGGCCAAGTGCCTGGCAGAGATCCATATTTATGCTCATCCCAAAGAAAAGTGACCCAGCAGAATGTGCAAACTGGAGGATGACATCAGTACTATCGCATGCAAGTAACAGTCTGCTGCAGATCGTCTAACCACGGGCACAGCAGGACGTTATTACTGAGCAAATCCTCCAAGAAGCTGGATCATATAAAGAGGAGGGCAGCATCAGGACCAGAGGAAGCTTATCAACCACCTGCCATATGCAGATGACCTCACCTGGCTTGCTGAAAGGACGGAGGATGGGAAGCACTTGCTGCCGAAGATCACGGGTTGTAGCCTCTGTAGGAATGACAACTCAATGTTAAGAAGACCCACATCCTCACAACCGGACCAATAGGTAACAAAATGATAAATGGAGAAAAGGCTGACGTTGTCAAGGATTCTGTCTTGCTTGGATCCACAAGCAATGCTCATGGAAGCAGCCGCCAAGTGATCAAAAGACGCGTTGCCCTGGGTAAATTTGCTGCACAAGACCCCTGGCCCCCCTCAAGATGTGAGAGGTGCGCTGCACCCGCTGCACGCCATAGGGGCCTGGAGCCACCTGGAGGGTTGAGGGCCAGGATGTCTGGGGCAGGGTGGGGAAGGATGTAGGCAGGGGCAGGGGGTGGGGGTGGTAGGTAGCTGTGGTGGCAGCAGTGGCAGTGAGGAAGGGGCCCGCGGGGGGCGGGGGGGTGCGTGGAAGGGGAAGACCTCCGGACAGAGATTCTGCAGGAGTTGAAGCTGCAGAACAGAGCGGAGAGCTGTAGACTAGGGACCACATGTTCTCCAAGGAGAAGGTACACACACACACACACACACACACACACACCCCGCCCCCCTGGCCCAGGACCAGGAAGATGAGGAAGAGGAAAGCCCCTCAGGCCCCTGAGGGGTCTGAGGCCATAGAAGAGGCTGCTTCCAGGGACCCTGACCACCGGCAGGCCGGCCCCACACCTGAGTGGCTGCCTTCCAGGACTCAAGCAGGAACAGCTGAGGTAGCAGGGACCACAGGATTTGAGGGGGAGGGGATGGGGGGGGGCCCAGAGCCTCCCCCACCCCCAGAGGAGGTCATTCCACCTCAATCCCCCCTGCCAGCAGGCCCCCCAGTTCCCCACAGGTCCTATACCTGCCCCTGCAGAAACTCCCTGGATGGAGGGGGCCAACCAGTGGTAGAGGTTCCACATAGTCTGAATCCCAGCACTTTGAGGCCCAAATACACAACTGCTATCCTCGGCAGCCCCAACAGTGCCTCCCCTCCCCAGAGGGCCCTGGGCCCCATTACCCTGTCCCCCACCCCCGTCTACACTAGACCTGGTGGATGAGACAGTAGCGTTCAGCTCAGCCCAGACCTCAAGGAAAGTGGGGCAACGGATCTCTAGGAAAGTGGGGCAACTGTGTGAGTCCTGGGTCCCAGGCAAAGGGTCTGGCCAGGCCTGTGCTGGAAGGAGAAAGGGAGCCGAGACACTGCTTTCCCAGAAGCCCTGGGGCAGGGAGACCTGGAGACAAAGAAGGTTGCAGCAGGTGATAGGCAAACAGTGGGGGATGAGGCCAGAGGCCATGGAAGTTGCCAAGAGCAAACCAAAGTGGAGGAGGAGACAGGAAGCTCCTTGGGGCACCCCTTGAGGCGAAGGAGGTGTCCCACCAACGCTTCTATGGGAGGTGGGGGTGGGTACTGCATAGCCAGTGTTTGACTTCCTTTTCGAGCTAGGGGCTGCGGGGAAGAGAATCTAGACTAGAGGGTAGCAGATTCTTCTCCCCCGCCCGGCATCTGTCTGCCTGCCTCAGGTTTCTGTTTCCAGGGAGGTGTGGTGGAATCATAAGTCATCTACCTTTCAGGCCTCCTACTAGATTTGGGAGAAACTGCCTGGTTTTGCTGGAATCCCATCATGCATGGTACGGTGCCCTTTAATAAAGGACAGTGCCCAGGGCGGGAAAAGAAAGAACATGTTGAAAAGCAAGGCTGCTACTCCGAGGATTAAGGATGGGGAGACCTCGCGTCATGTCCTTTGGACATGTTATCAGAAGGGACCAGTTCCTGGAGATGCACATCTGCTTGGTCAACTAGAAGGGCAGCAAAACAGGAAAACCCTCCAGGAGATGGGCTGGCACAGCAGCTACAACACTGGGCTCAAACCAAAAAGCCATCGTGAGGCTGGTGCCGGACAGGGGGTGTTCCCTCTGTGCACACAGGGATGCTGTGAGTCAGAACAGACGCCTTGGCACCCAACACCTCCACCAATTGGAGGAGAGCAAATGATGCCACGGGGTATGTTCACTAAGAAATCAAACCTCGCTGTTCAGGTAATACCCTTGTTTGTTTTGTTTGTTTGTTTCTTTTTGTTCACTACCATAGTCCCAGCATTTAGAAAATGACCTGGTACACAGTAGGAGTACATATGGATTTTAACATAAATGCTTCTATGTACTTTGGACTTTTCAGATCAAGGAGGAAAGGCCTAGCCATCTAATTTCTAGAATCTAGCCAATAAGGACCTTGTGGATCCCAACAGTCCAATCCACAATAGTGCAGGAACAGGCATCGTTCATTCCATTGTGCTGGGGGTCCCCCTTAGTCCAGGACAAATGTATTGACAGTTGACAATGCCATATAAGAAGCCACCTATCTCACGGGCCATTAGCCCCACTTAGAGATGGTAGATTCTAGAACAGGGATTACTGGCTGTATTTTTTCCCTGTCTAATAAGTATTATATATGAAGCGCTCAGGAAAGGCTAGCTAGTATTAGCTGTTAGTAGGAAGGCTGGTGTGCAGTCAATATGTACTAGAACAGTTGTATCAATTACCAAATTATGCAAATATCTCTGTAATGGTTATAAACACTCACTGCCCTGAGTTCACCCAGGGTCTTCTGCTACCGATAGTCAAGCCCCTTGCTGGGAATCCCTGCCAGAAATGTGCCCACTATTCGGTAGACTGCCACGTGGCATACTCAGGTGCTCCCAAGTAGGCATTCTATGAGTCAGAGTCCACCGTCAAAGTCCCCGCTCTCCAGACTGTCCATTTTTCTCCCACCCCTGGCTTTGTAATAATATTAGCAATTGTTTTTGTGTATGGTGACCCGTGTCCCCTGGTGATAACATTTTAGTTCACATGAAATCAACAGATGGTCCTTAGTTCATGTTGGCTGTTAATTAAATTTCTGGAAGAAGGATTCTGTTTTGCCACTTATGTGCCTTAAAGTTTTATTCATATTAATGGCGGATTGGATAAGGGAGAACAGAGCCAGAAGATCAGAAGTTTTCAGCTGGGTTTTCCTTGGCAGATCACTTTCATGTAGAAAACTTTAAAGAACAACAACAACAAAAACATTGTCATTGAGTTATGGTGGCTCCTGGCGACCCACGTGTTACAGAGTAGAATTGCTTCAAAGGGTTTCTTTAGGGACACAAGTGGCCACATCTTTTGTCTGTGGCATGCAGACACTGGGCAGGTACAAGCTACAAACCTTTAGGTTAATAGTTGAGCGCAAAGTGTTCTCATCGGCAGTCGACTAGTTTAATATTAAATGTTTAGAAGTCAGCCTCAAAGACTGGCCTCAATGGTCTTCATACCCTTGCGTAATAACCCCCCTCAGCCTCCCGCCTCTTCAGTGCAGGTGGGACCTGTAACTTGCTTCAAACCAATAGAACAGGGTAAACATCACCGCCAAGGTTACATTACAGAGGACAATAGCCTCTATCTTCCGAGTGCTCTTCTTGCTAGTTTTGATGGACCAAGTTGCCATGTTGGGGAGGCCACTTGTGAAGGAACTGAGGGTGGTCTCTGGCCACCAGGCAGCCTGAAACTAAGCCTCTCAAACCACCATCCCCAAAGGCACTGAAACCTCCCAACAACAGTAGAAACGAGCTTGACCGTGGATCCTACTCCCCTCCTGGGCAACACCTTGATTTGTTTCCTGGTGAGAAACTGAAGTAGAAGTCCAGGAGAAAGTGTGCCCTGACACTTGACCCACAGATACTGGTGATGATAAGCATGTATTGTCTGAAGCTACTGTGTGTCTGTGGTCATTTTTTAAACAGCAATGGATTACAGAATTAGCAAAAAATATGGTTTGGCTTAAAATGAACAAATATGTACCATATATCCTCAAGTATAAGCCAACCCGAATATCAGCCGAGGCACCTAACTTTACCACAAAAACTGTATTAAAAATGTGCTGCAAAACTCAGCTTCTACATGAGTATATATGGTACATATGCACACATCTATAGACAAACATTCATATATGTGTAGAAAAGTTTTAGACAAATAAGAAACTACTCACAGGTGCAACTGCTAGAGAAAGAGGTTCCAATTCAGGGGGAGAGGAGAAAGATTTTATTTTTCTTGCATAGCTGTGTCCATGGTCTACTTTTAGCTTAAATGCACAATAGATTGGAGATAGGTTTGCCCAAATAATGAGATCTGGCTAGGAAATATTTTGAGTTTTAGAACGGCAACCTTGTCTTTCTAGCTAAGGTAACACTAAGCCAATAAAACAGGAATCCTTTCATTCTGATGCTCCAGCCTGGAAGAATCAAACCTTGTGAGATGGCAGGAAAGTCTCGGGTGAGTGGGGAAAGATGGTGCCCGACTCAAGACTCCGTTTGAGCTGGGGACCCACGTGCTGTGGTTCACGCCTTGCTTTTTCAGAGGATGCTTTCAATCATGCTCTTCTTCAGAAATTCGCCTCTAAGTACAGGCGCCAGAAATGAGAGGCTTCCAGTGTCATATTTAGACCAAGACATCTGTCAGCGGTCCTATCAGACTGGTGTCAGGTTGGGTTCTCCAGAGAAGCAAAATCAGTGATGCTTGTATTTGTGTGTCTACAGAAAGAGACCTGGGTCCAGAAATGGCTTCCATAATTGTAGCACTGGGTAAAGCTGGTCTAGTTGGAGTCTGTAGGTCAGATGTAAGCCAGAGGCTTCTCCTGACTCAAACAACTGCAGAAGCTGCCAACAGGGAACAGGAAGACAAAGCAGAGGGCTTACAGGCTGGTGGATGCAGAGGTAAATGAATCCGAGGTCAGTCAAAGGGATCCGAGGTTTGGTAGTCTACCATTGGCTCCTAAGATCTACGGGCAGCAGTTCATTGGGGGTCCCTATTTGAAAGGAAGGGATGCAGGAACCAAATCTAGGAGGTTGGAGGAAAATGGAAGCAACAGATAAGAGGGATCTAGCAGACCATCCACACACACCAACCAGGTTTGGCAGGGAGTCTGCTTGTCTCTCTCTTTGTTTAATGAGGATGCAAAGAATGGTTTGAAGGAACCGGCACCAGAAAGACACATATGGAGATGTTGAACTTAGCCCTTGCTGATTAACTCTGAGATCTTTTAAGATATATTCCCCACATGGAGCTTTGGTAAATTCAATTAATGCAAGAAGCTTATGAAAGGAGGTTTTCCGGAATAAGTGACACATCTTTATCAGCCATACGATAAGCATAGCAAATACTGCATGAAGGTTTCAAGTTGCCAAATAACAACATGCCTACGCAGAGTAGGCCCATGTAGGATCCTAGGGCTCTAGAGGATGACTCTCCATGAACGACAATTCTGAGTGAAACATCACCGTGAAAAGCTAGTCGTGGGTGCTTGGTTGCCTGGTTTCCTCAAACGCACGCACGACACTGCCCAACACAGTTGATCTTTTCAGCAGTATTTTCAGAAAATATCGAGCTGGCATTTGTAAACACATAGCTTGTGTGGAAAGATGCCCATGCACAAAGCAAGCTGTGGAAATCCAAGCGGCACGTTTAGCCAGAGAACACCACTAAACCCACCATAAATACAAGAGGACCCCGGAGGAAAGCCAGCAAGGCTTTTTTGAATCACGAGCCAAAGGGCATCCCTGCGGGTAGCTGACTTGGTGAGAACACAGGGCTCATTATGGATGAGGCCAGATAAAAGAAAGACTGACCTTGCACTTGACCTTTCTTTAAGACCAAGCTGCTGCTGAACTGCCTTTGTTCCTCCTCCTCAGACTCGCTCCCCTATAAGCAAATCCACCTGTCGAGTAGGCGGTCCTCCAGAAAGTTTCCTTCGTAGCATCGCCTGGGCTCACGGTGCTCCCTAGATAAGCCCAATCACCAAGTCCACATAATTGGTTCTTCTGATTTGTGTGTGAGGCGGACTAATTCATCGTCTAGACTTAGTAAACAAATCACAGGATGGCCTTGGCTTCTTTGCCTTGCTGTTTTTAGCCTGATTCCTGACTCCTTGTTGGCACTCACAAAAGATTTGTTGAGTTGCCATGGAAATAAGCATCCCTTGGACAGAAAAGGTGGACCTAGAATGAACTCCCACCTCCCTGGGGCCCCAGCAGCCCTCGTGGTTGCTGATGCCACGTTCTCTTGAGCCACAGCCATCGAGTTGATTCTGACACGTGGCGTTTTTAGAAGTTTGCAAATTCCACTCTGCATCGATGACTAGACGTTCGATGGCTGTCAGTCATAAAGCACTGTGCCAGGTGAGTGGCAAAATAATGACCAGCAGTACCTTTGTTGAAATCCTAGAATAAAAAATTCTGGCTATCCATTTAAGTAAGTTGCTACTGGCTCCCAAGGTCCCTCCCAACTGCTTAAGAGTCAGCATCATCTTCCTGAAGTCAGAGTTCTGAACCGGTTTCTGAACTGGGTCAGTTCTGGCCGACATAGCAAAATCCGGGGAGGAAAGATTGGAATTGGTAAAATGTCGGTTACCTGGAACAATAATGGAAACAGGAAAAATTATAGGTCAAAGACCTGGGATAGGAGACTCAGAAGAGACAAAGTGAGCCCTTGCAGGATTCTGAGGTGAGAGACTGGATTATGGTGACACACATTCAAAGTGGCACAGTGGCCACCATCTTTGAGCGGACACTCTTGTTTCCCCCAAGTCTAGAGACTTGCTAAGCAGAGTGGGCTCCAGCCTCACTCTCTAAGAGAGAGATGACATTTATAGCAGGATGATCACCTGCCTTTTACCAATTCAGGTCCATTCTGGTTTTGCTTTTATTGGCCAGGGAGATAAGGTTCAGGGCCCTGCTTGAAACCGACAAGGAGAAGTGGGAAAAAAAGGAAGGATGGAGGCAGGAAAGGAGAATTAACTCATAAAGCCAAATCAAACGCACTGCCACGAAGCCAATTTTGACTCACAGCAACTCTGTAGAACAGAGTAGGGCTGCCCCATGTGAAGCTTCTGAGACTGTAAATCTTTACCAATGTAGAAAGCCTCATCTTTCTTCTGCTGAGTGGCTGGTGTGTTTGAACTGCCGACCTGAGAGTTAACAGCCCAATGTGGAACCCACTACTCCACTGGGGCACCTTTAATTGGTTAAGTCATTGAGGTAGTTAGTTTATTGTGCCAACCTGGCCAATAAGCACATGTGGGATTAATTGAAGGGCGGAGAGATAAATGGCTCAGTGAGCCTTGCTGTTCTAGTTCTCGGGTCTCTTGCTTTCTGATGGTTGGACCAGAGTGAAGCTACCTTAGCCAGTTCCCTGCTTCAGCTGGCAAGGCTCACTTCCTGCAAGACATCCCTGAAGAGAAGCCACATGGACCTGCCCCGATGCAGCCCTGGGTGCTGGAGCAGCTGTGTGGAGACCCTGCCAGCGTTGAAATGCCTACTCATTCACTGACGTGGCTTTCCTCCTGCAGTTGGCATCATTCCATCTGTTTTGTGTGATGGAGGAGGGCTTTGTGGATTGGTGTTGGACATATGGGTTAATGTTGGACTTGTGGGCTTGAGCAACACTGGGTTGGGATCTTTTCTTGATGCACTCTTAATCTTTATATAAAACTCTCCCTTATGCATGAGTTTCTGTGGATTTGTTTCTCTAAAGTACCCAGACTAACACAGTCATTAAAGTCTCCATTCTGACAACAGAACGTTGGTTTTGAGTCACATAGCAGGTCCACTCTACAGCTTTTTAAGTGGGGGCTATCAGATCAATTTTTCTAAGAATCAGTTTCACCATCTATCAAATGGAAAAGAATCACTGGGTTGTGTCAAGGATCTGATGAGAGGGATCCTCTGACACAGAACTCCAACAATTATGTAATCCCGGCTCTTTGTGCTCCCTCCTCCCACCCTTTTTGCACCCTACCCAGTGACGATGGTCAGGTAGGGCGCAGTGGTCATTTAGACTGCAAGTGAGATGCGTGTTAACTTGGGGAAAGGGGAAGACAATAACAAGAGGGGTGTCCGGCTGAGTTTTCTAGAGATACAGAAGAACTTTATAGCAAGGAAGGTCCAGCCCAGTCCAACTGAAGTGTATGGGTCAGGTGCTAGCTGCAGTTCCTCGCCCTCATATTCAGGCAGCTGCTGTGGGATGATGCAAGCAAGAGAGCTGGGAAGCTGGAAGGCCGGTGGGTACAGTCTTGTGGATGCAAGGTCCCCAGGAACGTGGCCGAGTACCAACAGCTCCCAGGGACAGCAGGTGGCATGGGCCCCTCCAGGAGCTAAATGCAGAATCCAAGCAAGCAAGAAGGAGAAGGGGCAACAGAGAGAGGTGCTCTACAGTGTCTCTCATAAAAGGTCACACCCCCTAGGAGGTGTCATCAAACTGTGACCTGGTTGATGGTTGGGCACACCCCTGTCTTGCCATATGGAACAAGTTGACACAAACCCTAAGCATCACACTAGTAAAAATTACAGCCCCGGGATCAGACACTGGGATGTTTACAAGAGGTAAAGGTAATGGAGGCAATGCTGTTATATGCACAATCCTGCAGTAGAGGTGATCTACGAGTAGATGCTTAGATAAATATGGGGGTGTGGGAGGTAGGGTAGGAATATACCTATGGATAAATATGGGGTTGACAGAGGATATTTGTATATGTGTACTGATCTTTGCTGTATATCCATGAATGTGGAGGAGCATACAAGAGGAAAAGTTATGAAAACTTCTTAGACATTACCAAATATCTTGAGGGAATACTGGGCCTGGGAGGTCACAACCCCAGTCTCACGGGACAACATGGTCTGTTGGCATAACATAGTTCACAAAGACAATGGTTCACATTGTACTTGGGTAGTGACTGGGGTCTTAAAAGCTCACAAACAGTCATCTGAGGTACAACCATAGATCTTTCCCCATCAGGAGGAAAAGAAGAATGATCAAAATCTCAAGATATATGGAAACAGTCCATTAGTCTATGGACTGTGCACACATCAGTCTCCACCCCCACGAGACCAGGAGAGCTACATGGTGCTTAGCAACCAAACCAACTCCTCTGAGAGAGGTCACATGTGAAGAGACCAGACTTACTGGTCAGACAGAGACAGGTAGGACCCCTGAGACTATGACCTTTCGTCGTCCCCCTTCAGATCTGGAAAAGAACACACCCATTTGGTAGACTCATGAACCATATCAGATCAAAAGGGCAACATTTGCCGAAGGACAGCACTCAGAGGGCTGGAAGAGGAGGCGTGCACACGGGAAGTGGAGGAAGCTAAGGTACAAGGGAGGGGTTGCCACAGAGGAGTGGAAGGACAACGCGCATGAGCTGTTAGTGGAAGGCTGAGGATCTGCCCTGAACCCTTCACCTCATTCACAAGAGAAAGTGTTCCAAAGTTTTACGGTGGCTGGTAGCTTTTTTGGAAGGTTGTAGGGAGGCTAGCACCAGAGGTGAGGCACCGCTAAACCAGCTGCCCCCGGACAGATTCCCCAGTAAGTGTGGTAAGCCCAGATTTACTTGTGCTTTCTTACTAATCTGGAGTGAATAGTTTGACTGAGGTTTCACTCAGGGGTTTGAACTGGTTCATTCGGGTTCAGCCCCCCACTGCTAAGCTCCACCTCAGGATGTAGACTCAGTGTAATTGGGGTGGAAATGCAGATGATCAGCAGGGGATTGGACCACAGTGAGCTGGTTCAAAGTCCTGATGTAGTAAAAACAAAAACAAAACCAAACATGTAAAAAGTTCCCTACAATGAGCAGGTCAACTTTTGCTTACCTTGCTTGCTGGCTTACCCAGTCCCTGTCAGAGATGATAAATTTGAAGCCCACCTTTGAGTCCATGGGAAGGTGCTGTCCTATTGAGGGAAAGACCTAGAGGTCAGGTCTTGGATGTGGCGAGAACAAGTGTGAAATTGCTTACTAGAGACCCGGGAAGGGAAACAATTAAGCCGGGGTTTGCATTGTTTATTGGGTTATCTGACACCTCCGTTGCCTAATCATTGTAGACCCCATCTAGGTGACCGCCTGGGGGTCAGAGGAGCACAGCGCTCCAGCAGGTTTTCAATGGATGAGTTCTCAGAAGGAGATGGCCAGGCCTTTCTTGTGAGGTGCCCCTAGGTGAATGCAACTGCCATTGTTTGGGCGAGCTCTTGTTAAGCACTTGTACGATCCGTGGACTTCCTAGTGTTCACCCAGGCAAGCTGGGTTTGACTTCCAGTGTGGGAACAAATAGCACAGCTCAGTGATAGCAGATGTCACCGTCCTGCAGTTCCCAGTCCCTCCTCCAGACACCAAGGAGCCCAGGCCTCCCATCCTCTCTCCCACTCACCCTTCTCGCCACTCACTGGAATCCACAGCATCCCTCCTACTTCATTTTGCGGTGCCACTCTGTTTTCTCTCTGTTCCAAAGCCCCTTCTAGACAACATGGCCGGGGAGAGAGGGGGAGCAGGGTCCACAGCTCCCAGCCTCCAGAAAGCATACCAAGCGATTCCCCTAAGAGTTGTAGTAGATCTACCCCCTTGTCTCCAAGGGGGCATGAGGCACAATCATCTCTGTCTGTCTTTCTTTTTACTTCTGCCTACAAGTGACTCTTTTTTTCCCTTTTCTGCCTCACTAATTACGCACGTTATGCTAGTTAACATAAATTAACGTTGTCAAGTGTCTACCAGTGCAAATGATGGGCTATATCATTGTCACAGTTTTGATCCTTGCAATTTTGATAATGAATTCACGTGACTCAAATGACATAGTAGAATTCTGCTTTGCTATTAATCTTGCCCTTGAGTATATCCTAGACACACAGTGGAAGAGATGAGAGGAAGAACAAAAGCAATGAAATGATTTGAAGTCAGATGCCCTGGATAGAATCCCTTACTTCCCATGGGCTTCCCACCGAATTTAAGAATGAGAGGGCAACAAGGAAAACAGGAGCAGCCTCATATAGCGTGAGGGAGAACTCACCTTCCGTTTTTCTCTTCCGTTGTCCAGCTCTCCCCCACCTACCAACTCTAGTTGGTAAATATGGCCCAATCGTTTAATCCAATCAAGACTAACCTAAACACTGTTCTATGTGAAGGGTCTCATAGCTCCACCCACCAAGAGTGTCACTGATTGCTTAGAAGAGAGGGGCCCAGGCCAAGGGACATAGAGGTACTTTGTGGAAACAAGAGTATTTCAACCACAGCTCTTGCCACCATACCTAACTTGAGCCCCACAACCGATGGTGCCTGTGTGGAAGATCTCATGTGTCTCCCCCCAACCTGGCTCTGAGGTCAGGCACAGAATCAGGACCAGGGACCGTGAGAGATACAAAATGCACTTCCCAAAGATTGTCTTCTAAGCATCCCCACCACCTCCCCTCTGTTCTCATTCTCCAGCCCTTCAATTCCACAAGTGCTGCCAAGGTCAAGATAACCCACGGATCGAACAGTCTTTCTCCACCTGAGATCACCTCTGGTGATCCCTGCCACTTGCGATCAAGCAACAGGAAACAAACCTGTTTGACCCAAGTCACCTCCTCTCCGATGGCATGGGAGGGCCTTTTATTTATTGGCTTCAGGTTTTCTAGGTGAACTCGATGCTGGAGGCAAAAGGAAAGAGCTGGCGATGCTGTCTTTCTCCAAGTCTTCTCCGTCAACATCTCTACCTGAACTCCGTGTGCTTCCCTATGGAATACAGGCATTCCCAAGAGTCCAAGGAGAAGGCTTAGGTGATAGTTAAGCTTCCCACTAAATTGAACGTGTCTCATGTGCTGACACCTGCTATGTACCGTGCACAACTGAGCTCTGGGCTACAAAGCGAAGTAAGTCTAAGTGTCTGCCCATAAATTGGCTCATCATCTCATGGGCAAAAAAGATGCAGAAAGAATGGCAGTGTAATTGGATACAAACACTTTTATAAAGCTCCTCAAATTGAATGAAAAAGTTTTCAAGTCAACGAGATCCTACAGAAATCTGCAAAGCACCCAGTTGGAAGGGCAGTGTCATGCTAATGATGTCTTGCATCCTCGCTCCTAGAACAGTATTTCTACCCCATCCTTCTTGGCCTTGATGCTTGAGGATGTGATGACCCTGCTGAAGAACACACTTTGGGGCAAAGGGAGACCCCTTTTATCAACTCAGAGTCGTTACGTGTATCATGAGCAGTCTCAGAAAAAGGAAGAAAACATCACACGCTGCACGTTGAGGACTAAGCGCTGGGAAAACATCAGAAACACCCACATGGGAAAGATCACTGGCAGAGTTGGCAGCCTGGGAGGATGCCGAGGCCACAGATAAAAGCCCACAAATCCGAGCTAGGGAAGGAGCACTTTTAAAGACTGTCCTTAGCGTCACAGAGCCCAAAGGGCTCAAAGTCCAGCCACCTGGGCAGCGTCATGGCCTTCAGTACACGCGGTCATCTTCCAGGATCCTTTATACAACATTGGCATCTTTCACCACATCTCTTCCCAGGTTGCCTCACTTCTCCAAGCCCATGCCCCGGTTCTGCCCCATTGCAGCGCTGCCTACAGAGGCCCGTCCTCTGACTGCCCCTCCTGGGGAAAAGCTTGCACGTTTTGGACTTCCATTTCTTTCTCGGTTGAGGTCTTCAATGGTGAAGTATGATCATGGATCGCTCACGATCTTTGGCGTGCCAGTCTCTTTCTTCCTGCAGTGGGACGAGGTCCATCTACGCCACAGATGGTTGTCAGGAAAAAGAAGAAAGCAGATAGCCAGGGGATTTGTAAATTATAAAATACAATGGATGAGGATGCTAAAAGCCAATTTGTACTAAAAGTTCACAAGAGAATGCGCCATCTTAAGCACTTTGTATACAGTAACTGATTTATTGTCCCAACAATCACCGGAGGCAGATTCTTTCCGTCTACGGGGTCCTAGTCACCTTTTCCAGACAAATACAGAGTCAGAGGAATTAGATAACTTGCTTAAGGTCACACTGGGATGAAAGCTGGCGCTGGAATGCACATCCAGGCAGACTGGCTCCACCCTCTTGCTATTGCTTAAGCTGCTCTGTCTGGCCTTCTAAGTAGGCTGTATTGTGTTGTGTCCCATAATCCGAGTTTGCAGTTTCACTATCCTACAGTTGTTCTAGGACATAATTTGTGTGTTAGTCTGGGTACATTAAAGAAAAAAATCCACAGGAACTCATATGTATAAGAGAGAGTTTTATACAAAGGGTAAGTGCACATCAAGAAAACATCCCAACCCGGTGCTGCCCAAGCCCACAAATCTAACATTAGCCCATTTGTTTGACACCAATCCAGAAAGTCCTCCTCCATCTCACAAAACACACGCAATGATGCCGACTGCAGAAGGAAAGCCGAGTCAGTGAGTGTGTAAACATCTCAGCGCTGGCAGGGGTCTACACATGGCTGCCCCAGCACCCAGGGCTACATCGGAGTAGGTCCATGTGGCTTCTCCTTGGGGATGTCTTCCAGGAAGTGAGCCTTGCCAGCTGAAGCAGGGAACTGGCTAAGGCAGCTGCACTCTGGTCCAACCATCAGAAAGCAAGATACCTGACAACTCGAAAGGCGAGACTCACCAAGCCATTTATCTCTCCCCCCTTCAATTAACCTCACATGTGTTTATCGGCCAGGTTGGCCCAAGAAACTTTAACTATATCAATTTTTCAGATGAATTCACTGGCAAATATCCTTCCTCTTGTTATAAAAATTAACTGCATGTCTCTGGAAATTATCTTACAATGCTGCTTTGTCTCATACACGATTCTAGCGGTGTGATACCAGTATCAGGCCACAGAATTTGGAGCAGGTATTGAGTAGAGGAGAGATTTGTTGGGTCTTGAAATAGTTGTGAGTAACCTAAGTGTAAGGTCCTGCAACGAGAAAGTCTCTAAGGAGACAGGTCCAAAGGAAATGAGGTCCTTAGGCACCAGGCCTGAGAGAGAGCAGAAGAGTGGAAAAGAAATGGTGATCCTTATCTTCACATTGACTTAAATAATTTCATTTACTCTTCACAACAACCCAGTGGTTAAGTGTTATTATCCCCCACCTACATGACTGCCAAATGTATTTTCCTAAAATACCTCGTTCAGTGTGTTGCCCGCCTGCCCAAACACCTCCACTAGGCGCCCCACTGTCTAGGGGGAAAAGCTCAAATTTTTCCTAAGAGGTCCTGAAAATATCCTGTGATATGAGGCCAAGAACAAGACACACCTGATCAGAGCCGAACACATCCACACCACTGCGATGTAGGCCACCTCATGCGACGTAGGACACCATATCACACCACTGCGATGTAGGATCTCTGCTCTCGGAAGGAGGAGGAAGCTCTAGACACCAAACCATATTGCTAGTCCTGCCACTGGCAGCCAACGGGCAAGGAGCAAGGTCTTCTACACCAGAGACCTTCCCTGGGTGTAAAGCGGGTCACAGGCACATGAACCTGGGAATCCAGAAATGCCCAGACTTCTAGAATGGCAGAAGCAGAGCTATCTCCCTATCTCTAGAGGCCACCTCTCTGGCCTTGTCATGATGAATCATTCGCTTCTAATTGCTGCAAGTCCGCTTGGAGGTGAACACTGAAGGTGCTACTTAGTTAAATTGCTCTTTCCTGCCAAGGCATCGTGTTTGAGTGATATTTTCCTCTAAGGAATCCAGAGAGTTCTTCAGAGACATTACCTAATTCAACACTTCCTATAGAAGAACTGAAGGGTGTTATCATCCCAGCATTAGAAGTTCAAATTACTCACTCTAGAACAGGGGTCCTCAAACTTTTTAAACAGGGGACCAGGTCACTGTCCCTCAGACCCGTTGGAGGGCTGGACTAGTTAAAAAAAAAAACTATGAACAATTCCTATGCACATTGCACATATCTTATTGTGAAGTAAAAAAACAAATGGGGCAAAAACACCTGGCAGGCCAGATAAATGTCCTCGGCGGGCCACATGTGGCCCGCCGGCCGTAGTTTGAGGATGCCTGCTCTAGAACATCTTCAACTTCCCAGTTGGCCTTAATGACAACCCTGCTGCATCTCATAGAATCAGTCAGCTTTTTTCTCCATACCGTCCCTGGTTCCCAGGCCACCCATCTGCCTTGTTTCAGTCTTGGCAGCCTATGAGCTCCACTCTTTGGCTTTTTCAGTCCCTGCACTCAGCCTTGGGTCTGAGGATAAGCGAGCCTCGGCAGCCTGCCAGATGTGTGGTGGAGCCAGGCCTGTGTCCCCGACAGCCACATGCCCAGTGAGCACGGCCAGAGGCTGCACCCTTTCCCTTTCACCCCAGCTTGTGGTTGTCCACACCCCCACATCCGTGGTCCTTTGCTGGACTTCCTTACTTGACCTCTCTTTTCCTGCTGACACTGCAGACCTCGTCTTACTTGCTGGAGCTGTCAATCCGCCCAGCCCTTGTCATGAATCCAACCCGGAGCAGCCACATCCTGTCCCTGGACACTCATCCACGAGAATACATCTCCTTGAAACCCCTACCATTACCAACTGAGACCTTGAGGGCAAAACCATTATGAACACATTGCACAATTCTGTTTCTGAACGCCCTTGACCATGGCGTTTGGACCGCCCTTCTTGGTGTCTTTGTTCCCTCGTGTTGTTGTAGCGAAAGGATGTCTGGTTGGCAGGTTTAAAGGCCAGAACCGGACTTTCTCACAGTTCAGGAGGTAGAGAGTACAAATCTGACTCTTGGGCAAGCCGATTCCTTCCTGGTGAATAGTCCCAAGCATTCCTTGGCTCCTTGGCCATCCTCATGTGGTATCTGTCT
>NW_022103915.1:33393436-33396848 GCF_000313985.2 Echinops telfairi
TGGTATCTGTCTCCCCCCACGGACTTGTGTCTGTGTCTAGTCTGCTTTTTGTACAACTCAAAAGAGATTAGGCTTAGGTCCCACCTTACTTGGGTATGACCTCACTAACATAACGAAGGAAACCGGCCAGTCTTGCATCCACAATGTCTTAAGATCCCCACGTGTATTTTGGAGCAGGGAGCACACCAGTTCAACCACAACACCGGTAAACAGTTCCTCTGGTCAGCGGCTTGCAGGCCTTCTTGCTCATTGGAATTATCCAGATGTGGTGTAAAAATCCAGAGGCCTGGGTGGTGTCGCAGGCAAGGGACTCCAGCACCAGTATTTGAACGGTCCCCCAGGTGATTCTATTGTGCTTTCAAGTTTCAGACAAACTGCTCTCATCCCTTTCCACCAGTAAACCTTATTTTCTCAATGGCACAGGGCTGAAGTCCCAGCATGGCCCAGAAGTGCACCTTCATAGAGAAGACCAACGCTGGAAAACTATGCTGAAGATAAGGGGGTCCCTAACTGCCTCTGATTCAATGGGTCAAACAGCTGGCATGAGAATTCAAAATTGCCAATCGTTGAGTATTTACCACTGGGTTGTTGAAGATGGGTCAGACCTTCATGTGACATGGTATGTAGCGGTAAATCATAATTGGTCATCAGGAAACGCCTCACAAATGTAAGACGTCCCAACCAGTAATAATTAAGATCAGAACAGGGTAACCCTTGCTCACGACTGCGTGTTTCATGACGCTCTGGGGACTGGAGTCTCCTGAAATGACACAATTGCATGGAGTAACCACATATCATACGACTAATCTACAACAGGGCAGTTAGTATAAGAATAAGAATCTTCTGGTGGGAGATTGAATTAGCTGACCTCTGAGGCCCTCTCGAGTTGTGGTGAGTCTGGGATTCCAGGTGACAAGCCCTCAGGGTTGTGGAGCATGCTGGGAAGGAAATGGCCTGCTGTTCTGCCTCACCTACTGCTCTGCTCCACAGAGCCAAACCAAGCGGGGAAACACAATTCCCTGCTATTCAAACAATGTCCCCAGCTGGGTTTGACATTGCCGCCAGACCTGAGCTCACCTGAATGAAGACAGTCATCCCTGTTCCCGAAAGCTGGGGATGTGACTCAAAGCGACAGAGGTGATCATGTCAGGGAGCGGGGCCTTCGCATATCCCAGAAAGCCAGTAAGGAAGCCTGCTGTGTGAACATGTAGAAACAACACGCTTCTATAGAACAACAGACAGGCTTCCGTCACCCCCTGCACCATCTTTGTATTTGTTATTAGCTGCCACTGAGCCGGCCCCCAAATCCCGTCAACCCCATGTGTAGTGGGAGGAAATGCTCTCTGGACCCGCATCACCCCCACGATGGGTTGTGGATTGGGCTATGGTAGACATCGGGTTTTGATTGGTTTTGCAGAAGCAGATTGCCAGGCCTTTCTTCCACATCTACCTGACACTGGATGCTCCACTGAAACCCGTTCAGTATCACGCAAGCATGCAAGTTTCCAACTGGCAGAAGGCTGGCGGTTGTACAAGTGGTGCACTGACCAGGACACAGACTTGGATCTCCTACAGGGAAGGTGGGCAGTGTACACTGAACTACCAGTGTCTCATGCCATCTTCATACGGAGCAGTGTTTCCCAAAGTGGGCAATACCCCCGCCCCTCAGGGTGCTGGAATACCTGAGTGTGGGGAGGCTGCCAAACCAGCTTTGTGCACTTTATCCTGGGTTATGGGCTAGAGTAACGATGTTCATTACCAGAGGAGTGTTGAGTGATTTTTTTCCCCCTGAAAATAGGTAGTAGGCCAAACGAGTTTGGGAACCCGTGGTACAGAGGGCCAAATCCCCTCAGGGCTTTCATTCCCGCCCACGACCCAATGTTGTGTGGTCTCTTTACCAGGACCCAGTGCCGTGTGTGATCTCTTTACCACGACCCAATGCTGTGTAGTCTCTTTACCACGACCCAGTGCTGTGTGGTCTCTTTACCACGACCCAATGCTGTGAATGCTGTGTGGTCTCTTTACCACGACCCAATGCTGTGTGGTCTCTTTACCACAACCCAGTGCTGTGTGGCCTTTTTACCATGACCCAGTGCTATGTAGTCTCTTTACCATGACCCAATGCCGTGTGGCCTCTTCACGGCTTACAGGGTACAACAGAGGGCCATTCTTCCTAAAACTGATGACTGGAACCATGGTCATGTTCTTGTAATTCACCAGGGTTCCCTTGTTAGAACCTACACGTTGGGGCTCCCAGTGGGTCAGGGTCAAGGGCTCTTCCCACATGTCCATTACCAAGACAGCGAGAGACAAGCATTAACAAACAAACAAACAAAAACCAGGCATGGTGGGCAAATGGAGTTCCAAGTATCAGCTATCTATTTGAGAAAGGGGGAATGTGGAAATTGCAATTAGCCAGGCAAACAGCAAATTAATTCCAAATTGCTTTCATGTCAGTCGGCTGGAGCCTGATGCCACAGCCCAAATCGGACGTCTGCTCCCGTGCTATATGGCTAGCAGCATGCAGGAAGACCGAACCTCATGAGCACACATGACACCCATCCGCCCCAAGTGTCTTGTGAAGCATAAGAGGGACGGACTAAGGAAAAAGAGAATCGTGCTGCCCCAAAGTGGTCTTCCATTTGTCCAAGAGATGAACCGCATCCCTCACCCCCTTCATGGAAAGGAGGCAAAGTGCCTTCACCTCCCTCCCACCAGGCTTTTCACAGTCAGTTTCAGGCCCTAGGTTCCTACAGTTGCCTGACTCTGCTTCCAGTGCTTTGGTCACCCGGTGTACAATCTGGAAGGATGAGCATCCAACACTCCCCCTTCACTCCCCCCCCCACCCCCGCCCCACAGAGAGGTTTCCATGCTGTGCTCCATCCCTGTAGGCTGATTCAGGGGACCATTGGGCTACAATGAGGTACAGGGTTTCTCAACACAGAGCATCCGAGAGATGGGGGATACCTGTTGACCGCCTAGGACTGTTCCGCTCATCAGAGAACACTAGGAAGCACGAGCCTGCCCATCTTAGAAGACCTAGGAGCAGCAGGCTCTTCAGAGGGAGCAGAGGGAGACTTTGCTTCGCTTCCATTGGCTGCAAGGTCAAGAAAGACCAATTGCTAGAAAAGAGCAGCATGATTGGCAAAAGAATGCCACGGTTGGGAGAGTGAAAATGGGGGAACCCCCAAGGAAATGGGTTGACACAATAGTCAGAACAATGGACTCAAACGACCCAATAATGACTGGGCGACATTCCCTCTGTCGCATAGAAGCCCCCAGGCGGCGCTGCCTCAACAGCAACATGAAGTGCTGGCAGCACGCCGAGTCAGAGGAACTTCAGCCTGGTCCCACCTCTTCACAAAGGCCAGAAGCCAGGCTAGCAACACATCCCTAGTAGAGAGCTCCCCAA
>NW_022103915.1:33399693-33401130 GCF_000313985.2 Echinops telfairi
CAGACAATGTCATCCCTGGACCATTCGTTAGAAGGCTCCATTCTCTTGGCCTTGAGATTTATCTTCCTATGAATTCCACTTGGTATACCTGAGTCTCACCTTAGAAAGGTCCCAACCAGTAAGTCTGTAACCTCTTGAATATACAAGGGGGCTTCCACAAGTTTCACAGATAAGTGCTGTGATCTTTCCATTGCATTTTTTCATAAACTTTCTGAGGCCCCTTCACAGTTGACCTTCAAATACTTGCAGAACATCATCTTATCCTTTCCCAACTCAGCAAGCAGCCAGATCCAACAATTCTGATACAGTTTTAGGCCTTTTGGATCACTTAACATGACTAGATCACTTCACATGTTCCCTGTGACTGCCACAAACCCCCATCAGGACTGCATACCATCCCCATGTGACGGGAGAGGCTAGATAACCAGACAAAATGGTAAAGGGCACATGCCATATTTGCTTATTTTCAAGTTTATGTTCCTTTCATTATAAACCTTTCATTACACACCTGCTTTCAGAGGTTTTGTTTTAAAATGTGAAAGTTCATTTTGAAAACAGAAATATGCAGGTCTCAAAGTAGACTTAATGAAGCAGAATGGGATGATTCTGATAAAACAGACCCCCAGGTCAAGATTTAAGGGTGATGCCAATGGCTAGCACAGTTGCCTGTTAATGAGAGGTGGTGGCTCACAGCCGTCCAGAGGGAAAAACAGCTACTGACAATCTTGTGGAAAATCAGGCCTAGAAAGCCCTACTTTTATATACACGTGGTCATCATGATTCAGAATCAGCTAAACAGAAGCTGGTTACTATGGGGAAGATCGAAGAAGAGTTGAGGCACTTGAATTGCGGTGCTGGTGAAGAATACTGGAAATACCATGGACTGCTAGAAAAACCAACAATTTTGTCTTGAGGAAGTCCAGATAGAATGCTCCTTAGAGACAAGGAGGGCAAGACTGCATCTCACGTATTTTGAACATGAAGGATATCATGTTTGGTCAAGTAGAGAAGCCCTTGGCAAAATGGATCCACACAGTCGCTGCAACAATGCGCTCAAATCTAAGACTGGGTGTGAGATGGCACAGGACCAGGGCATGTTTCTTTCTGTTGTATACAGGGTCACTATGAGTGGGGACCAAGTAAGCACCCCACAACAACAACAAAACCCTAGTTTCTTTTAGGAGATAACAACTGACACATATAACAACAGAGACATATATAGTTAAGTGATACATACATATGTGTGTGTAATATATTCTTAAATTATATACTTGTTTAGACTAGATAGATAGATAGATAGATAGACAGACAGACAGATATAGATAGTTTGAAACTACTACCAGCTGCTCCACAGGAGAAGGACAAGGCTTTCTACTCCCCATAAAGAATGATATTCTGGGAGACCCACGGGGACAGTCTACTTTGTCCTACAGCCGC
>NW_022103915.1:33401538-33403678 GCF_000313985.2 Echinops telfairi
CGGGTCTCACTAGTCTGCTCTGGAATATGTCCACTGGCTCCCTGATTCCACAGTGATGTGTCCATCAATGAACCCAACATCTCGTGCTGTCACTTCTGGAGAATGGGGAAAACCCCAAGCGAGGAGTTGGCTACCACCTCACTTGCCAGTGTGGAATTCAGCATGGCCACTCATGACTGAGTTTGTCCCTCTGGCTTCTTTCCCCCTACTAGTCTACATGAAGTGTATGTATCGAAGGCAATTAAAATTACACAGTGCCCTGATTTCAATCCTCCTGTAACCATGCTGAATATTTTCCACTTTAAAAAAATTAAGTTTTAATTAAGTTTTTTCATCAAAATACCAGTCCTGCTGATAATGTCAGGGAGGTCTGAGAAAGTAATTACGTGCTCAATCTGTTTTTGACACACTTCATTCTCCACTGGGACATTTCTACTGTCTCCTTCCCTTCATTAAAAATCCCCCGTTGCCATAGGAAGGCTTGCCTTCATCTCTATTTACTATAAAAGAGACAAAGGACCCGGTTCTCTTCTCGGTGGCCCAGCAACGCCCCGTGCGTTGAACAGACATGGTCAGGCATTCAGGCTCCATGTGTGTCCTCATTCTACCATTCTCCTTTGTTTAGACCGTCCATCAGTGCAGATAAAAGTACCAACCAAGAGTTCTATGAAAGCATTTGTCAGAGTCTAGTATTTGTTCTTCTCGTCGCCTGTCCCAGTCCAATAGAAAAGAAAGACCCAGATTCGGATTTCCTTAAGACAGAAGTGGTAAAGATGCTCATTATCAAGAGACACAAAATGAGTTCTCTTGGGCATCGGACAAAACAAGCCCCCTATTCCCTCTGCTCGTCTTTAACTCCGAGTACTGCCACGCCGAATCACTCCACCCGGAGCGACTTGAAAGCCCAGAGAGTTGACCTTCTCACCGGCCTGGAGCCAGAGGTCTGGAGTCAGGCATCGGCAGGGCCACGGTTACACTGAAGGATCTTGGAGGAGAATCTGTCCTGGCCTCTTCCACCGTCCGGTGGCTCTTTGTGTCTTCTCTTCTCTATTTGTATATTTACCCATTCAATTCTTTTTGGCACAGTGACTGTGATTCCTTCCACCCTTTTGCTTTTTTGAAAAAACTGTGAATTAAGGGAACGTTTACAGAGAAAATCAGTTTCCCATTCCACCGCTGGTTCCTGTTTTGCTTGATGCCATTGCCTGCAGACCCCCCTGCAGGTCACAACCCTTCTCCCACTGCCTTGGTTGTTTCCTCGTTCCATGCCTCCCTCTTTCTTAATCCTGGTGAGCTTTGTTCTTGGATAAATGCTGCCTTTCTGAACTCAAAAAAGTGGTTATCCTACGGAGGTGTACCTCCCCAGTGTGACTGCTTCCCTCATAGGCCTATTGTAGGCTGAAAATTGAGCCCCACTGTTTAGTTCTTGGCTAGCCCATGGCCTTGGACATTCTACCAGTCTCCATCGGACCATCAAGTCTGATTCTTTTTATCGTTTCATATTTGTCTGCCATTCTATGCAGATCTTCTAATAAAATCCCTTGCAGAGCACTTGCTGGTGGGAGGTGAGCACAGTTCTTCGAGCCTCATGGTGATGACCTGGTGTTCACATAGCCCGTGAGTCCATTAGGATAAATGCGTCCTGGTGTCTTCAATTTTCTTCACTGTTCTTGCCTCCAGACAAGAAGAGACCAATAGTTTCCCCTTAGCTCCTGTGCCTCTAGCTTGAAAGATGAATAACCTTCTTCCCACATCTATTTCCTTTCCTCTTCTTCTAAGGCATCAGCCATTGGATTTAGGCCTCCCTCTAAATGCAGGATTACTTCAATTTGAGACCCTTAACTACTTCCATATATAAATAACCTATTCCTAAATGAAGCCATCTTCTGAGGCCCCGCTTGGACATACAAGTTGTGGGGGAGGGTACCCCCAACACGTTTTATCCCTCCTGTGGCAGTTCTTTTGCGATAACCCAAAAGTGAAATGGGGGGAATTTTTAAAAATAATTTTATTAGGGGCTCATACAACTCTTATCACAATCCATACACACAATGGTGCAAAGCACATTTGCACATTCATTGCCCTCATCATTCTCAAAACATTTGCTCTCCACCTAAGCCCCTGGCATCAGCTCCTCATT
>NW_022103915.1:33404646-33435526 GCF_000313985.2 Echinops telfairi
AAGTATTAGGGCCATCAATGAGGGAATTGGGACCAACTTGAGAACTTTGGCACAGGGAATACATAGGCTACCAGAAATAGGGAAGGACACAAACACAGAGGAGGCACACATTGACAAATGGGATATACTGAAGATAAAACACCTGTGTACATCGAAAGATTTCACCAAGAGAGTAATAAGAGAGTTCACGGACTGGGAAAACATCTTTAGCAATGACACATCAGACAAAGGCCTTATTACTGAAATGGGGGGAGTTTAAAGCTTGTCCAAGAGTTAACAAGAAAGAATATGATTCCTACAGTGAGTCCACCAAGGGAGGGAGGAGAAATCTGATTAATAGGGCCCCCCAGGGCAGAATTTTAAAAAACTTTTTAATATAAGTTAGGTGAAGATTTACAGAGCAGACCATCCGTTTCCTATTAAGTCATTTATACACCTTTTTGTTTCATTTCATCCATCGCAATCCCCTCAGTGTATACCTGTGCCTACCTCACTGCCTCCCTGTTTCCTGATTCCATTCGTCCGCCTTTCCTAACCCTCCGAACTTTGTCCTGGGGGAAACGCTGCCCTTTAGATCCTTTAGTCTTCCTTCCCTTCAACAGTTTTATTGGCATGTCATTCACAGATACAATTCAATCGTTCAATCCCATCTAGAAGAGTTGTGCAATCAGCACTTCAATCGGTTGAAGAACATTTGCTTCGTTCTTGTACTCCTCGTTATTCGTCCCCCATTTTTTGACTCACATTTTCAACAGTCATAAAGAAAACAGAAAGCACCACAGAAGAGGCTTGAATGTGTCTGTAATTTAATTTTAGACACACAGGACCCCAACTTGGTAGACGAGTACCAGGCAATTGGCACGAGTCATTGGGCATCAGGTGGAATTACTTCTAAACTGGGCCTGTCCCAGAACCCTGCTTGTCATCGTTATTGAGTAAATCTGATTCTGCACTTTTCTGGCAGGAGTCTGGCCACTTGCTTCGGAATTCAAAGACGTTGATTTCAGGGGCTTTGGGCTCCTCTCTAATTTGCTCCCAGACTTTCTTTTGGCCTACATTTCCAACTCTTATGGTTTGTCACACACCCTCTAATGCAGTCCACAGGGATCATTCAACTTCTATTGAATATCATGTCTCCCTTCCCGCTTTAATCTGTTCCCTCCTGCTGACATGCTTATCATCTCTTGTTTCCCAGCCTATTCCTTCGTGTGATAGGTTTAAAATATATTCTCAATGTCCTCAACAATTCTCCCATCCAATGGTGGTCTGTAATTCCTTGACCCTTGAGTATGCCCCACGCCAGTGACGCCCTCAATGAGACAGATGGGCGTAGTGGCTACAATGGACTCCCACCTCGATGCTTTGCAGCGGCTCTCTTACTATCAAGACTCTGGTGCTTGGTGCCCGTTACGCCTTCTTTTGTTAGTGGGGTTTTTCATTTTTATCAATACACTTACTCTTTAGAAATGTTTAGGCTTTCAGAAAAAGTGTGGACGTGTGTAAAACCTCTCCCTGCCCATACACAGTTACCCCCTGTGATTAGCATCTTATATGCGTGTTCTTGTGGTAGGTGGGCCTTTTTTTCCCACGGCACCGCTGAGTGGATCCAAACCACTAACATTTAGGTAAGCAGTCCAAGTGCAAACCAGTTGTGTTAACCCAGGGCCTTCATTAACTAATGCTGATCCACTGCTCTGAACTAGAGCTGCTAGCTGGAGAGTTGGTTCCAACTGGTGAGGCCCTGTGGAGGGTTTCCTAGGCCGCAAATCTCTCTGGAAGGAGATGGCCCATTTTTCTCCTGCAGAGCAGCTGGTAGGTTCACACGGCCTACACTTCAGTGAGCCACTGGGCACATAATCACATGTCACCAGGGGCTCCTCTACCGTCTACATGGTGGCTTTCTCTTTGTGTTGTACAATTCCATGAATCCTGGTAAATGCACGATACCAGGTAGCTCCTGTTCCTTTTCCCAAGTACCTGAGATATTTAGGTTTATAGATTTCAAGAGCCTACTTGATAACATCATGTTGAGGCTCAGTGACAGTTCGAACCAAACACATACAAAGTAAAACTCAGTTTCCCCTCAAAATCTGGTATGTTCCCCGTTTTTTTTTTAACTCAGTGAAGGCTATCACCATCCATCCTTCAAGGGATGTGGAACATCTCGAGAACAGCCTGCTATCCCCGCCCCGCACAACATAATCAATGAGTTCAAAGGTCTATTGATCCTGCCTGTGCCACATCGTTAGAATCCATCCACTTCTCTCGTGTTCCACAGTGTCCCTCTGAGTTACCATCATTTGACACTTGGGTGCAACAGCGTCCTAACTGATTTTGTCACCATTCTACTCTAAGGGCACTACAGTGATTTTTCCAAGACACCCATCTGCTCCCTCTACCTACCTGTTTAAATCCTTCAGAATTTCCCACTGTTCTTAGGCTAAAACCCTAACGCCTTAATGTGGTTATGAGGCATGGCCCCCACCTCCAGCTGCAGGGTTATTCCTTGCCCTGTGGTGTAGTGGTTACAAGCTGAGCTGCTAACAACAAGGCCAGTGGTTCAAAACCACCAGATGCTCTGTGGGAGAAAGATGAGGCTTTCTGCTCCTATAAAGAGTTATAGTCTTAGAAACTCACAGGGGGTGTTCTACCCTGTCCTAGAGGGTTGCTATAGAGTTGGCATAGAATTGATGGCAGTGGGTTTGGTTTGGGGTTGTTTTTTTGTTTGTTTCTAGGTCCCAGCACCTTGACCCTTATACACTGTCTGTACCCCTCTCAGAGTCCTGGCAGGAGTTGATGTTTCTCCCTGCAGAACATTTACTCTCATGCCACCCCTCCCCATTGAAGCCCTCCTCATCCTCCATCTTCTCTTAAATGGCATTCTTCAGGGAAGCCCGTTGCCCCCAGATAGATGAAACTTGGTTACACCTCTCATAGCATACCAGTAAATACTTGTGTTATTTTTGACTCATGGTCATTTCTTCCACTCAACTCAACTCCAGGAAGGATGGAATGGTGTTGTCTTTTCTTCTCTATTTGATTCCCAGTCATTAGCCACATAGCGTGGCCACAATAAATATTAAATGAATGAATGAACCATTTCTGTTCTATCTTTAGAGCTACCTAGCTCAACACCTTGCTCCTAATAGATTTTCCATAAATTATAAATGAAGAATGCTATTTCAAATCCTTCCGAAGGGATTTTGCCGCATGAAAGACTTAAAAGGGAAAATGTAGAACCTCATGGCTGAAAAGCAATACCACCTTTCAGCTCTTGACCCTCGAGTTCGTGAAAGAGATGGGTCTACAGGGATGATGTGGAAGGTGGGATGGCAATGGTGGCAAGAGAATTAAGAACAGATTCAAGCCAGTATAATTAACAGGTCTCAGAAAACCTTAGCATGATAACATTAACCGTCGATGACCTCTAAGACCGGAAAGCATAACTTTGCAAGCTTCTCCTGTACGGCCAAGTAGCTTCCATTTTTAGCAGTGATGACCCCCGACGTTTGTCGCATGGGCACTTGTTGGAAACATTAAATAAAGGAACATGGAGAGTGGCCTCACGCATCCAAATAACGTAGACCAAATGTATTTCTACTTTTCTAGGCTAGTGGCTTTCTAAACGAAATCCACCAGGAAGCACAATGGCTCTCTAAGCATAAAATGGCCTTTGCTCAGATGATCTGGCCATGAGGCATCCGTAGCTCTAGACTCAGAAGTAATTTTTCCTAGTTTTACTAATGTCTCAGTGATGATTTTGAAATTCTCCAAGGATGAGTCCAACAGTTTCTTCAGTTTCTTTGGTCTTCTTTACCTCACTTCCCTGAGGTTGTCTGTCCAAACCAGCACTGACTCAGCTGCTGTTCACATGTTTAAATACTCTGGTGGTAATGAAACATGATTACCATTAAACGTCGAGTTACTGACCATCTGACATTCCTACGAGGAGCTGGGCTGCTGCTGTCTGGTAAGCAGTGGACTGCTCACTGCAAGGGGAGTGGCTCACACCCACTAGCAGCTCCACAGGCAGAAAGATGGGACTATCCATCCCAGCAAAGATTTATAACCTCAGACTTGATGGTAGTGGATTTGGCTTGGGGGTTAAATTTCCTATGGAGAACATTGTGAAGTATGGGGATTCTAGAACAATCAATTGGGCTCGTAGAGAACCTGTGCAGAGATCAAGGGGCAGTGGTTTGATTTGACCAGAGAAAGGGGACCCTGCATGTTCTAGGATCAGAAAAGGTGTGCTTCTGTGTTGCAGTTTTTCACCGTACTTATTCAATCTGTATGCTGAGCGAATGTTCCAGGAAGCTGGCCTATATAAAAATATGGCATCCGGATTGTGGGAAGACTCCTCAGCACTGTGTGGTAGGCAGAAGATACAGCTTTGCTTGCTCAAAGTGAGGACTTGAAGCATTTACTGAGGAACGGCAAAGACATCAGTCTCCAGCATCGATCACACGTCAACATAAAGAAAATGAACATCCTCACAGCTGGCCCCATAAGCAACATCACAATCAACAGAGACAAGCCTGATGTGTCAAGGATCTCCCTTTAGGTGTATCCACAACAATGCCCTTGGAAATAGCAGTCAAGAAGCCAAGCGATGTATTGCATTAGGTAGTTTAGCCATAAAAGGCCTCTTGGACATGTTAAGAAAAACCAAGATGTCATTTTGAGGATACCTCAGTGTGCCGGACTCATGCCATGATATTTTCAATTGCCTCATATGCCTCAGAAGCTGGAAAATGAACAAGGAAGACTTGAGAAGAACGGATGTATTTGAATGATGGTGCTGGCAAAGACTAGTGAATAGATCAAGGACTACTAGAAGAATTGGAGGGGGGGCATCTTGGAAGAAGGACAGACAGAATGCTCCTTAGAAGCAAGGGCATGTTACCAGGAGAGACTACTTCCTGAAGGACATCACGCTGGGTCAAGGAGAGGGTGTGCACAAAGGCTGAAGACTCTTTCATGGCCCGTGGAAGGGTGGGAACCATTTGCGCCACCGCAGAACCTTACAAAGGCCACCGTGTTCTTTAGTGAGGCTTCCTCCTCACGTACCCACAAGCGGTCCTTCTGAGCTCTTCTTTGGTGGATCCTGCAAGAGAAGCCCATAGACTGAAGAATCGTGAAGAATGCCACTCAAAAACATGAGACAACTTTTTGCACATGCGTCACAGACACCATAAGACTTTGTTAATCTCAGCAATGAGCAAGGAGGATTCCTGTGAATCCATTTATTCTACCCACGGGAGACTGCACGTGGCTCTTACTTTAGAGCCACAGTCTGAAGATTCCTCAATTGAAGGGCCTGTTGTGTAGCATAAGTCAAAACCTACACCACCGCAGTGGCATGGATTCCAAGTCATAGCAGCGCGGCTGCACATCTTTATCAAAGTGACTGCCACGTCTTCTTCCCACGGAGCAGCTGGTGGGTTCAAACAGCCCACCTTCTGGTTAGTAGGCGAGTATTTAACCCTGCACCAGCAGGCCTCCTCTGCAGGACACAGAAGCCCCTTATACTCTCTGCCCTGTCACTTGCTCCCAAGTGTCCTTACTACCGAAGGAAACCCCCTTTGTTTTAAGACAGGAGAACAATGGGACTACCATGAATATTCAGTGTTGTAAATTCATACTTGAGGGGACGAGACACAGATCCGATTATATTATGAAATGATTACCACAAGGGCTAGTCTACAAAGAATCATATCCTAAGGCCCTAATCAACCATCAGTAATCTGCTGCTGACTCTGCTAGAAGAAAGAAGCCCTCCTCCTGAGCCAGGTGGGATGCCATTGGCCCGATTCCCTCTGATTTACAACAGAGGAAACCGAAGCAAGTGATCTTGCAGATGCTTAGGACTTCCTCTAAGTCATTTTTGTACAAATCTAGTGAAATGAGGATGCAGGGAAGGGGATTGCATCAGTATACTTATTTTAATCACTGAAAAGTTGTCATTTATAATTCAAAAGTACTTAGACTGCTTGGGATGCCTTATTAAAAAGGATGTCATTTTTTTTTTACCACTTTATGACCACAGGAAAGAGAAACCTCTTAAATATGGTATAAGAATAAATTGTTACAAAAATAGAAGCGAGTGCCCACTAATTACAGTGCTATCCAACCGGTATTTATAAAATCATCATCATCACCGTACGAAGAGAACATGCAATTTAGACTATAGCTCGTACAATTAACAGGTTTTTTTTAAAACGCAGCACCATCACAATCACTATCTGAAGATAACTAAATATATCTATTCTACTCTCAGAAAGTCCTAGCTAGGTGGATCCTCAAACTAGGGAAGTCGGGGGCAGGGATCAAGGTGGGAGCGCTGGAGAAGACCGCTTCGACGTGGATTTACAAGAATTTTTCAAGGAGCCAAAGGGGACTAGATACTTTGTGGGATTATTTTTAAAACTAATATGGGGCCCGGATAGTCTGGAAATGTCATGGCTGGTGTCAGGTGTCACTGAATCAGTTCTGAGCCATCGCACCCTTCTGGACACGAGAATGACACCCTGCCAGGTCCTACGCCGGCCTCACAGCTGTGCGGAGGCCACTGTGAGAACCATGCTGCCAATCCATCTCCTTGAGGGCTTGCCTCCTCTTCACCGACCCTCTACTTTACCAAACAGGAGCGCCTTCTCCAGGGGCTGGTCTCTCCTGACAACATGGGCGAAGCATGTAAGAAATCTCGCTGTCTTTGACCCTCTAAGGGGCACGCTGGCCGTACTTCTTCCAAGACAGATTGCTTTGTCCTTTTCGCAGTCCATGATACCGTCAGGATTTTCCTCCAACACATAGTTCAAATGCTTCCCTTCTTTTGTCTTCTTGATTCGATGTCCAATTTTTCATGCATAGGAGGCAACTGGATCAGGCACACTTTAGTCCTCAGTGTAACACCTTTGCTTTCCAATACTCTGGAGAGTTCCTCTCTAGCAGATTGGCCTGCTGCGATGCATCTGTGGGCCCAAGGAAGACAGACTCCCTGACAACTTCCACCTTTTCTCCATTGAGCGGGATGCTACCTATTTGTCTAGTACGGATTTGGGTCTTTTTGACATTGAGTTGTAATCCATCCAGAAAATGTCAGTCCTTGATCTTCATCAGCAGAGGCCTTAAAGACCCAATAAGAACATGGGGTATTGGCAAGGGTCTTTCAGCTGACTGTTATTTGCAACTTGTGCCAATGTCATCTTCTACTGGCCCCAGAGACTCCGAGTGAAGGCTCTGACCAGTACGATAGCCTCAGATAATAAGCTAGCCTCAACGAGCCCTGCTGGCCTAGTGGTTACGTGTTGGGATGCTGACCACCAGGTTAGCGCTTCGAAACTGTCAGCTGTTCTGTGGGAGAAACAGTAGGATTTCTACTCTTATAACAAGTTACAGTCTCAGAAACCCCCAGGGGTAGAGAGCAACTGCAAGACATTAACATATTGCTCATTGTTCATGCGGAGTCTCTGTGAAGTGGGGGGACTCGATGGCAAGGGCATGGGTTCCTGGAACATTCCTCTTAAGTGCCCTAATTCTACGCTTAGCGCTTCCGTCCCACCTCCTAGTTCACTGTGTGATATCTGGGGTCTTAGAATCTTGTGAGTGGCCATCCAAGGCCTAATGATTGGTCTCGATCCACTTTCACAACAGAGGAAGGAGAATATGGAACGGAAGGGGTGTTCTAAGTCCAGAAGGGGCCGCTAACCCGTGGCCAGCAGTTCAAATCAGCTGTTCTGTGAAAGACAGAGGTAGGCTTGGGCAGCACTGGGTTGGGATGTTTTCTTGATGTGCACTTACCTTTATATAAAGCTCTCTCTTACACATGAGTTTCTGTGGATTGGTTTCTCTAAAGTACCCAGACTAACACATAAGTGAATCCCTGAAACTGCTGCCCTGATAACATCTTTAAACCTTAAACCAAAAATATCCCCTGTAGTCTTCTTAAAACCAAACAATAGTTTGATTTAACTAGTAAACATGGTCTGCATTATGCTTGTTTAAGAACTGTCCATATATGGGTTCAAATGGTTAAGAGCAAGTTGAAATGTTAGATGGGAACCTTAGGGAACAGTAAATTTATATTACTAGAGGAAGAACAATTCAGAAATGGACAGTGAAAATGGTAACTGTGATAACTCAGTTTTGTGTCATTTTGGCAGTACCTGTGAGAGGATATGGGTGGAATGCAATCTTTCACTCATATCACAGCCTGATAGCATCTCCTTTGGACTGTGGCCTAATTGATATTCATAAAATAGGATTCTTCGAAGAGCTCTTTGTCTTCTTGCTGATGTGGAACCTTCATCTGCCATATACAACTCTGGTTCATGGGCCAACCTTGCTGCCTGCCATGTTGCCTGCCAATCTGGGGAGCTATCAGCAGTCTTCAATAGCATCTGATCTGCCAATTTGACTCTGCTTTCCCCAGCCTCTGGTTTTTTGGCTTCCTGACTTCCTAGTCCAACAGCTACTCCAATCAGGAAAAGCTTCCAGCTTAATATCTGGAACACAGACTAAGAGCCACACTAGACTTAACTCTACTGCCACCGTGTGAGCCACTGTACCTGATATAAACTTCTCTCTTTAGATACACATATGAATGTCACTGGTTTTGCTTTACTAGAGAATCCAGCCTAACACAGTTACATAACTTGAGGAATGTCATCAATGTCATTAGATCAGTGGTTCTCAACCTTCTTAATGCCATGACCTCTAATACAGTTCCTCATGTGGTGGTGACCCCCGTATGTGTGCATATCTGCATGTGGGCAGACCCACCTGGAGACAGACAGAGGAGCAGGATCTCGGTTCCTAGACCATCAGAAATATGGTCTTCCATGACCCCTGTGAAAGGGCCATTTGACCCCCAAAGGGGTCGCGACCCCCAGGTTGAGAACCGCTGCACTAGATGGTACATGTAAAACCTATTGAACTGGTGTAGTTTTGCTGTGTATATTCTCAACAACAGCAAAGTAAACAAAACTACACATACAGGGGTGTGTGTGTGTGTGTGTTGTTGTTGTTGTTAGGTGCCGTTGAGTCGGTTCCATCCCTACAGAGAACGGATGCACAACAGAATGAAAACTGCCCAGCCCTGCTCCATCCTCACAATGGTTCCTAGTCTTGAGCCCATTGTTGCAGCATGGTGTGAATCCATCTCCTGAGGACCGCCCTCTCCTTTGCTGTCCCTCTGCTTTACCTTATCCAGGGAAACAGTAATAGGGGCACAGTCCCCTTTCCTCCTATGCAAGACTTTACCAAGATCTTGAACCAATAGGCGTCTGCTTTGCCTTTCCAAAAGGTGCTGATAGCTAGTGGTCCCTGTGCAGCTTTCTACATCTGTACAATCAGCACGCAGCTTAGTGTGGAGATGATAATGACCACTGGGAAATGACTGCACAGGCCAATGACATCAAGAAATGTCAGGACCTTTTAAACTTTGAATTGGCAAGAGAATTTATAATCTTTACTCTGGAATGACTTGGTGGCCTTTAAACCTCTAAGTGGTTTCCTTAAAAAGTCTCATAGAATTGATCTAACTGAAAGTCAACAGGAGGTAAAGAATGACCAGTTTCTATGTGGTTTTAACGTTATTTTAATTACAAGTTTAAGTAAAGAAATACCAAGTGGTGGGGGAAAAACCTGCCAGAGAGAAGTATTCTTATCATAAGTCTTCAAGAGTTTAGTATTTTTGGTTCCAATACCTTATTCTAGTTTCAATTGATTTGATGCTTTCTCCTTACAATAGATTTTTCTGATTCCTATTGCTGAATGAATAGTCAGCAGACATCAATAAGCCAATCAACCATCATGCTTTGCTGTAGCTCTACTATCATTGTTAGGTACTGCTTTTATGAAAAAAATTCACTGTGACCAGAGGGAAGCTTTGCAGGCGCAGCCACTGGGTGCACTAACTCAGAGCGAGTGGCTTGATGCTCACCTAGTGGGGAAAATGCATACTCTGAAAGTTCCTCTCTGCCCAGCACAATTCCGGTGTTTTGGGGTACCCCCTTATATAACCAATCATGTTCCTTTGTGCATGGGGTCACATGAGTTGACAGGCTACCACAAAGGCAGCAAACCCCAATCAGGTCTCAGCAGGCCCCTCATCAATGGCTGTGAATGCTGCTGCCCAAGTGGCTTTCCCTGGTTGAAAGGATGTGCGGCAGAGGCAAGTAGCACGGAAGCACGGTTGGCATGCCGAGGGACAGGGCAGCCAAAGACATCTCTTTTCCTTTCACCCACAAATTACACAGGATAACACCTTTCATGGTGGTAGGTTCTCCCGTTAGTGCGTAAGGAATTGATACAACACTCAACTGACAATTTGATGGGCAGGTTGCTCCAACGGACAGAATAACAACAACAACAAAATGCTCAAAGACCCTGGGTAAGCTTGATTCATTTCTTTACTTCCTCAGATCTCAGTTCCCTTGGCCTGTGGCACACACCAGGGCAGGTGTTAAACACCTACCATAAGCCACACGTTCCACTCTCTACTGGGGCAGAAGGGCCTCAGCCTATTGTCTAGTCTGGGCTGCTTGTCTGTGCTTATCCACAGGGGGAATCGTTCATCTCTCCTTTGGGAAATAGTGGATTGAGGTAGTTAATTTATTGTGCCAACCTGGCCTATAAACACATGTGGGATTAACTGAAGGGTGGAGAGATAAATGGCTTGGTGAGCCTCGCCTTTCTTGTCTCTTGCTCTTTGATCATTGGACCGGTGTGCTGATGCCTTGCTTGTTCTGTGCCTCAATTTGCAAGCTACACTACCTGTGGGACACCTAACCCGTGGACTGTATTGCTGTAAATTGAGGTTCCTTCAAGTCCTGCTTCACCACACCATTGGAATTTACATCTCTTGAGCTGGGGACTGTCGGACCCTGTCATCTGGCTGACTGTTGGTGACCTGCCTTGCTGTTTGCTGCCTGTGCCCGGATAGCCTGAATTGCTCTACAGAGGACTACCTGGCATCCCTCAAGACTTGAAGGACTGCCAGTGTCTCGCAGCTGTCTCATGGGAGTGAGTTGCACTGAGCCATTTCCACTGCTTTATAATTTAATTAACTGTTTATTTCTTATGTTATTTACCTATCTCTATAAATATATATATAGAATTATTAGCGTTCTGGTTTTGTTTCTCTAGAGAACTCTGTCTACCACATGGGGGGAATTAGACATCATCCCAAGCAGAGTCTAGTTTTCGGGAGAAGTTTGTGTTGGTCAGTGCACCCCTGACAAATCCCAGTGAGGTCACTCAGCTAAGAAGGCACCAGCTCCAGCAAAGAAGAATGTACCAGAGCGTCCCTATCAGCACAATGATAACTTTCAGACAGATGGTGCCACAATCTCCCTGTGGACAATCTCAAGCACAAGCACACCACGTCTAAAGGACACCCTCAGGAAGAACAATACAACCGAGACACAAACTGTCCTGTATGTTTCCTTGACTCTCCTGCCCTCTTTCTCCTTTATTCCCTCCCCTCTCCTGCTCTTTCTTCTGTTTACATTTCAGCCGTAGGCTTCAGCCTGGACACTAAGACATCCTACTACTCAGGAAAATAGACTTGTTATTTTAATAACACTCCTAACACCGTCTAACCATCTGTTGCCAACCCCGAAAATCCTGCGTGCTCCACTCCTCCCTGAATATCAACATCGCCAGAGCCACCCACCAGCCCACCCCGCCCCCTGCAAAAACAGTGGGGGGAGGGAAGGAATGAGAAGTTTGCTAGGAGAAGAAGGAGCATTGGGCTGAGATGTGTGCAGATATAAAAGGAATTTGCTGCTGACAAATATCACTTTGCTAACTGTTGCTTACCTCTTTTCTTATGCTATATTCAGCTTTTCGAAATATGAGGCCAAGTCACCCTATTAAACACAAGCCACAGGCCAGAATACAGAGAGTCGGCCGCATGAGGCCTGTTACGGGTTGAATTGCGTCCCCTCCGAAAATCATGTTTTGAAATCCCGACCCCCACCCCCACCCCTGTAGATGTAGCCCTGTTTAGAAACAGAGGTTCCTGGGTTTTGTCAGTTAGATCATACCTGAGTAAACCCAACCCAGCACACACACTGCCAGCGAGTCCAGTGTGACTCACAGCGACCCTACAAGACAGGAAAAGGAGCCTCGGGTTTCGGAGAGTTTTTAAATCTCTGTGGGGAGAGACAGCCTCATCTTTCTCCAGACGAGTGGCGAGTGAAGTCAAACTGCTGACCTTGTGGTTCGAAATCCAACATATAGCCCACCCCACCACCGGGGCTCCTTATCCCGAAGTAAGGGAAATGCTACATCTAATCACTTCTTGAGTCAGAAAAGAGAGCAGACACTGTGTCCTGGGTGGTCTATTCCTGAGGGAACGCTTGACTCAGACTTCAAGAGGATGGCCTTTCAACAGGGTCTTAAAGGTTTCCTGGGACAGTATCTATCTATCTATCTATCTATCTATCTATCTATCTATCTATCTATCTATCTATCTATCTATCTATCTTATAAACATACCTCAATTTCCCAGGGTCCAACCCAACGGTGGGTCCATAAGAAGCACTCAAACACAAGTCTACCCAGCAGGTTTGCTTTCCTTAACGCTTTAAGAAGGAAGCTGAGGTAAGAACTGGAGTAACAAGGAAAGGGATGCTTTTAACCTTGACACAAGAAATTCTCTTCTCTATTTAATTCACCCAAACAGCCCCTTAAATTATTCAGGTTATCCTAATTAACTCTCTAGAGAATGATCTTCAAGGCACAGTTAGTTGGTTATTGCCTGAGGCTAAACTCCAAACTAGCTCTGGGCTATGGGAGGGATGCGAACATCTCTTTATGCTTGCGGATTCCTTTTACCCGGTAACCTTGGGAGAAAGAGAGGGGATCAAATGATCTCAGACAGATAGATGAGTCCTGAGCCCCAAGAGGTATGTGCGATCTCACTCTGTGCGTCCTCACTGACAGCTGGACATTATCAGAAAATGTCCTTTACTCAATGAAACTCCAGATGGGGGCGCCTTTAGGATTTTCAAATATCTGAAGGGAGAACAGGGTTCCTCCCAGCGTAAAGTGATGGTTTTCTTGAAGAAGCTTGTGTGTACTGAGCATACCTCAAAAGACAAGACGACTTCAGCGAGAGTTCCCGGGAGAAACCCCCAAGCCATGCCTGGGGAGGTCATGACAGCGAAAAGTCAAAGCCAACGACTGAAATAGCTTCTCAGCAAGGTTGACTGGGGGCTGGGGGGTGTATGCAAAGGTAGCTAGAATTAGACGAGTGGATTGACTTTCAAGATGAGCCGAGGTTGGGTGTATGGCCCCTACCATTATCCATAGGGATCCAACTTCCAAGCACCACTCCGAAGATTGGACAGGAAATTGACAAGGCAGAGAGTTGATATGCATGGAGGAGGAACGACGCAGAGACCTGGGGTGGGGTGGGTGTGAGAATCCCGGCACCCCTTGAGGAACCTAACCTTGTCCTTGGCCGGTACTGGTAGACGTGGTTGAACTGGGGTGTGTTCTGCGGGGTATGTTCTCAGCAACCAAAACTGAAGACTGAGTAAGAAGATGCTGGAGCTGTGAAGCTAGAAATCCGGTGCAGGAGCAGACTCTGGGCTGTGAACACAAAAACTAGAAGGTCTGAATCAGGGATCCCAGGCAGGGAGTGGGCAAGGATGGAATCAACCAACATTATTTGCTCCAGGCAGAACCCTGCTTTGGCGATCAGGGCAGTAGCTTCTGTTTGTCTCCACAGCCCACCCCCACCCCCACCCCCCTGCACACATCCCTGCAACAATAAATCCGGTGATCTCTCTGGCATGTGCACATAAGGCAGTGGTTCTCGACCTTCCTGATGCTGCCACCCTTTCATACAGCTCCTCATCTTGTGGTGACCCTCCCAACCATAACATTATTTTCATTGCTACCTCATCACTGTCATTTTGCTACTGTGATGAATCGAGCAACCCCGGTGAATGGGTCATTCAACCCCCAAAGGGGTGGCGACTCCCAGGTTGAGAATTGCTGACATAAGGAATAGCATTGACTTTCTAGAACCCTGTGCCATGGGAATGCACGGGTAGTCATTTTCCAAATACAAGAAAACAGACGTTTGTTGACCTTTATCCACTTGGGTTAAGGTAATCTCCCAGCCTCCCAGCTTGATTCTGCTGCAAAGGACCAGTGGGTAGATGGCCGTTTCTCTGTCATTCCCACCTCCTGCTAAAAGTGGGCTCTCACTCCCCTCTCTTGGAATCTGAGCCAGCTCCCAGGATGGCTCGCCCAAAAGAAGGTCAAGGGTGTGATGCTGTGATAGCACAAGACGTAAGCCAGTAAAGAGTAGTGGTAGCTTCCAGTTTGGCATTTTTAGGCAACTCTAAGCCATGGCATTCCAAGACCAACTCTCCGGTTGGAAAGCCGGGTAAAGAGGGAAGCCCTGACCACAGAAGAGTAGGGAAAAAGTGCCCAGTCCAACCCAGTCAACTCCCACCACCGTGAGAGAGAAGATGGTGGTTGTCTTAAGCCACTAGGTTTCAAGATACCATGTCAAGTAGACCCAGATCCGCAGTGTAACCGATGTAACCTGGGGGTGGGGGTGGGGCACAGTGTGACCGAGACCTCCGTAGCAGCAGTATCCCAAACCACTTCACTCTGGTGAGTCGCCCATTGTTCCTGTGTTCATTCAACGAATCCCGATTGCTTCCTTTCTTGGACCTCCACACTGATGTCAAGGGCAAAGATGAAAGAAATGCCTTATTGTCAAAGGGTCCTAGCCTAATCCTCTCACTCAGTTTTCCTTCTTCAAGAAAGCTGTCCAAACTCACCTGCCAATAGCATTTCCTTCTTGAGCTTCCCCACACCTCCTGGGGGTAAATAAGAGTCAACCACATCTTGCTTCTGGTCTCTGCATCTCACTTCGTCCAACTTTCTCCAATGAAAGCTTCAAAGAGGCGAAGGAGCATTCCCAATGATTCTGAGGGGTGTAACATGGGCCGGGGGAATTGATGACGTGGGTGACATTTTTTACTGTCCGTTTAAAAAGCGTCTGCTTAGTGCTTAGAGAAACACTGCAAATTATATTAAAACGGCAGCAGCCTTTGACCAGAATGAGGGCCATGTCCTGAATAGAAAAAAATGTCTGTCCTTCTGCTTCTCCAACCCTGGCAGGGCCGACATAGCACATGAGCGATACACGCAGGCCCTGTGGCCAGAGGAGGGCAGGCCTCTTAATTTCCTCCCAATAAGTGACTGCCTACCGGCCATCAGTAAGCTGCAAGATTCACAGAAACTGTGTCTGTGTTAGTACTTCTGTTCATAATCGAATGTTTATTTAATTAAGCTTCTTCATCAGGGACTCTCAGTGCATACGGGTACTTAGTGTTTGTAAAGCATTCAATGATTGGGTCTGGCAATGAAAGAATCAACGCAATCACCTGCTCTCACTTCACCAGGTTCAACAAACACAATGGGATAAGTGAGCATCGCTTAGTACGAGCGGATCTTTACAACAAACACTGAGTAATCGCCGAGGTGGAGAGCAGAAATGAAAACATGCACACAATACAAAATGTGCAGATTCAATGGATGAACATCAGCCAGTAACAAACGTAAGTGTGATTAAATGCCATACCTAAGGTGCCCTTATAAAAGCAAGAGACTCTGAGCTGGATTGTCATCTTTTATAACATTTGTCTTAGGCCGAAGTGACTCTCAGTTTTAATCTTACATTTTTCTTCATAAATATTCTGTGATAAGCAATCTGGTAATGGCATAAAGGTATTTTTTCAAAAGGGCTGTTTGCTTTTTTGTAACAGGCAAAAATTTGGAATAGGTATTTTTTTTTAAATGGGCTAAAAACAAACAAAAAATCCTAGGAAAGACTTCGATGTTTTATAATGGCCACGTGATTAAACAAACTGGGACCCATCTGTACCACAAAATAGTACTCAGCAAGGAAAGGCAATGAGCTATTGATAGACACACGTGGATAAGTCTGGAGGGAATAATGATGAGGGGAGCAAAATGCCTACCCCTGGGCCCAGAATTCCAACCCTAGGGATAGGGATATAACAAGTGGAAGTGAAGGTAGGTGTGCGCAGAGAAAAACCTGTTCACGAAGGCCCATTACAACACTTTTCACAATCGCCCAAAGGTGCAAACCACTAAAATGCCCATCACTCGATGAATGCATACACAAAAGGTAGCATATACACACAAGGGAATACTGACCAGCCAGAATGAGCAACGAAGTCCTGAAGCACGCTGCAATAGAGATGAACCTAGACACGTATTGAAGCCAATGAACCCGCCACAGCGGGGCACAGGCACGTGCCGTGGACTCTCTCACTTACAATTATGTAGAAACCAAAGGTGATTCATGGTTGTCAGGGGTGGAAGGGAGATAGAAAGGAGGAGAGGGTGGGTTTTCTTTGGGGGTGGGGCAATGAATTTAGGTTAACTCTGGTGGAATGATTTGGAATGCACACTGTGAAGAATGTGATCAGGGTCATGGAATTGGACAGGGAGAAATTGAGGTGACACATGCTTGTTTTGTTATGTGTCCTTTCACCATAAAAAGAAGCCGATCCCAGCCGAGGGGTGTGATGATGGACGGGCAGGCACCAGTGCCACTTCTAATATGACCGCCAGACTCAGGCCCATACAGAAAACAAGCTTTTCCCACGACCGTCAGATAGCCAGAGCCCCTGCCCAAGAATCTATGACGAAGCAATCCTTTTCACGAATTTTAGAAAGAGGGGTTTGTGAGCACACTGCAAGGTGAAACAAGAAGACCCACCATGACAGCTTCAAAGAGCGCATGTCTTTATACAGAACAAATTAAACAGAAGGAAAAATAAACACCGAGTTTTAAAGAATCAATGATGCAAAAAATAGGGGGGGGACTTAGAACAGTATTGTGGAAATTAGGCACATTAATTAATTGATTCCTAGTGCCATCTTCTCAAACTTATCAACGATTTTCATATGGATGACTCAAAACCGGTAGTATTTGGGGTAGGATGTTGCTTATGAATCACGGTTGCATTCTGATTGTGTAGAAGGGTTATCCTTTCAGTAGGCAAAGTATGAAGTTGCCTATAATATTTGCAACTAAGGACAAATTAGCCTGCAAACTTGGTTAAACGTTTTCCAGCAACATGGAATCAAAGACAGAAACTATCAATGGACGTTTGACGTTCAAACAACCTGGCTCCTTTTAAATATAAATATATATGTTTCAAATAGAGTTCTGATTCAGCTCATTATGGATGTTCAAACAACCTGGCTCCTTTTAAATATAAATATATATGTTTCAAATAGATTTCTGATTCAGCTCATTATGGAATACATCCTAAATTTGACAATATGAAATTATTGGTTGGTATGAAGGAAACCAGACCACTTGAGTTTCTTCTCTCAGCAAAATAAAATACAAATGAAATGAATCATTGTTAAAGAGAAAGAAGCAGCAGCCTATCCGATGATTACACACTAAGAGATTCCATTTTTACAGCATTCTTACCGTGACAAAATCCTAGGAATGGAAAGCAAATGAATTGCATGCAAATAAGGGGTGCTGCTCTCATCAGCCAATGTCAAGGAGCCCTGTATAATGGAATCTTTTTGTACTTGATGGGGTCAGCGGCCATACTGGGGTTGTGATCCTGCACTGTAACTTTGAAAGATGTACCTATCGGAAGACATTGGCTCTTGGGTACCACGGGATCTCTTTATTATGTCTTACAACTGCACACGAATCTCTATATCTCAAAATGTTTAATGAAAAATACAGTCCTGATGGGGTCCTTTGCTAGAAGTTTGCCAATATTTTATGTGAATACAATTTTCCCGTTACCTTAGGATCTTTCAACCACGAAAGTTTAAAAGTCGTTTTGTTCTCCTAAGGAAAGACAGCCTGCCAAAGAATTATTGTTTGTTTTGAAACCACAGATTAAGAGCACATTAACTATTACATTGTATCCAGGCTATATGTATATGGTATAAGCCTCATAACTTAAAAAAGCAAAAACAAAAGCTGAAGATTTAGTGTAGTAAACAGAATGCTCTTTTAAATACCAATTTCAAACTAAGGGCTATCTTTTCACCCCTTTGCTCAGGCTGACCCACTGGGGCAGATGATTTGACATCTGAAGTAATGTGTTCCTCCCCACCCCATCCCCCTCATCTTTCCTCATCACTTTAATTTCAAGACACCTTCTTAAGATCTTTACCTTGAGTTCGGAACCCCTGAGCTCAGAGTCCATACCCAAACCCCAAATTAACAGCTGCTGCTAAGGATGCTTCCCCTCCGGCTGACCTCACGGGAGTCGGGGTAGAGCTGGGCTCTGTAGGAGGGAGTGTTCTTGCTGGCTTTTCCAGAAGCAGATCGCTAGGCTTGTCTTTCCAGGTGCCTCTGGGTAGACTTGAACCTCCAACCTTTCAGTCGCACTTGGATCATCAGTCCTTTAGACAGCAAAGTAGTCAACCATCGCAGGGTCTTCCCGACAGGCTTGGCTGGATCCCACCAGCCTGCGCAAACTGTCCTCCTGGTCGAAACTGCCTTACGGAATGGCCCAAAGATGGGCAGCCCCTTTAGAGAAGGGACGTGTCTTCTATTTCCTTAGTCAAGAAAGAGGCCACAAAAGGGGCCCAGGAAGGTGGCCAAAGATGCTGTGGTTGAGGCCTTCTGGGGAGGTGATTCCCAGTGCACAGCACCTCGTGTGATGGGGCTGTCCTGTCCGTTGGGTTTGCTTGGCTGTAATACGTACAGATCTCCATGGGTGGGTTCAGCTCAATGACTCCTGGGTTCGCAGCTGGGTGCTCAAGCATTGAAACCCCAAGGGCGACTTTACAAAAGTGCTAGTGATAACCAGGGGCTGGACAGCAGGACCCTAAGTCCAAACCAAGCATCTCCCTTTGACCAAAGGAACTGAGCGAGCAGAGGGATCCCCAGAGATGGCCCAAGACCACTATGACCGCATACAACACGCGCCTGAGCCTGGAGCCCATGCCGGGAGCCCAACCAGCGTCCTGCCGAGCTGCAGTCCACACAAGCACTGGTAGGGCTTTCTTCCACACCTAGCAGAGATGCCCAAAGGGCTGGCCTACCCACCGGCCCAGAGTTCTCTGCTTCTAGGTCAGTCAGCTCCACCAGGAATCCGTTCCTGACAAACCTGCCTCCCTTCCAGCCTCACTGCAAACACATTTAACAAGTGAGGAGTGGGGCGACTCCTGATGGGAAAAGCGAGAGGAAGACTCCCATCCCGATGTTCCCAGGATAACACCTATTGATGCCCTCTACCAATAAACCTTGCTGTGGAGCTGATTGGACTCACGGAGACCCAGGTGTCAGAGGAGCACTGCGCACCACAGGCCTTTCGAAGACTAACTTTTCAGAAGTGAATCCCCAGGCCTTTCTTCAACGTGCCTCTGAGCAGACTCATAGCCACTCCGCTTTCTGTTCGCAGGTCAGTGTCCACTGTGCACCCCACCACCACCACCACAGAGTCCCCCTACGGGAAAGCGGAGTCCTGCTTCTTTACTGGGGCCACTGGTTGGGACAAATGGTTAAGGCACTCAGCTGTTCCTCGACTCCGTTGGAGGTTGGAGTTGGCCCTGAGATGATGCCTGGTGAGATTGTGACCCAAACATGCAGCGGTTGAAAACCCTTATGGAGCATAGGACCCTTGACATTCTGAAAACCCAGACCTGAGACAGACAGGGCTCCTTGGGCTGAGGAAATGTGGGGGGAACAGTTAGGTCCCTGCCAAGGACCAGGGGTGACTCTGCACTGGAAAAGCTCAGGGACTGGAGAAGTGATAAGATCTCCTTTCGTGCTTCTCCTGAAGCCCACCATGACCGTGCCCTCTCCTCGCCATGAGGAATGAGTCTCCCTCGGGTGTCCACAAGGGCGCCCCTCTCGGGCTCGCTGGGAAGAAAAGTGGGAGTGCTTTCAACTTCTGTCTTGAGCGTGTGGAGTCTGAAGTGAGGGGCACACTTTATCGTTGTGGAGGCGTGAAAGCGAGCCTTTAAAAATGAGCATCACTTAAAAATCTTGGGAAAACATCAACTGGCCTCGCCTCCATTATAATAGGCAGTGTGGCCTCCTTGTCCCTTTGGCTACTGCCACCCCACCAACTCGCTTCTCGCATCATTTCATCTCAGCCGGAAAATGAGCTCATTCAATAGGGCGAGCTATTAAGCAAAGAGAAAGAATTCAGTGTTTGAAAAACAGTACAAAAGAAAATCACCTTACTCAGCCCCAAAATGCATCTGATGCCTGCTACAGCACGCATGAACTCAGAGTGAAATAAACAACTTGCTTAGTGACCCGACCTGCTGCAAACTTCTCTCCCCCTCGGAGGGGCCGGGGAGTTCTAACCGCTGACCTTGTGATTAGCAGCCTGCTGCTTAACGCGCTGCATCATCTGGTTTCCTCGAGCGAAATAAAGGCAGACTCAAAAGGACAAGCAGTATATGAGATCATTTATATTCCACGAGCCTCAGTAAAGAGCTGTTTATCAAGGGCTGGATGGAGCGGGGAACGGAATCAAACCCGCTGCTCCAGAGCTGATTCTGACTCACAGTGACCCTACAGAGGCTTTCCAAGCTGTAAATCTCCACACAAGTAGCATAGTGCCGAAGCCACGGGGCCACCAGGGCTCCTTAGGGAGAGAGAAAATGGGGCTTTTTGTTCGGACTGCACTGAGTACACACTCCAAACGCCCGTCATGGAGTCGACTCTGACGGTCAGGGACCCTGTCAATCTTCTTCTGTGGGTTTCTAAGACTGTCACTCTTTGGGGGAGTAGAAAGTCTCATTTTTCTCCCAAGGAGAAGCTGGTGGTTTGAGCTATGAACCTTGTGGCTAGTAGCCTAATGGGGAAAAGCTTGTGAGAATGGTTGCTTAATTTGAAGAATGCAATTACTGTCACATAAGTGTGCGGGTAGAAACTGAAGAAATGGTGAACGTTGTATTGTTATGTCCATCAATACAATAATAATTTTTTTTTTTTAGGAAAATGGTCTTTACATGTCTGGAGCTAAAATCATAGCCAGGGACAGCAAATGTTTTTCTAAGTCTATTTTAAAGAATTCAAGCTTTTTCGCCAGCGCTGGGTTGCTTATGAGCTGTTAATAGATGAAATTATATATCTAGGACATGCTCAACTGTTTTGAAACATCCTATGATGATTTTTCTATGCATCCTATGGTAGAATCTGATTTCAAAGCCCCTAATTTACATAGAGATTTTCATATCGCACATCTTTACCCAGAAGCACAGCCTCTCTTTTGTTGCCATGAGTTCCTGTGTGTTGTACTCATTTTATATATATATATAAAGGCCCCCAACACTATGGCTTGACACAGTGGATGCAGGTCATATATATATATATATATATATGAAAAAAACAACAACCCACTTTCATTAAGCCTATCCTTGCCTGGAGTGGCTTGCTACAAAGTATACAAAACAGGTTAAATTGATGAGATTCTGGGAGTTTTTGACAGAAGATGAAAAACGCGGCTGCACGCATGGTGACATTTCTTATAAATAAAACTGAAAACTCAATGGGATTAACAACACAAGAAAGCAAGGGAAACGGTTTCAGCAAAGACATTTAATGCTATTGTTATTACTATTATCTGATAGGCCAAAGCACTGAGTTTCATGGTTCTGCTGCAGGACACCGCAATCAATCTGCCAAGTAGCTTCCATTTCAGGTTTTAATAAGTATTTCAGTCAGCAGTTTCAGGTGAAATGTTAAGTAAGTGCTACACACCAGGACTTTGTGTCTTCTGCTATTTATTGATATTCTGCGGTCATTTGGGTCATTACCCAAAGTAATCAAGCTCTGGACCACTTAGGATAAGCTTAGTCCTTGGGAAATCCAGGAATAGGAACATCTGTTAGGGAGTCAAACGCAGGGCATTTTCATTTACATATTTTTTTCATGTGAAGCTTTGGAATGTTTGACAACGTTTAGGGGAATATTCATGTCTCAGTAAAGATAAACCAACCTTGCATTCATATTGTGCTTGTGGAAAGTTTTAGGCAGGTCAAACATTTTAAAGTCAATTGCCCACAATTCAAAATTGGGTATTGTTTTGTGTTACCATGGTGGGCCAGGATTCTTTGTGGTTTGGCAGCTAACACCTCCTCCAGGACCTGGCCCAACACAATGTAATCAAAGCCAATGAGCTGAAATCCTTCATCAGGGGATAAGCTTGGGGTAGAATGAAACACTCACTCAGGTCACAGCCCTGGAACAAGGGGAAGGACGTTTCCTTGGGGGTGTGGCCTCATTACAATATAAGAACACTGGATAAAACTGATTTTGCTTTTTGCTGCTTCTGAATCCTGTACTTGGCTAATTGACCTTGGTTCTTTGGACTTGAGTCCGTCAATGGCCTGCCATATTGCCTGCCAATCCTGGGAGTCGTCGGAGGCCTGCCACCTGATCTGCCAACCTTGGATTCATTCAACTCTGTAGTCCCAGCCCGACCTGCTGACCTCGGATTCATCTGTCTCTGCAGCACCCAAGTCTGTGTTCTTCCTGTTGATCTTGGATTCAACAGCCATCAGAACCACATGAGTCAGGAGAAGCCTGACTTACCATCTGACCCTCGAACTTGGAATTTGCCTGGACTTGGATTCACCTGCCTTTAAATAAGTTTGAGTTGTGTTCTTAATAAAAATTATTCTCTCTATACACACATGTAAACATCACTGGTTTTGCTTCTGTAGAGAACCCAGCCTAAGATAGGTATAGTCTTTTATTAAATTTTCAGCATCTCAAAATAAAAGGTAACTCACAAATTTCCAATTCTTAGTTGGATCTTTTGCTACACCAGCTTTCCAAAGTGCATGATCACCTGTCAGGCACGGTTACCCTCTATTTGGTTTCCCTATTACACTATAGAGCAATGGAGGCAGAGAGCTTTTGAGAAGCTAAGACTCACATAAAAGCAACATTAGCTCCCAATCCATACTCAGTCAGTCAGTCTGGATACTCTTCAAGAATAATCTCCTAAACTTCTACTTCTTTCTTTAGGTTCCAACTGCAGGAACCTATTGTTCTCACAAAGCAGCTCTAAGCCTTGCTCAAGTTCTTTCTGCTGCCAGATTCTACTGGCTTCCTTCATCTGCCGAAGTCTTATCCTTTTCTTTCAAACCAGATTTAAATCCACCTCCTTCTAGGAACCTTCTTATATCTGTTGTGGGTTTTTGTTTTTAACTTTGGCATGTTCATGGAGGAGATGTGGCGCATTCATATTTGATATCAGTACATGTCTTGTACCTATATCCTCAGTTCTCCATTAGAGGACTCAGAGATAATCTCTCTCAGCCCTGAAAACCAAGCTCATTATTCTATACAGTTCCCTAATCATATATCCTCCAACTTTTATGCATCCTGGAAGTCTTACAGAAGAACAGAAAATACCCATCCAGAAAACCAGAGAATGGAACAATGTCTTTTGTAAGATTCCAGTGAAATCTATGCCAAGTAATATAATTTGAAGGAGTAACTTTTCAGAAAATCACTCTGGATAATAGTTTCTTTTCTCAGATAGAGAACTCTTTAAGCACTAAAACCACTCCTATTTTTAAAATCATTTATATTTAAATACAACTGAAACTATAACGTTAACTTTCAAAGTTAAAGTTACTAACCATCGCTGCTGTGTCTCATGATCTTTATTAGAGAGCCCTTTGTTGTGCTGCAAAAATTGTCTATTGGATGGACATGGTGTTCAGGGCTGCTGTCTCTATACTGACTTCAGAAAGATTTTGTTTGTTTGTTTTTCATTCATTTTTCTTTCCCCAGTTAGTTCCTCCTCCTACCTTCTCTTCCACTCTGAGTAGTTCCCCGCTAATATATGAACTTCACTGAAATTGTGTTTCTCAGCTGCCCCTTACATCAGAAACAAGTTCCATGAAGGACAAGTCTGGATAATCTTTGAGCCCAGGATCTGACACTGTGTGACTTATGTATATATGTGTGGAGGGAGGGATGAATGGATGGATATGAATGCTGACACAACCTGGAATGTCTCATCATGGTCTATGGTAGAAGTCTCGCCTTCCTTGCAGGAGATCTGGATTCCATTCCAAGCCAATAGACTTCATTCTCCACCATCACTCATCCATCAGTGGAGGTTCACGGGTTACTATGCTGCTGAACAGGTTTTCAGTGGAGTTTTCAGACTGAGATGGGTCAGAAAGAAAGGTCTGGAGATCTACCTCTGAAAATCAGCCACGGCACCCCCATGGGTACCCCCTTCCCGTGTACAATGAACTAATGCTGGAGATGGCACAGGATTGGCAACATTCCATTCCTCTGTACATGGGGTCACCATGCCTTGGGATCCAGCTTGTTGGCAGCCAACAACAGCCAACTCCCCTATTGCCAGGTTCTTGTTTTATTCCTGCTTGAATTTTGTTTTAAAGCAACAACTCCCCAACATCTAATCCCCATTCCCTGGTAACCATTAATCTACTTTCTGTCTGTAGGCATTTGCTTATTGCAGGTATTTCATATATGTGGAGTCTTTTGATATTAGACAGGAAGATGTTTTCAAGTCCTGGGTCTACTGTCCTGTTCACAAGCTGCCAGGAGCCATGTCTCTCTGCTCTTAAGTCAGGCTCTTCCTTCTACCACTTCTCTGCTTCTACTTACTCAGCCACCTGTATTCAAATGGTGTGAAAAACAAAGTGAACCAATTTTCCAGGAAGAACAAAAGTAAAGGGCATGGATATTCACACCAGTGAAATTAAAATATCAATGTCACAGAAGCGGTACAGAGCCAAATCTCAAGAAAATATAAAGTCGTGGGGTTGGGAGTAGATGGAGGAAAATATCCATAGAGTAAAAGCGTTTTGACCAAAGAGAACATAATATTATAGGCAGTGATCAGGCAGAAGGCTCTTATAGTTCATCCAAACGTTAGTATTTATGGGGTCCCTCCCACTGCAGCCTCTGGAAGAAGTTGATAGTCACTAGAGGCTATAAGGGGTTTGCTGGAAAAATGGGGTTGTGGGCGGGGTCCTCCACTTGCAGCAAGGATGCTAGTCTGCTCACACAATGATCAGAAAATTGAAGCCGCCTCTGATGAAGGTGACATAGGTTCAAGCCCACTTGTGATGACTGCTACAGTCCCGGGGACTCCAGTCCTCTACTGCTATCTTCTCAGCTCTACTAGCTGGACACAATCAGTACATATGGGCATCACAGACCCCTGTGGTCAGAGGGTGGAGGAAGCTGGACACTGCAGAACCAGAACAACTCGAGAGGAGAGGGAGGGCAAAGGCCTTTGCCAGGTCCTCCACCACGCAGCAAGAGATTAGGTCCTTCCCCAGCTCATGTCTCCTTCCTGTCAACATAACCACAAGCCTATGGGCGTCCCTCCACTGACTGCCGACCGCCCATCAATAAGTTGCAAGAGTCACAGACTGTCTTTGTGTCGGTACTTCGGTTCATAATCAAAAGCTTATTTAATGAAGCTTCGTCACCAAGGACTTTCAGTACATAGGGTATTTAGTGTTTGTAAAACATCCAACGATGGGGTCTGGCAATAAAGGAATCCACATAATCAGCGGCTCTCACTTCAGCAGACAGCCGGGCAGGACTGTGCATGAGTCACCGATTCAATGGCACCTCACAGCAAGGGCAATGACAACAGATGGCACTTGCCAGTGTCTCACTGGCCTTTATTATCTGCCTTTTCTCCTGGAAGAGTGGTTCTCCAAGGGGGGGTGATCTTGGTTTCCAACAGACATTTGGTAACATCTGAAGACATTTTTAATTGTCTCAGTTACGCCGGGGTAATTATGGCATCAATTGGAGATCAACCGATGCATTGCACTAAGTCAACCTGCTGGACAAGCCCTCTCCACAATGTTGAAACGCCAGGAGGTGACCTGGAAGATGCAGGTACACTTGCCTCAATCCATATTTTCAATTGCCTCCTAGGCATGTGACAGGTAGACATGGAACAAGGAAGACCTAAGAACAACGGATGCTTCGGAACTATGGTGTTATCGAAGAACATGGAAAGTACCACGGATGCCAAAAGAACAAACAAATCTGTCTTGGAAGAAGACCAGTCAAATTGTTCCTTGGAGGCAAGAATGGGAAAGACTTCGTCTTACCTCACCTGGACACGTTAGCAGAAGACACCCGTCCCTGGAGAAGGACATCATGCTTGGTCATGGGGGCAGCAAAAGGGGGAAGGCCCCCAACACTATGGCTTGACACAGTGGATGCAACAAGGGGCTCAGACACGAGAACAACGGCGAGAGTGGAGCAGGGCAGGTGGTGTTTGTGCTCTTGTGCACAGGGTCACTGTGAGTTGGAATTGACTTGATGGCACCTAACGACAACGACAAAAATACTTGAGCTCTGGTAGCATAGTGGATTATGTGTTCGGCTGCTAACTTCAGGGTCAGCAGTTTGAAACCACTAGCTGCTCTGAGATGGCCTCGCCCTGTAAAGATTTATAGCCTTGAACCCACCGGGGCAGTTACTCCGACCTACATGAGTTGGAATTAAGTCCTGGGTGTGAGGTTGAGTTGTTACTAGGTAAAGGGCAGCAATGCTGTGTGGACATTTATGTGCAGGACAGTCCCCCACAACAAAGAATTATCCACCAAAAATGTCCGCAGTGTGGGGCCTCAGGGCCAACACCAATCTATTAACTGATCAATCAACATTTGGTAACTGGCTAAACCACTGTTGTTCCAGAGTTTCATCAATGCATCGATGAAGGCTGTCTGGTGCCATCATTGGTATACCGTATCAATATCAACCAATCAATCAATCAATATCAAGGAACATACCATATTAATAGCTGCATATTATTTGTAGCATATATGCATGTTTAATATTCATATTCATGTATGTTTATGTATCTCTATATACCATACAATTAAAAACTAGCTATGGCACTCTGGACTCATAATCCTATGTTATATGTTGTTAGATTGTACATAGGGTTGCTATAAGTAGAACCAACCTGACGGCACCTAACAACAGATAACATAGGGCTATGAGTCCAGGTTATTATATATATACACCATATTGATAATTTTTCTTAATGAAGCCTTTCGATGCTCTTACAAATTCAGGAGTTAGGTAAACAGGTTCAGTAAACAGAACCTCAACAGGGAAGACTGAGTTGATGACTGCATTGAAGAATCCAAGTGCCCTAAGTAGAAAAACTATGTAAATGCTTGTCTAGGATCATTTAAAAGAATCTAGCTTTTCTTATACAATGGTGAGAGAGCAACATTCCAGATAGTTCCAGATCATTCCAGTCTGGGTGGGCTACCTAAGACACCAAGCCAACCTTGCTAAGATGTAATTATGGCATATTTTCCAGACTTCTTCCTGCTGCATAGTGTTGTGTTACGAGGGACCGCAGAGGCACTTGGTGGGCGATTTAGAGGTAAACCAGCAACGGTAGTCACTTTCCATCGGAAGATTGGCAAGAGTGGCAGGGGTGGAGGGCACCCTAAGCTGCTGCAGCAGCTCTTGCAAGTCCAAGTTGTCTGCTGGCTCACCAAGTCATTAGGGACAACAGAGAACTCCTCCAGACCCAACAGCTTCCCTTCCAGCTTCTTGGACTTCGGACAGGTCCTGCATAGCTCCACAATGAAGGGTACCCTGCTTCTCCCATAGGTCACCTCCACCCCATTCTTGAAGCCGGAGGCTTGAAGGCAGAGAGAAGAAGACAAAGTGGGTCCTAGCTACTTGCGTTGAGTTCTAGTGCTGTCTTTGCATCCCATCATGCCCATCTTCCCTTCCCTTAGACGCCAGCATCAGACACAGACACAAGCTGTCCTGGATTGCTTCACCAGGCACCACAACGGTGCATGTCCAGTCAGAGCAGCTCCTGGCTGTTCTGTGTCTCTGATTCAGCCCCGGCTGAGACTGAGGTTGATGACACAGGGGCTGCCCCTCCCTGTTCTGCGACAGGTCCTTCCATGCTCTGGGAGAGGGCCCACCTACAGAACATTGCTGTACAACTATGACCTGGGTGGGTGCGATCTCATTAGGAGAAAATTGACGTTCACATGTAGCTGGACTCCTCTTTGACCCTAGAGAACTAGAAGAGGACTTGTCAAATCGATAAAGTGATCGTGCTGTGACAGGCTTATGTTTGTGAGTCTTCCTGTCTTTGAAAGGGCATTGAAAAGGATGTGACTAACCAGCCTGGCTGCATGGTTTTCATATTATAATCACTTGTCCCAAAAGGCAATCACCCTCCCACTCAGACCCTCAGTGAAGAGCCCTTGGAACACTTGGCATGACTTGCAATATTTAATGATTGTCACCCAAGTAATTAAACTTATGGCTTACGTAAGATGAGGAGGTTCTGTCTGCCCTAACCCTCCAGATTAATCACTTTTGTGATTGTATCTCTATGCAGTTAGATATTCTGCATCTGTATTTACAAACTCTCCATGAAGTCCATTTCAAAAAATATTCCACTCTGCTCTCTTTAAGTAGAAGAATGCTGGTATGTCTGTGTTATGACAGATAGCTCATTATTTGGCCCCTTCTCCATTTCACTTGAACTACCTTTCAAAGAAGGCAGAATTACAGGGACCTTAGCGGAATCTGACAGTTTCTGAAGACAATGACCAGTGTGGGGTCAGAAGGGGCAAACCACCAGAGGTTTGGGTGACTGTTTTAAGAGTGGCTATCAGCAGGTAAAGGCTTGGAGCTAAAAGCCACAGATGACCCTACAACAGCAGCCAATGAGCAGGTCACTGAGGAGAAAATGAATCCGTAGTCCAATCTAATTTAATGTTAGGCAATAGAAGGGCAGAAGGGGGGAAGCAAGGCACAGAATAGAGTTAAGAAAAGGCTGGAAGCCAACAAGCTTGGCAGACAGGTGCATGCTTCTCCTGGGCACTGCTCTCTCTCCTATACATACATACACTGACCCTACCTGAGTTGGGGATGACAGGTGAGTACACAGACACAGTGCCTGACAGTAGCTCATACACATCATTCCGTAGGACTGGATCTCTGTGGATACACATCCCCTGGCCTTTGCAACTGCCATCTACTACGGATCCACTGGGTCCAGGTAGCTTGAAGGACTTTATCACTTTCAAGTGTAGACTACACTGTGACATCATAGTTATGATGGAACTGGTGTCAATTCTTCATTCTTTGCTGCATCCATTCCCCTGCCATAGCCTCATTCTGGGGACAGTGTACTTCACCCCTTAACTTTGGGTTTGGCCGTGTGGCTTACTTTGGAAATGATAGTATACCAGTTCGAAGCCTAGGACTCAAAGAAGATGCTAAGCACATACTCTGGCTGGCCTGCTGTCTTAAAGAAGGATGAGCATTCTATGGAGCAGAGCCGTCTCAGTGAGGCATGGACCGAAAAGAAGAAGAACTACTCCCACTGGTGCAGCCCGCAACACAGCCGCCAGCAGAGCCCAGTCAAATCTCAGCAATGCACAGATAGAGGTAGGAGCAATAGCAATCAACTCACGGGGTAGTTACACGGCTACGGCAGAACTGCGGAGCGCCAGGATTCTCTCACAAAGTGAAACCTCGTGCTCTGCCAAACGGAACCGATTGTTGAGTCGAATCACTCAATGCAACTTCCAGAGCCTTAGAAACCCATCAGACGAAAGAATCAAGTCCTGAGTTCAAATGCGGTCTATCTCATTTAACCACCTGGAGGCTCAATCCCTTCTTACATAGGAATAAAACTGGGTAGTGCGCTTCTAAGGTCGATCAAATTAGAATAATCAGCCATTTGAGATTAGAGGGGCAACATTTTCCCGACAGCAAAGTTTAGAAGGCTTAGGACAGCAGGAGCCTGGACACAGGAAATAGAGGGGGGGGGGAAACAAGATGGTTGTATTCAGTGACATGAAACATGACTTTCAATGTTGACTGGAAAGTGGATCTATTCTACAAATCTTCACCCAATTCACAATAAACATTTTTTTAAAGTTTGAATACGAGGAGGTATGCCCCCTCCCTCCCGCCCCAACAAACAAACATAAACAAACAATGGTAAAAAGCTGCGCTGGGCAGATCTTTCATAGTACACATTTTTCCCGCTAGATGAGCATCACACAACTCACTCTGAGTTAGCGCACCCAGTGGTGTTGCCTGGGAAGGTTCTCTCTGTTCACACTGAATTTTTTTGTAAAAGCAGTTTTGCTCAAACCTCATTTTTTGTGATGGCCGATTTAAGAGAAGACCATGCAGTTGTGGAATTTTGTGTTCTGCTTGGGGAACTCTCGTGATGTTGAACACAACTTACAAGGACAGCGCTATGGGAAAAACTCAAGTGTACGAGTGGTTTTCTCGTTTCAAAAATGGTGAAGTGTCAATTGATGAGAAACCTCATTCAAAACGACCATCAACTTCCTGAACAGATGAAAATGTCGACAAAATTCATGCACTTGTGCTCGAAGAGAGGGTGAAGCTACCTGGACTATTGTGGAGCTCGGTTCATTGAGTGTTAACTAAAGATTTGGGAATGAGAAGGGTCGCTGCAAAATTTGTCCCTCGGGTCCTGACTGACCAATAAAAAGATCATCAAATGAAAACACACCGTGATTTGAAGGAACAGCTCTGAAGTAACCCAGACTTTTTTCCAAGGTCATTACTGGTATTGAGACATGGTGATATTCTTACAACCCCCAAAACAAACATCCATCAAGCCAGTGTCGGAAGCTACCATCACCTCGCCCCCTAAAAGGTCATCAAGTAAAATCAAAGATCAAGACAATGCTCATTTGTTTTTTGATGTGAGAGGTGACAGTGCATTTGGAGTTCGTTCCAACAGGTCAGGCTGTTAACAGGCTTTCTACTTAGCAGTTCTGAAAAGATTGCCTAACAGTGTGCACC
>NW_022103915.1:33436170-33452150 GCF_000313985.2 Echinops telfairi
GATGCTTTTGGAAGGAGATCTCCACATCGTACGTTTAAGGAGCCTGTGGAGCAGTGGTTCTCCGCCTTCCTAATGTCGCCACCCTTTCCTACAGGTCCTCATGCTCTGGTGACCCCCCACCATAACATTGTTTCGTTGATACTTCATCACTGTCAGTTTGCTACTGTGATGAGTTATAATGTAAATATCAGATGTGCAGGATGTATTTTCATTGTTACAAATTTAACATAATGAAAGCATAGTGATTCATCACAAAACCAGTATGTAATTATAATTCATTAAGTGTCGTCTTACTTCTAACACTGCCCTTTTCAACACAGTATAGAATTTTAACAGAATAGCTGCTTTCAACACAGCAGCTACTTTCTACACAGCAGCTGCTCTCTACACATGTGTGACTGGTCCGCATAAGTACATTATGGTGCCAACCCTGTCACATACACCTGTATTTGCATGGGATGTAAGTGATGGGGTTGGCACAATGATGTCATCATGCCAGGTACCCGTATGTGGGCATATCTGCATTTGGGTGGACCCACCTGAAGACGGATAGGAGTGGTGTCTCAGTATGTCTTTTCTGATGGTCCTCGGCGACCCCTGTGAAAGTGCTGCTTGACCACCAAAGGGGTCGAGACCCACAGGCTGAGAACTGCTGATCCAGAGGGACTTCAGTGGAGCCCTGGTGGTGTTTAGTTACGTGTTGGATTGCGATCTGCATGGTAGGCAGTTTGAAACCAGCAGCAGCTCCACGGGAGACAGACTGGGCTTTCAACTCCCATAAACAGGTACGGTCTCGGAAACCCACAGAGGATTGCTGTGTGTCGGCCTCGATGCAGCGGCAGCAACTTTAGATGGACTTAAACCACCGAGTTTTCTGTCAGTAGTTGAACATGTTAACCAGTTGCAGCACCCATGCCTCTCTAACCCTTCACCTGGGTGAGGGACCTGAGGGGCAGTAGGGAGCATTTGTCAGAGCTACTGCCTGCACCACAATCAAAGTGAGAAGTTGTGTGTGTGTGGTGTGTGTATCTGCAATTCTGTATATGTGTGTGTGTGTGTCTGTATGTATGTTTGTGTCTGTGTATATCTGTGTGTCTGTGTGTGGTGTGTGTGTGTCTGTGTATTATATGTGCATCTATGTGTGTGTGTTTCTGTGATTCTGTGTGTGTGTGTGTGTGTGTGTGTGTGTGTGTGTGTGTTTCAGGGCTTGATAAAGGATACATATAGCTGGTAGTTTTCAGTGCTTCCTTCAACTGCCCCCCACCACCCAGCACTGCCATCGAGTGGATTCTGACCCATCATGAAACTATCCGGGTGGAACTGCCTCAGGAGGTTTCTGAGGCTGTACATCTTTGTCCGAGCAGAAAGCACATCGTTCTCCCTCAGAGTCACTGATAGACTCAAACTGCTGGCTCGGTGGCGAATGGCCCATCAAGGAACTCACTCTGCCCTCAGGGCTCCTTAACTCCCCATTAGCTTCAAATGAGAAGTGGGACACCACGGTCAAGAATCCTCTCCTACAATTCCATTCAGGTAACATATGTGGATTCTATTATGCCAATGGACATAGGGCTCCTGTGCGTGCGCGCGCTTGCACTGGTTTGGTTCTTACATCCACCTCACTGCCCTTGAGGTGATGCTGTCTCACAGCGGCTCTAGAGGGCGACTACCTCTGTGAGGTTCTGAGACTGTAACTGTTATGGGAGTAGAACTGCAGACCTTTCAGGTCATAGCCCAACGTGGGACCCCTATGCTACCTGGGCTCCTGCTTGAGGTGCAAAGTAACCGCAAATAATGTGCCTCACTTGGGTCTGGATAAAGAACAAGACACAGATGGTGAACCCCTATGCAGAGGGCTCAGATGTCAAAGGGCCCCTGAGCTGCTCGCCAAAGTTGAAGAGCGTTGGACTGGGGAATGAGATCAGCCTAGGTGAGGGCAGAGCGACTTACTAGCCTTGTGGTCAGGCTGACAAATCATGTAACCTCGGGGAGCCTCAGTTTCCTCATTTGAAAGCAATGCTCATACTACCTATGCAGAGGGCCTTTGGGAGGATGAACTGAAACAACGTCTATTAAATGATTTGTGCAATTTCTAAGGGTCCAATAAACAATTACTATCACAATTTTCATTGGCTGATTGATTATTTCATGCCCATTATTCTTCCCTAAAAAGGCCATTAGTGTTTCTGTGACAGCAAAGGCTTTCTAATTAAGAGCCTGGGTTTTGGAACCTGATGAATGAGATTTGGAACCCGTCACATCACTGTCACTCAGCGCCTTGTGACCTTGAGCCTAGTGTCTAAACTGGACAGAGACTGAGACCATGTCTCTGTCTGTGAAGAGCTGGTCAGCCAAGAGGGACATGCATCAAAACGGATTTTAGCACCAACCAATGAGGACGGGGAGAAAAATGCAGACATGAGTGCTACAGGTACCAAGAGATGGGTGCCCCTCACCATGCCAACGTATGTGTTTGGGGGCTGCTGCAGGGAGTCGTCCCTCCCCCACGTCAATCCCCACCCCCTCAACTGCAGCTAGGAGTAAATACTTTCCACTAATCTACTTAGTAAACGGTACCATCTGCCTAGCGTGGCAAGTGCCACCCTGATAAATCCAGTACGGTTTACAGCCACATTTCTCTAAGACCCAGAGCCCTTCCGGTGGGTTCTGGTCTCTCTCAGGGGTGGTTTACAGAAGAGACAGGCAGCACTGGAGCCAGGGAGGAGAGCGAACCTGAGAACTTGGCACCAGATAACGTGCTATCTGGCTCTTTTCACATTTTCAGTTCAGCAACATCCTGGGCCTGGATTAACTACCTGGTCGCCAGTGGAGGCTGCCGGGGCCTCCATTTTTATAGGTCAATGGTGATTTAGGCTAATGGTCTGCACGGCCCTCGGTGGCTCCCTTCTTGGTCTCCCCCCCCACCCACCCAAAGGGCTATTGTGAACCTTCCTTGAGCCATATGCTCTTCTGCCCTCTGTCTCTCTGTGGCCACTGGCTGCCCCATGCCTACAGAGGGGTCTCTCCAAGTCCTCTTCGTCTGTGGCTGCAGCAGCCTCTACCAGGAAAAGGCATTTGCGGGAAACCCCGTTGGGAGCAGTGAACGGTGTACCATGGACGTCAGGACGGTTTTGAAGGACGGGGTGGTTCCGTGGTAGAATTTGCACCTCCCATGAGGGAGACATGAGGAAGTCTGGTGGCATAGTTGTTCCTCGAGGGGCTATGATCCGGAAGGTCAGCAGTTCAAAACCACCAGTTGTTCTCGGGGAGAAAGACCGGGGTTTTCTACTCCTATAATGAGTTACAGTCTCAGAAACTCAGGGCAGTTCTACCCTGTCCTATACTGTTGCTGTGAGTCTCTGGAGGGAGAAAGACGGGGCTTTCTACTCCTGTGAAGCGTTAGTCTCGGCAATTCTACCCTGTCCTATAGAGTTGCTGTGAGTCAGCACGAACTCAATGGCAGGGAGTTTGGATTTTTATGAGGGAGACATGGGCTGGATTCCTGGCTAGACACTCCATCAAAGCCACGGCCCGTCTGTCAGTGGAGACCTGTATGCTGCTACTATCACGCTCAACTGGTTTCGGCGGAGCTGAGACAGAGGACGAAGAAAGGGTGGACAAGCAACTTCTGAAAAACAGCCCACAAAAACCCAGAGCATCACAACTGTCTGAGCTGCTGTGTATGCCGTTGTCATAAATTGGAAGATGATTCAATGTCCGCTACGTAGTCACCTAATCTGGTGTCAATCGAAGGATGAAGAGTGTGGGGGTGGAGTCTAGGCTGTCAATCTGGAGATAGCCAATGAGACTTCTGAGTGGGCATGGCCTTTTCCTGAGCATTCTGGGAAATCTGGTACTTCCTCCTTGGAGGCAGAAGACACACTCTCTCTCTCTGCTACTCCCTGGGAGACACTGCAGAAGATAAGCCACATGGATGCAACCAGAATGCTGAAGCGGGAGAAGCCAGTGCTGAGATGCTTATAACGCCACTGGACCCAAAGACTTTCTACCCACTGGCTTGTGATCGTCCTGCATTTGGCTTCATTGCATGTGTTTCGTGAGTCTGAAGAGGACTTTATAGACTGGTATCAGACATATGGGCTAATATCAGACTTATGGACTTGATCTGGACTGGGTTGGGATGTTTCCTCAATGTGCACTTGCTCTTGTATATAAATCTCTTTCTTATACACATATGTGTGTTCATGGATTTGTTTCTCCAGTCTACCTAAATGAACACAGCCTCTAACAACAATGTACCTGAAATGCTATAAGGTGCTCTAACAGGAATGGCGTCCTTGGGTGGCACCAACCCTGAAGCACTCACTCAGTCACCGAATCCAAAGGTTGATGTTTTGAATGCACTCAGAGGCCGGATGGAAGAAACAGCCATTGGAAACCCATTGGAGAGCAGCTCTGTCCAACCAGATGGCCTGGCTAGGAGTCAGCACGGCAGCTGGCTTTCACCTGTACCGATGGCTTTGTGGGCCAACCTGTATCCTAAACTGGTAACGGTGAACAGAGCACATTATTGGTCCTGTCTTCTGATTTAAGATTCTATTCAGTTTGTTGTTTGTACAGAAATGCTGTCAACCACATGGAGAGGGGTCCTTGTTGAGGGGCAGTTAGCATGTCATTTCTATACGCGAGGGTCATTCACCAGTTACATTTATTCCTGATCCCATCAAAGCAGCAAGAACACCCTTCCACTCTGGAGATGGGATCGGTCAGCACTTTAGTGCCTTGTTTTCCATGTAAAGGGAGTTGGATGTGATTGACTTTAGCTAAAAAGAATCGATTTCTTTTTACAGTAACTGTGGCAAAGGAAATGCGGTTCAGTGAAACTGAATGGGGGCAAGGAGAGGCAAGAGGGAAGAGCAGAGCCGCATCCCAGGCTACATCTGGGCCCTCCTCTCAAAGAGCATCTGAAACCAGGGTGGGAAGGAAAAGCACATGAGTTAGGATTAGAGAGAATATTGATATTTAGGCTAAAGAGCCTGGTGTTGACTTGGGGCACAATGGGAAGCCACCATTGGATGCTAGGTGACAGAAAACTAACCTAATAAAAAAACCCAGGTTTTCCCTGGTGGCATGTTGTATGACTGCTAAAAGGTCAGAAGTTTGAAACCACCAGACTTTCCCTAGGAGAAAGACGAGGTTTCCTACTCCCCTAAAGATATTACAGTCTCTGAACCCAGGGGGCACAACTCCCTGTCCTTGATGGCTACTGTGAGTCAGAGCTGACTCGATGGCGCTGAGTTTTTGAGCTGGAGTCCTTGGTTTTGATGTCAATACATTTGCGAAGGATGAGACCGTGGATATTGGAAATGACAAGATCCTTGAAAGGCTCTCAGGTGACACAAGCGGTTAAGCACTCAACTACTAGCCCAAAGGTTGGTGGTTCAAACCCACCCAGAGACGGGCTTCACAAGACGGGCTTTGAAATCTGCTGCCCAAACCTCACAGCCTCGGAAACTGGAAGGAGCAATTCTACTCTGTGCACACGGGGTTGCCATGGGGACAAACTCACTCCGCAAAATTGACAACCATGAACACACCAAAAGATGAAGGATTGATTTATTTTCTTCATTATCCAAAGGCAGGCAATGCCACGACTTGCCCAATGCCTCACGTGGCTGCTGTGATAATTACTTGGGGAAATGGATATATAGAAGTTAAGAAACACTTTTCTTTCTCTAAGCATGTCTGTTTTTAAGGTATTCCCTAATATCAACATCATCCCTCAATATCAAAGCAATAGGCTGTAAGAACATCACAAGAATGTACATTTTGGCACAAATGGGAGTCAAATGAGATTTATATTTTGATTCTCAGTGAGTTAAGTGCTTAATAGGAAGTGAAACAAAATGAGAAAAGGCAAAAAAAAAAAAAAAAAAGGATTATTCCATCCCTCCTAAAAGACCCATTAAACGAGGTCTCCTAAGACAACCAATCAGTTCATGGAAAATAACTACCTACTCAACTATCTCTTCGTGTGTGTATGTGTGTGTGTGTGTGTGTGTGTACAGCGAAGAGAGGGCAGTGGGACACACCGACCGTGATGGCCATCGTTATGAGAAGTAGTGTATTATTTGCTGTCCAGCACATGTTGAACCTAAATGATATATCTATTTCCACAGATTATTAGCCAGGTAACTTGGGGTAATAGGCTCAGGTGTAGTACGTCTCCTGGTGTGTAAACTAGGGATGCTACTAATACTTTGCCAGGCGTGAGGATTAAATTAAACCATGTAAGCGACGCAGCCAGTGATGCCTGGGATCCGGCAAGTCACTGGGTGAATGTCAACGACTACGTGAGTTTGAACAAAGAACGCTTGGAGGATGTTTGCACGAGTGCTCCAAAAGGAAGGAGAAATCACAACCGTCTCTAAAGGTCAGCAGGCCCTGCCCTCTAGGAATGAGGTCAAGATGGCTTGGTGGCTAACGCATCCGTTTTCTTGATGGAATGTTTCAATGGAAGGACTCTTGGACCAAGAGTCAAGAAGACGCAGGCTTGAGGTCTAAGGCTCAGAGCCCGTCTGTGGTGTGACGCAAGTCATTCCCCGCACTCGATTGTGCCACAGCTTGTTCTATGTGTGTCATCTTGGTAGATCACACCATTGTGACGTAGGCTGGACATCAAGAGTCCACATATTCTACTCACTGTCATTGAGTCAATGACAATTCCTAGTGATGTCCTGTGGGTTTCCAAGACTGTAACTGTTCATGGGAATAAAAAACCCAGTCTTTCTCCCACCTCTGCTTGTGGTTTTGAACTGTTGAACATACAGATCACCGCCCAAAGTGTAACCACTACACCACCAGAGCTCCTTCATATCTGCAAGCAGCAAGGGGGAACTAAGGATTGCTAGCAGTCAGCAGGAAGTAGAAGAGGGACCCACAGGAAGAGATGACAAGGCACAACTACGACCTTGATTTGGGCTTTTAATCTCCAGAACTGTAAGAAGATAAATCTCTGTTATATAGAGATACAAAGTGGTGGTGTTTTTTTGTTACAGCATTACACAGTTACTAAGATTATGATGAGATTTACAAACAAACAAACAAAAAGTTGCCTTGTGAACATAAAGAACAGCAATCCATTATCTCAAAATCTGGTTAAACAAAAGACGAGTATTCCATCTGCCTTTCATGCTCGAAATCTCTCCGGGGGTAGCCATGTAGCAGATGAGGATAGGCCGCTACATATAAAATTATTCTAGCTAGTAAATGAAAATAAACTGGTGGGATTAGACTATCACACTTCCTAACAGATCAAGGTATTAAGCATCTCTGGCTGCTAACATTAAATTTAAAAAACCAACCGTGGAAATTAAACATTGTGTGCTTCCTGATGAAAAATGTCAATGCCATCTGTAACCTTGCTTGAAGCATCACATGTAGGTCTGCAGAAGGCTCTCTATCCAGCGGCCACGAGGCAGGGACAACGAGGAACAGGTTGGTCTGCGTCTGAACATGCAGCCAGTGAAGCCTACACTCTGCGAAATGCTATCAGATGAAAGAAGTCTCGATTCCACAACAAACCCTGCTTTAGTCATCCAGTGCTGCTCTACTGGAAGTTCAGAAACCAGAATTTATTTTCTCACGATTCAGGACACTGAAGGCTCAAATGCAGGGTACAGGCTCTAGGGGAAAGTCCTTGTCTCTTTTCAACATCTGAGGACCCACCATGCCTTGGTAGACACGTGCCTTGGCATCAATCATCCCATGGGTCTAGAAGGGTCTAGAAGGTTCTAAGCCCAGGGCTGCTAGTTCACAGGCCAGGTGCTGCCCCCAGCTCTTCTTGTTTTGAGGTAGTCAGAGGCCTGCTTTCCGCTCACTTCTCTCTCCATCTCTTGTAAGATAAAAGATGTGACTCAAGTAAGCATGAGAATTGAGAAAGGCTGGCGACATCAGCAAAGGTGGGACTTGAGGTATATGCTCTTGTTAGGCTGTGACTCAAGATACAATCCATCCTAATGTTGCCTCGGTAATAGATAGAGGTTGGAATTTACTACCGATATCACAAAGTGGATGATAATTGTATTGGATCGCAACATGGAAGAGAACCAGTGAACACTGTGATTTATGGATTAACCAAGTTGACACCTATTTGGAAGGAACAGACTGTATGAAAAGTGATGGAATGGTGGGGGAACTTGGAGATAAAAGATAGAACATCAATGTCAATGGGGAGAAAAACAAACCATCGAAGCCAAGTCAATGGCACTAACAACAACAACAACAACAACAACATCTCAATCGTGTTCAATCACCAAGAAACAAACAAGTTTTTACAGCAAAAGTTAAGATAGTGGCTGTTTTGGAAGTAAGGAGTTAAAAGGAGCACTTGACAGTCTCTTAAGGTGACTAGCAAAATTCTATTTCTTGGCCTGAGTAGTAATTAGAAAAGGGCCTACCTCAAAATAGTTCATAATGCCAGGGGTTCTCAAACACAAGCCTAGGTGGGAATCTCAGGGAGGACCTCTTCAAGCAGTAGGGCTGTCTGTATCATTTCAGAAGATTTCCATTGGCAGCCCTGCATTTGAATTTTTAGCAAGTTTTAGGCAATGCTGATGATCCTGATCTGGAGAACCTTATTTTGAGAATCTTGACATTAATCTCTACTTGTTTTGAGGGATCTTCAAAAATCTGTGTTTTAGATAGATAGAACTTATCGGTAGTATGAGAAGATTGCCTTGCCATTCATCTATCATCCCTTTGGTCTCTTGTTTGCTGGTATGCTCCACAGTTGGCTGCTTGGCTTCTGGGCTCCCCCCTGTGAATGCTGGGCCTTCTTCACTCAGTCCTTACTGGAGAGTTCCCCCCTTCCAAAACAGAGTTGGAACGAGGGTGGTGGCCAGGTGAGAACATCTCCTAACTGATGTGTTGTTCTCATCTCTTCTTTGTAGGAAATATAATATGCACAGTATTGATACCTGGGTATCTCTCTACAATTGTGCCTTTTCTTTTAAAAATACAATTCAATTCATTTTATTGCATCTTCTGACAGGGCTTTCCACCAGCACATTCAGATGGGAATAATTCGATAAATCCTGGTCCCACAAATTATTGACTAAATATGTATGCATAGTTGTCATAGTTTTAAAATATATCTGAAAATTTAAAAATATTAAAAAGCTAAAGTACATACAAAAGCCACGAGCAAAATCTAAAAATGTGGTGTGGAGAGTTTCCGTGAATGTGGTGGCATCCATTTTAAAAGGAGAGTGATAATGGTCATGAGATAAAGAATGCCATGCATGCCACTAAATTGTTGAATATGTGGCTGTTTTTATTATTATAATCATCAGACTTTAAATGTTGGTGTAAGGTCAAATATCAGAGAACGAGCCATAGCCTTTTAGGTTTTAGGAATATGTCCCAGCAAGGGAAAGAAAAAAAAAAGTAGTAGTAAATATAACAAGTCTCTTGAAATCTAAAAGAGAAATTTAATAGTTTCAGAAAATCACACCTTAGGAAGGCAAATAGCAGAGGGCACTCACAAGACTGAACTAGCTAACAGAGTCCGCAAATGTTGTCATGTCATCTGCGTCATCAAAGTATCCAAATAAACACGGCTCTTGTCCTCAGGGATGTTAAAATTTAAAGACAAGGCTACGCTACGTATTTACTCTCAGACCAAGCAAAAATATCAGTGGCAATGTAAGAAAAATACAAATGAAGTTTTGCTTGGTAAAGAGAGTGGCAATGGATTGATTCAAGACAGAAGTGCAGCTCTCCTGTCCCACGGGTAGAGGGTCACACTTAAGTCACACTGAACCGTCCAGAGAGGCCTTCATGCAATTCTCATCTCTACCTCCATTGCTGGCTCCTCAGACCCGATACTCAATACATGCAGCTTCATGGTCAGGGACAGGACTTGACGCCTATCGGACCAAGGTTCTCCATAGCTTTCACATCAATTCCAACTCATAACAACGACAGAGGACAGAGAGAACTGTCCCGCCGGGTTCCCAGCGCAGTCATCTCTGTGGATGCTGACTGCCACATCATGCTGCTCCCGAGGCGTTCCTGGTGGGTCCACACTGCCAACCTTCCCTGTGTAACCACTGTGTCACCAGGGCTCCCGACAGGGTCCAGCAGGTATGCAAATAACTGCCTTTCACGCTCATTCTTAGACGGCCATTCCTGTGAATCTTCATGTACATGTGCGTAGTCTACGGACTTTAAATGTTTGTGACTTTTGTTTAAGTGATAGTATTAAAAAATAATTAAATGAACCCTTGAACTCAGCATGTCACTCTGGGACCAACAACATGGACATCGCCCGAGAGCTTGTTTGAATGGTAGACTCCTAGATCGCACCCTGCGGTTGTTAGGCGCCATCCCATCTATTTCCAACTCATAGTGGCTCCATGTGGCAGCACGGAGCTTCCTTCTCGGGTATCTTTTTGGCTCTATCATCTTCACAGAGGCAGATCACCGAGTCTTCTCCCATCGAGCTACCGGCGGGGTGGGGTGGGGGTCTGAACCATCAACCGTCAACCCATCTGCACCTCCAGGCCCGCTTCAGACTTCATCCGCTGCATCAGAGTCTGCGTATTCACAGATGATTCATGTGCACATTAAAATGTGAAAGGCACTAAATTAGACAGCCATCTTCTTACCCAGCTTCAATACTTGTATTTTCATTTATGATCCAGTTGGTGCCACATTAATTACTGCAGGATGGAGAGCAATGAACAGAGATGGAGTTGATAGTGAAATGATGCTTTGGGGCCAAATGAGAGTCAAAGGATGCCGTACATCGCGCACCGCAGCATCCCACGGTCTGCAGTCGTCTGAGCAGGGAGCCCTGTGGAAGAACTAAGCCATCAACTAGTTTTGAGTCAACATGCAGTTGTGGTAAAAATAACATCATCTGTTACCATTATTTTTAATTCCCAATGCTGTCCCTGTCTTTAGGTTTTTTAATCTTTTCTGGGTGTTTTGTTCTTAATTTTCAAACAGAAATTCATAAGAGCAGTGAACGAGGATACTCCATTGGTACACGACTTTATGTTTGTACATAGTTCATGCTGTTGTGAGTTGCTGTCAAGCACTGCATTGTGCCCACCTCCCCTCCCCCTAAGCCACAACTCCTAGTGTTGTGTGGCTGTCCTCCATGTTGTGATCTCTTATATATCTAGCCTCTATATGTTGAGGCAGGACCCGTGGTGGTGTAGTGGTTACCCACTGGACTGCTAATCGCGAGGTCTGAAGTTTGAAACCATCAGCCGTTGTGTGGGGGAAAGGCAGGGCTTCCTACTCTCATAAAGAGTTACAGTCTTAGAAACCCACAGGGGATGTTCTACCCTGCCCTACAGGGTCACTACGAGTCGGCTTCGACTCAGTGACAGTGGGTTTGGTTTGGGTTTTATATGTGGGGGCAAGAGCAGCATGAAATGTATCAGAGCCTTTACTTGAGTCACACCATCCCTCGAGTCACACCTTCCGCCTTACAACACCTACAAGGAGAGAGAAATGAGCAGGGACGGGAGCAACCTATCTAGTGCTAAGAAAGAACTGGAACCCAGAGCGTGTGCTTTGGATCCAGAGTCCTGGACTGAGAACCTCCCAGAACCAGGGGAAGATTGATGCCAAGACACACGGAGTTCTCCAAGGACTGCTAGGCCCGCAGCAGTTCAAAGGAGACTAGGACCAAACACCTTTCCCGGAAGCCAGTGCATTTGAACTTCTAACCTCCTAACCTGGGAGATAATACATGTCTGTTTGTAAAAGCCATCCACTTGCGGTATTTCTTTCATAGAAGCACTAGCTAGATGAGACAGTTGCCATCAAATTAATTTTGACTCATGGCGTCCCTACCTGCGCAAAGTCGAACTGCTTCACAAGGTTCTTTGTATTGTTGCTGAGAACATACACAGCAACCGGACCGTTTCTACAAGTTCAAGTGAGTTACAGTCATGACGAATTATGCAGCTATTCCTGTGCTCCTTTTGTGCCTGGTGCCGTCCTCGTTTACATAAACTCCCTACCTTCTAGGCTCCTATCTAATTGTTGAAGTTGCTGCTGTCAATTTGAACCCATGGAGTTAGAGCAACCTGCGGGTCTCGACTCCTTTGGGGGTCGAATTACTCTTGCACAGGGGTCCCCTAAGACCATCGGATAACACATTACAATTTACATGACAATTTGTACCAGTAGCAAAATGACAGTGAGGAAGTAGCAACGAAAATAATTTGATGGTTGGGGTCCCCACAACATGAGGAACTATATTAAAGGGTCATGGCATTAGTCAGGTTGAGAACCACTGAGTTAGAGGGTTCAAGAATATAATGCTCAAAATAGGTATTCTTTATTAGTTAAGTGAGGTTAGCTTTTAAGATGACTTCAGGGGAACTCTTCAGGTGCTCTTGGCAATCATTTCCGAGGTTCATCCAGTCTTCATGACTCCAGGAAGTCTGGCATCCAGGAGGATTTACAAGTCTGTTCTGCATTCCCCCCTTTGGATAAGGAATCTTGGGTCAAATGTTCATTAGCGCCAACCAGACGCCTTCCAGTTCTGCTCTGGCGGCAAGGGGGTCACCTATTCCATTTCCTTTTTCTCTTCCTGACTCCCTTGCTCTTGCTCCAGGAGACCAGAGACCAATTGTTACATCACGGATGGCCACTTCCGAGCTTGGAAGACAACAGGCGCTGTACAATCAACCGGGAGGGAGAACAGAAGTATGAAGCATATCACTAGGCAAATTAGCTAAGATGTCTTGTGAACCCGTGACTGTAATCCTCCAAACCAAGGAACCAAATCCCATGAGTTGTCTGATGGCACGTTCGCAATTTCAGCAGCTCCTTTTTTTTTTTTGGTGGTCGTTATAAATAAATCTATCAAACAAGGTGTTTTTTCTACATCTTGTATTTTAATATAGGCATCGATTTAATACAGGCTTTATAAGGTCATTGATTTTTAAAGGCCAAATCATAATTTAGATCATCAATAGAAATACACTCTATTATCTCTTCAATTTCCTGATCCTTTGCCTAATTTTTATGATCTTGTCATGTTGTTGTTTGTGATTACATTTTATTTTTTTCCCAACAGTTTATTGACAGATAATTTACATATCATATTTTTCAATAGTTTAATCATATCAAGGAGATGCTGTCAATTCAACTTTTGACAGACGTACCACTTACTGGCAACAATTACGTTCACTGGCTGTACCACCCTTCTCTTAGTCAGTGCAAATGTTTCCATTACCATAAACCCAAACTCAGTCTTCCATAGCGATAAGTCCCACTGCTTCCATCTCTGGTTGCTACTAGTAAACTTTGGTGACTATGCATTTGACTATTATGGTCTTTTAAAATAATTGAGGCCATAAAATATTTGTCCGTTTATGGATGACTGATTTCCATTGAGTTTCCAAGGCTGTGAGCTCCCAGAGCAACCAGGTTGATTGTACACATGCCCAGACTGACCTTTTGAGATGCCCCTGGCTGAGTTCAAACCACCAGCTTCTGGGGGTAGGAGTCCAGTGCTTAACCCCTTGCCCCATTCTTGGATTTCTCGTAACATTATTCTAAGTAATAAAGGGACACCTAAATGCTTCACCCTGTTTCTTCTATCATAGGAAACATCACTCAAATGTGGTTACCATCACTGTGGTAAAGAGCCTAGGCTGTGCAGTCACTAAACAAAGACATAAAAACCAAACTCATTGCCATCGAGTTGACGCTGACTCGTAGTGACCCTGTAGGAGGGGATAGAACTGCCCCTGTGGGTTTCCCAGACTGGACCCTCTTACAGGAGTAGAAAACCTCATCTTTCTCCTGCCGCCATACTGGTCCAAACTCAAGCTCAATGTCATTCACAAGGGTGATGACATTAACTTTTTGAGCTAAACTATTATTTAAAGATGACTTTAAGGAATATTTTTTATTCAGTGCCTAAGGGGTATCTCAGGGCAATAGCCTTGAGGAATCATCCGACCTCAATCGGTAAAGTGTATCTGGATTCATTAGGAATTTGAAGTTCTGGAGAACATGTATAATTTTAAATATTTTATTATATTGTAAAAACATGACCCCTGACTTTTTTGTTCATTCCTTTGAAGAAAACATTGGCATTATTAGCTTGCTCTTTATAATTTTAACATTTTTATTGCCATGTCTTCACATACCATACAATTCAACTGTTTAAACCTATTAAAGAGTTGCGTAATCATCATCACAATCCATTTTAGAACATTTTCTTCATTCTTCCATTCATTATGATTAGCTCCCCCATGTCCCCCAACAGAATGCTCAAACTGTGGAATGACATCATGGATATCACACGCAAGTAAAGTTTTACTTAAGATCATCCAACAATGGTGGCAGCAGTACATTGGCAGGCAGTCCAGAAGTTCAGGCTAGATTCAGAAGAAGACATGGATCAAGGGATATATTCAATATTTTTAGATAATTCATCTTAATTTACAATTATTGCTATGATTGAATTACAGCCCCCCCAAAAGAGATATATTGCAGCCATAATCCCTATATTTTCTAACATGGCCTTGTTTAGGGGAACAGATGACAAGATCTACATACGGCTTCCTCCCTGGGGGACGGAAAGTGGAGAAGTGGGTGAGGGAGGCGTCAGATGGGGTAAGATATGATAAAATAATAATTTATAAATTATCAAGGGGGAGTGGGGAGGGGGAAGCAGGGAGGGAGGGGTAAAATGAGGAGCTGATGCCAAGGGCTCAAGTGAAAAGCAGGTATTGTGAGAATGATGAAGTCAAAATACGTTCTAATGTGCTGGACACAAATGATGTATGTACAGATTGTGATGAGTTGTATGAGCCCCTAATAAAATGATTATTAAAAAAAATACCTGCTCATATCTCAACTAGAAAAAACAACAAATGCAATCTTTGAAGATATCATCAGTTTAATTCAAAGCAGGTCATACTACAGTAGGGAGAGTCTTATTCCCATTGAGTAGCATCCTTCTAAAAGAAGAGAATCACCCTGAATCGTCTCAAACCCAAGCAGTAGCTCAGCTTACCCAGTGAAGAATGCCAGGAGCCCTCGTGATGCACTGGTGCTTATGGGGCTGCAATTTGCAAGGACAGCAGTTCAAAACCACCAGCAGTTCTGCAGGAGAAAGTAGGGCTTTCTACTCCCCTAAAGAGTTATAATCTCTGAAACCCAAAGAGCAGTTCTACTCTGTTCTAGAGGGTGGCTACGGGTCGGCATCGACTCGATGGCAGTTTGGTTCTGATTCGGAGTAAAGAATGCTTGCCTTGGTCGCTAAGCTTTTAAGATCTATTGTGTGGCCGCCAACAAAGGGCTCAAGCATGACAATGATTCTGAAGATGGTGCAGGATTGAGTTTTCTAGGGCACATAGATAGAGTCAGGATGGGTTGGCGTCAACTTGACGGCCCTAACAACAACACAGGGGACCAAACCAGCTACAGCCATGTAGATGAGACAGGAAATTTAGAGAGCCATGAGTTTGTATAACAGAGAATGAACAGTAGGAAAAGGAGAGTGAGAATGATTGCATAATATAAACAATGACACTAAATTATACACGTCCGAATTGTTGCCATAGTGTATATTCTGTTGTGTATATTCTTAACAAAGGCAAAAATAAAATAAAATATTAAAAAGGGAAAGAGACCCTCAAAGAAAAAAGAGACACAGAGACAGAGTAAGGATGCTTCAAGCTAAGGAATGCTCAGAATACCAGAAGTGGGTAGCAAGGCATGGTTCAGATTCTTCACCAAATCCTCAGAAGAACATGGCAGGTACCCTGATCTTGAGCTTCCAGCTTCCAGAGACAATACACTTGTGTTCTCATGAGCTACTCAGTGTGCAGTATTTTATCACAGCAGACCCAGGAAACCGATATGGTCTGTAACATCATTGTTGAATAGCTGCATAAGAGTGTGTTAAGGCCAGTGGAGAGGTCTGGGGGCCTGGCCCCAGTCCCAAATAATAAGTGGATGCCTGCCCCTCCCCC
>NW_022103915.1:33454303-33455528 GCF_000313985.2 Echinops telfairi
AAAAGAGTGTGTTAAGGGAGTGTCTTTAATTTAGTTAAGCTATTGCATGCATGTTGTTATTATCTTTAGGTGCTGTTTAGTCAAAGGTCTGCATCATCCTCACAATTGTTCTTCTCCTTGAACCTACTGCTGCTCACACCCTGCCGCGTCTTCTGGCACTCTCTCTGACAATGTTCTGCGACTGCTCATGAGGATTTCTGTATCTGGCAACGTTCTGCCGTGATCCGTCCGGTTTCCAGTAGTCAATTGCTCTGAAGTGGAGTGCCTGTTCCTGCCTTGTAGTCCGTTCTTGGTCGGGAAGCTCTGCCGAAACCTGTTCGCTTTGGTTGGCCCTGCTGGTACTTAAGATACTGGTGACATGACAGCCACACATAAGCCACCACAGCAAGACAAACTGACAGACAAGTGGTAGGAGCATTTCCAAGCAAGTATTTAAATGTCTATGGACTTTTCCGTATTTGGAAGTACTTATTAGCTAAATTCCCAGCAGTTGCATTATTGGATTGAAGAGAATGGGCATTTTGATAGCTATGGATATACACACTTATATCCAATATACATACTAGAAACCTAGCATCTAAAAGAACAGAGTTTCTTGCATATAAGGATGGATGTCATTTGACTAAGAGCTTTTCCCAATGACTTTCAGCTGTGTACCTGTCACTCACTCCACTTACGTCTTTGCTTGGCTGCCTGCCATCCTGCCGGCATAAAACCTATGCTGTGGCCACAAAGGACATCTCCAACTCAAAAACCCCGCAAAGGCTGTCCCTGATGGGTATGGGTACATTGGGGACCCCTTTCATTTTTATTCAATGAAATGTTTGGTTATGCTTAGTTATAATAATAATGTTGTTTGGGTGAACTTTCCCAATCAATCTGATTAACCATTCCAAAATGTACGTGCATTGGCATCGGTTGCTGTTCCGTTTCCTTCCCTTTCATAGAAACTCCTCCATGGATAGGGCACCAAAGTATGCTTACAACGCGATGATCTAGTCTGTGCGACGCGACCACCTCTCTGAGGCCATCGTTGCTGTTGTGAGGCACAGGATGGTCCATGAGTTGGGGGACAACTGAATGGCAGCCAACAACCACAATCACAGTTGCAACAGTGGGGTAAAAGACGAGCGAGAAAGGGAGGGTGAAGAGTAAGAAGAGAAGGGGGAAACGTGGGGAGGGGTGAAGCTGGAGGAGGGGCCAGGAAGAAAGCACCCCAGGACTC
>NW_022103915.1:33456201-33459214 GCF_000313985.2 Echinops telfairi
ACTGTGCTAGGCTGGGTTCTCTAGAGAACCAAACCCCACCAGTGTTGTATGTGCATACACATAAAAAGGAATTAGATCAAGTGATGGCTCACAGTCACTTCGATCTGGTTCAAGGCTATGGGTGAGATGTAAGCCGCAGGTTTCTCTTTATTCTTGTATCTTCAGGGGCTAGCATACAGGAAGTGGGAAGATGAAGCAGAAGACCAGAGGCTGGTAGATGCTGAGCTGAATAAATCAGAAATTGACCGAATGAATCCAGGGTCGCCAGTCTGCTGATGTTTCCTGGGATCTGCAAAAGGTCAACGAACCAGATGCAGGATCCAGATCCTACAGTAGAAGGGAGCTAGCTTCCTCACACTGGCAATCTGTGTGGATAGGAGGTCACATCCTGAAGGAATCTCCCTCCATTGCATCAAGACTTCGAACAAATGAACTGCTTGACTGCTTCCCAGAAGATCCCAGCATAGCGGTGACCACACTCGGTTAGATCATCTCCGGAGAATCTTGGCCCACTGAAGTTTATATAAAATGAAATGATCATACCTAGTTATATATTCTCCTAAGTAAGTCATAGTTAATATTGTGGATACACATCAGGAACAACACTCTCGATGATGATATGTTTATGTCTGAGAGTTAATTGAAATGGCCCATCCCACTCCACCCAATGCAGAAAATGATATCATCTTGTAACTCCCTCCATCTGTGCCTTGATCTTGTCTATCTGTCTCTTCCAGCAATGGCATTTGCCTTGACTGTCACCCACTAAAGAGTAGAAATTCTGCAGGCAGCCTGTTTTTCCAAACATTACGATGTCTGAGCTAATATCTTGTGCATGCATTTTTACTCGTGGAACTTCAATCCAATCCTTCGTCCTAGATACAAGAGAGGCTGGGAATTTGAATTCTGATTTCTATGTCAGAGAAGTAGAATTCATGGGATTGAATTTTCACCAAACGAAGAGGTCATTCAAAAGATGGTTCCATTTATGACAAATGTCCACTCAAAAGTCTGAACAGATCTACTTGGATCCCACTTGTCACAACTTTCCACTCCATCCCTCAAGTTATGTTCTTAAGTTAGAAAGTCTGAGTGCAGACCTGCCACTTCTCTTGCAATGCGCCTCCAACCGCATTTCCCTGCCTACAGCCTGGCTTCCTGCCAAGTCGCTCCCTCCCCTGCCAACAGAAGAATCTCTGGAAAATCTCTGGAAAATCATGTCAGTACACCCACCACCATTCCACATGCACAAAAATAAATAAATAAAAAGAAAGAACCCCAAACCTCAAGGACTCCTGCTTCTTCCTCCATCTCCTGGGTCCCAGGGTTGCTCCACGACCCCCATGAATGGGAGTTGCCATCGCTAAGGTCTGGTGTCCACTTGACTGCACCAAATTTTCAGGGGTTTGATGCCATAATCCCTCATGGTGAGATCTAATATAATCTCATCACCTCCGTGATGATATTCATTGTGAACTGCCAATCAATGGAAAGAAAGTTTCCCCAGGAGTGTGGTCTGCTTCCAATATAAGTGAATGCTGTGAAAAAGCTTGCTTGCTTTTGCTGTGCCTGGCTCCTGCATCTGGTTCATGATCTGACCCCTGATTCTTTTGACTTGAACCAGTTTCCTACTGTATTGCTTGCTGATCTTGGGAGGTGTCAGCAGCCTGGCATCTTACCCGGTGTCCTTGGATTCATTGTTCTCATATCAGGGATTCATGAGTTTTTGTAGCCAAAGGCTGTCATCTGCCTAACTTGGGTTCATCAGCTCCTACATCTATTCAAATCAAAAGCCTCCGGCCAGACATCTATCTGACTCAGGGACCTGGAAGTTACCTGCCTCTGTAACTATGTGAACCATTTCCTTCATGTAAACCTTTCTCTTTCCCTCCCTGTATGCACACACACACACACACACAGCTTCATTATTTTTGTTTCTCTAGAGAACCTAGCCTAAGACGACAAGGTTCTATCATAGGTTGATCTCAATACCATAGACATGAATAGTCTATGTCAGTTACATTTATAACGAGTCTCTTTCCTGAACCTAGACTAATTCCCCTGCTTAGCACCCGTCATTTTTCATACTGCTGCTTCTCTCTGAGATAGTCCTTCTTTGCGGCACACCCAGATGAATAAGATTTCCTGACCACACATGACACTGTTCTCCTGGCTAAATTTTACAAGGTCTTTAAAAACTCAGATAAATTCATTTAACCTTTAATCAGACATTCCCTGATGACCTCCACATCATCCTTCCTTCAATGTCCTGTCCCTATGTACACACTGACCATCACATTCAACTGCATCCATTTGTTGCCATGACCCTAACACACCAGCGTTAAAGACCACATGGGATTCACCATTGCTCTCCTATCATTGAGCATAGTTCATGGCACACAGTAAGCACCAGAGGCTGTGCTGGGCTGCCGGCGACAACTCTGGTGGTCAGCGCCTACCCGGATCCATAGAAAAAAGACCTGGTGACCCACTCCTATAAAAGATACAGCCACGAAAACCCTCGGGGAAGCTCAACTCCGTCACATGGGGTCACAATGAGTTCAAATCAACTTGACAGCCCCCACCAACAACAGCACAGGAGGAGCATTTTAGCCAAACCATCAAAGAAAACCCACGTCAGTCCCAGCTCCTGGGACTGGGGCTAGGTCATCAGGCAACCCGGTTCCTTTGGTACTCAATCATGTAACAAGAGTAAACTTGATTAAATTAGCAGGCACCTGGGTTCATTAACATCTGCTTTCCCTACACAGTGCTTTTATGGTTTTAGAAAATTCTGATTCTTAGAGAAAAGGTTCTAGTGACATCAGGGAAAGTCAGATAGCGTGGGGCTCCAGAGACACACATTTCCCCCACAGCTCACTGATCATTATGATGTTGCTCCCAAAGAGAGCAAGAGTGGGAGGCTTCAGATAAACACACTTTCCCCCAGGGCCCTGGCGGGTGTTTGGTCCGGGGATGCCTGGGGAGAGCACAGCTGGTAGCTCTAAGGAGC
>NW_022103915.1:33459946-33535644 GCF_000313985.2 Echinops telfairi
CCATCCATCCATCCATCCATCCATCCACCCATCCATCCATCCACTGTTAACTTTTTAATGATGTAATTAGACACTATGCTAAGTACTGGCAACAAAGGACTGGATGAAAGAAAATGTCTTCCCTGAGAGAGCTTACGTTCTTCTAACGAACCTGTGAGGAGCAAACCACATTTGCCCTGATGCGTGACTCAAGTTCTGCTCCTCTTCTGGAAAATGAGAATAATACGAGCCCCTGTCTCACAGGGCTGTTGTAAGATTGATGAGCTCATATATGCTTAGAACAGTATCTGGCACCTAGTTAGTGCTCAATTAAAAAAGAGCTATTATGTTTATTGTTGAATCAACCATGCGATAGAAACAAACAAACAGAAAAACTGTGTTTCTAAGGGTACAGAAGATCCAGGCATTTCTCAAAATCCTACAGTAGGAAATAATTACATCTATAAGCTATTTATCTATCAAGTCTGTATCTGGCAGGCAGATGCACTCTAAGGGTCACTTAGCAGGACAAAAGCACATCTAACAGTATTTCCTAGAACAATTCATCCAGAAACTAGGCAGGTGACAGATGAAAGATGAAAGATGAGGGTGCAGGTTTGGGTTTTATGTGGTGGCTGGAAGTCGGGGAAAGGAAGGCTCGTTTTCAGCCTGAAGGAAATAATCACTTCTCAGTTTTAAGCAATTACTGCTCATTGGGAATGGAGGTCCAATTTATCCAACTCTTTCAAATAGAGGAAAAATTGGAACTTGTGTTCTTATACACAATCTCCATATTTTTTAATTGGTGGTAACATTCTCACTGGCTTCCAAAATTCCTATGCAGGACAATCAAAAATATATCTGTGGGACAAATTGGCTCTGAACTCCAATTGCTTGTGCTCTTTAAGTTGGAGAAAACCAGTACATCCAAACTCTGTCCCAGCCACATCGTCAAAAGAGCGAATTTCCACTCCATGATGGTGTGAAGGAGTGGAATATGTTGGTGCTCAGAACATGCCCATGCCCTGTCACACACGTCTCAGTCCAGCCCTCCCGGAAAATTCCAGTCAGGGCTCAGCTTACATCAACACTAGGGTCTCCCCCTTCAGGGGACAGAAGAAAGAATAAAGGCAGGATCTTTCCACTTTAGTGACAAGTGCAAAAAAGATGCAAGTAAAATGTTGAGAAAAAAACACACACAAACCCTCCAGACTCCTAGGCATCATGGCCATTCTGACTCACAGCAACGCTGTAGGGCAGAATGGAATTGCCCTGCGGGTTTCTGAGGCTGTACATCGGGGTAGGGGATGACCGGGCCGAGGGCCATTGTTTCTGTCAGGTGACCTCGAGTTTGTTCCAACTGGCAGGGACCCTGTGAACAACCGAAGGAAGCATCGCGCCGTCCTGCGTCATCTCCACAATCGTTCTGAAGTTTGCGCCCATTATCGAAGTCGCCGTGCTCATCCATCTTGTCGAAAGTCATCTTCTTTCTCACTGTCCGTCTGCGTTACCATGCAAGAGGTCCTTTTCCAGGGACCGATCCGTCCTGGTACCATGTCCAACGCACAGGAGACAAAGCCCTGCCGTCTAAGGAGCCTCCCGGCTATCCCCTTCCAAGGCAGATCTGTTTGCTCTCTTAGTGGTCCACGGCGCGTAAAGGCTCCACAAAATCATCAACACCTGATGTCACACACCTCCCTAACAAGTAAGGACCTTGTGATAGCTTGCCTCTCAAGATGGTCCCCAAGGAACCATGCTTCGTGGTGTCCCTCCATGACCTTGTGTTCTTTCCCTTCTAGTCCGGGCTGCCCCGACAATCAGCAGAACATAGATGCCACCTCGCTTCCAAGGCTAGGCGAAGGAAACCTTGCAGCATGTCCCTTGAGCTAGTGGAACCTCTGCTTCAGCTGAGTTCCGCCATACTGTGAGAATCCAGCTGGCATCCAGGGAGAAGCTGAAGCCACATGGAGAGGCCGAGTGGGTGAGCCCCAGGAGAGGGTAACTGTTGGTCATGCAATGAGTCCTCCTGCATAGCTAGTTCAGTCGGGTCTTCAGATGACTGCAGTCCCAACAATAGCATTTGACACAAGAGCCTTAGAGGTCCCACCCCAAGCTATTTCAGTGCAGCTAATCCAAAGAACTATGGGCAGTACAGAGCAGGCGGTAACCAGAAGAGGAAGCCAAAGGAAGGAAGATAAAAACAGGCTGCCGTTGAGGGATGCCAACACCCGGTGGCCTCACAGGTGTCTGAGTGGAACTGTGCTCCACTGGGTGTTCCATGGGCGGTGTTCCTAAAGTACCGATCACCAGACTGTTTCTCCAGTGCCTTTGGGGGACCGAACCTCCAACCTTGAGATTATCAGCCAATGGTGTTAACTGCTTGTACCACCCACCCAGGGACTCCAAAGGATGAAAAAGAAAGCCCAAACTTAAAGGTTTTTTCCTCTAGAACATGAGGTTGAGATTTGTTGCCCAACTGTATGTGTGTGTTTAATTGAGAGTCTCTGTTAATGATTTCTGGTCCTTATTCCTAGTAATAATAGAGATAATAGAGGCAAAAAGTATGTATCTCTGGGAATATACTCACAGATGCATTAACAAGCTCCATTTCAAAAGGCCTTGCATTTTTCTTAATAATTTTCAAAGTTCAGTGTTTAGCTGGGGAAGCAAAAAACGTACACAGAAATTTCTGAAGGAAAGCAGGATTAGCTCACCTTCATGGGCATCCTTCATGTAATAAGGTAAGGTGACCAGACGTCCTGCTTTTGGCGGGACAGTCCTGATTTTGAACAATTTTTCCCGCGTCCCGCAGCATTTTAAAAAGCCCCAATTTTTGGAAAGAATGCACGACAAGCTAGGGAATACGGTTTTCAGCTGCCATGTGGCTATTTCCCCAGGATATGAGTTTTAGCATTGGTGTCCCGCTTTACCAATGTTCAAATCTGGTCACCTTATAATAAGGCCAACAACCAAATACCCGTACGTCAATCTGGGTAAAGTATCAGCACTGCTTATCTTGCTATTTTCCCTAAGGAATTGGGATCACATAGAAAAAAATGTAAGGATTTTCCATTTTCTGGTGATGGCATTCAAGTTTCAAAATGATACTTGCCAGGAAAATTCTCTCCTGTGCAATATATGAGAGGCTGATCACCGGCAGTTACAACCCAAAAAAGCTCACAGCCAGCAAGTCAATTTTGACTCATGGTGGCCATTCAGCATCCATTGGCTCTGTGTCCTTGTATGAATTCGCTCAATGGAAACACATGAGTGGGTCAACTAAATCCCCGACCGTCTAAGCTGTCCCCGAAGTAGCACAGGTCTGGGACACTGTTATAACCAGTGAGACTTCAACAGTCAGTTGGCTGAGTAGCCTTGGTGACAATTGTGCTGATCTCATAAAGGAAGAGAGGTGTGGCCAGCCATCCCATCCGACCTCCTTTCTAGGATAGAGGCTGAGGTGTGGGGCCATGGTAGCCATATTACAAACACGAGGGTGAAGAGAAGCATGAACGTGGCCATGTTAGGAAGACCGGAGCAGAAACAGTAAGAGAACGTGGGTCCTTGATGGCATTGCCAAGCAGTTGAACCACACCTAGCAACTGCCACCCTCTAGATTTCCACGTCAGAAGAATCCTGTCTGGTAAATCCATTCGTAAGTCATATTTCTCTGACCAGCCATCACCTGTTTTTCTAAATCATAAACAAACAAGCCCGCAACTTCCAGAGCATGGATTCTATCCCAACGCAGCCCTGTACAGAGTCACTGGGACCATAAATCTTCACAGGAGCAGAGGGACTCACTCTTCCTGTGCAGTGACATTGAACTTCCTACCTCGAGATCAACAGGCCAAATACCTAACCCTACAGTATTTGGTAAAACCTAATGGAACGGTGTAAGACTGTGCTAAATTACAGGTAATAAAATGAGATTCTTTTTCCTTTAGACTGTGGACACTAGTTCCACATGATTGATAATGAGGTACATTTTTATCCACTTTGACCACTTGTTTAACTAAATGATCTATTCACTTTGATATTGTCCTTTGAATAGCATCTTGCTAAGGGAGAGCAAACTACTGAGACTGACAGTCCCCAAAGCCATCAGATGAAAGAAGACTAGGCTCTCAAAAACACAATGCTTGAGAACTGGATCAGGGATTTGTGGGAGGATTTTTTCCCCCCTCACTTGTTGTATAATAGCAATAATATTCTTGCCTCTGGAATACACTTACACAAACAACTGCTGGGCTTATCAAATATCTCAGCTTTGCTTCAGCATTTAATCACCCACCAAAACCCACTTATTGTCTCTCCCACTCCTCCGTGGTTATCAGAATCCCATAATTAGGGCGTAATGAAAGTAAACAGAAAACTAGATGCCTTTAAAAGGAGAGCAGTTAAGGCAAGACAAATGCTCCTAAAGATAGCAGTATGGCCAAGCAGAATTGCTAAGGCATTCTGTGTCTGTAGGCTAGTCGTGATTAAAAAGAAGAATTATCATTTAAGTGGACTATTTAGGGGACAAATGGACTCTTGATGGGCAATAGTTACAGGAAATCAAGCAAGCATGCTAGGACAGGAAGACCCATACCCCAATATTCCAGAAGGCTGAAGAAGGAAGACTGTAAAGTTTCCTCTCGGCAAAGCAAAAACCGGAGTAACCAGCAGCTTGCTAATAGCTTGGCCTCTTGACAAGACTGAGCTACCACAAATGTGGTGAAGAGCGATGTGCCGACTATCAAAAGATACGGCATCCGGTAAGAGCCCCCGATAAAATGATTTATATAAAAAGAAAGAAAGAAAGAAAAAGATAAGATCTAGCATCTGGGGCCTTCAAGGCTTGAAGTTAAACAAGCAGCCATCTAATAGGGAAGCAACAAAGCCCACATGGAAGAAGCACACCACCCTGTGTGATCAAGAGGTGTCAACTGGATCAGGTATGAAAAGATCCAAAACAAACAATGATATCGATGCAAACGAGGGGGTCAGAGCGGAGACCCAAAGCCCATCTGTGGAAAATTGGACATCCCCTCCAAGAAAGGTCACAAGGACGGGCCAGGGAGAAGCCAGCCAGGGTACAGTATAGCACTGGCAAAGCCCACAACATTCCTCTAGTTCCTGAATGTTTCCTCCCCCCACCACTATTATGACCCAGTTCTACCTTACAAATCTGGCTAGACTGGAGTACACACATTGGTACAGATAAGGGCTCTTAACACATGGAATCCAGGACAGATAACCCCCTTAGGAACAGTAGTGGGAGTAGCAATACCATGAGGGTAAGGGTTGAGGGAAGGAGGAGGAAGGGAGAGAAAGGGGGGCCGATTATAAGGTTGGATATATAACCCCCCAGGGGGACAAATAACATAAATGTGGGTGAAGGGACAAAATGGGTGGTAGAAGGAATGAAATAACAATAATAAGATATAACTGATCAAGGATTCGTGAGGGTGGGAGGGTAGAGGAAGGACGGGTAAAAAGAGGAGCTGATACCAAGGGCTGAAGTAAAAAGAAAATGTTTCGGAAATGATGATGGCAACAAAAGTTCAAGTGTGCCTAACACAATGGAATGATGAATTGTTATAAGATTTGTAAGAGCCCCCCGATAAAATGATTAATAATAATAAAAAGATGTAGCTACCAGTACTTCTAAAAGGAAGGGTTATGCAAAAGACGGCATATTCAATATAAGCATTAAAGAAAATCCTTTATTTAAAATAAAACAGCCAAATTATAATTATACCAAAAGGCAATGGGATATGGAAGATACACCAACTGGTCCTAGGGTTAGAGATGCGATTCCTGGTAGCGCAGACAAAAAAGAGAATCACTTTGCTTTATGCTGCTGCCTCCATTATTAGATAAAAGGAAGTACATATGTTCAAAAGTAACTTTTTTTTTCTGCAAAGGACTTCTTTCGGTAATTCATGACACAGGAAATGCTAAATAATAATTAATGAGGCTCACCAGGTCTCACTAATCCTTATCTTTTCATCACGGTGCACAACACAACTTATTTTTCTATGTCTTTATCATGCATCTCTGTAGTATAGCCAAACCAAACAAAGCAAAGGCAACATCACTGTCAGGTTCATTACCACTCATGGCGGCCCATGTGTGTAAGAGTCAAACAAGGATCCTCAGGCTCTTCTGGGTTCTCCTCTTCACAGAAATAATTGCCCCCAGGCCTTCTGTTGGCAGTGCTGTTTGGGGGGATTGGAACAGCCAACTGCCCATTAGCTCAAACTGTTTGTGACACCCGGGACTTTGCACAGGACATACGCCCACTGCCACCAAGTTGACTTGGACTCATAGTGATGCCCGTACAGGGTTTCTGAGGCTGCCCATCTTTATGGGTGACGAGGCCCTCAGAGCGGCTGCTGGGTTTGAACGTTGTGGTTAGCAGTCTAACACTCACCTGGCAGCACCATCAAAATCGAATACACACCGGTGATGAGGAAGAGATTTAGCTCCATACCCTTTTTTATTTTTAACCAATTTAGACATTTAACCATTGCTTGGGAGCCCTGGCAGTTCAAAACCACAGAGAAAGGTGGGGCTTGCTGGTCTCCAAAGAGTAACCGTCTGAGAAACTCACAGGGCAGCCCTCGGCTGTGCTATGGGTTGTTATGATTCAGAGTGGGCCTGAGGCCAGTGAGTTTTGGTGTGTTTTTCTTTGTGGCTACGAGTCCTGGTGGCATAGTGGGTCATGCATTGAGCTGCTACGCACAAGGTCAGCAGTTTGAAATCGCCAGCCTCTCCTTGGGAGAAAGATGAGACTTTCTATTCCAGTGAAGGGTTTTGTTGTTGTTGTTGATGGGTACCACTGAGTCCGTTCCACCTCCTGGCAACCCGGCACACAGCAGAACAAACAAAGCAAAGCCTGGCCCTGCACCATCCTCACAATTGTTCCTTCGCTTGAGCCCATTGCTGCAGCCGTTGTGTCCGTCCGTCTTGTGAGGGCCTTCCTCTGTCACTGCCTCTCCCTGCTTTACCAAGCAGATGCCCTTCTCCAGGGACGAGTCTCTCTGGACAACCTGTCCAGAGTATGGAAGGCAAGTCTTGCCATCTTTGCCTCTAAGGAGCACTCTACACTTGTCCTTTGAGCAGCCCACGGTACTTTCAGTGTTCTTCTCTAGCACCACAACCCAAATGCATCGATTCTTCTTCCGTCTTCTACTCAGTGTCCAATTTCCACGTGCATAGGAGGCCATTGAAAATACCATAGCATGAGTCAGGCGCACCTTAGTCCTCAGAGTAAAGCTTTTCAATGCGCCGAAGAGGTCTTGTGCCGCAGATTTACCGAACACATGTTTTTGACCTCTTGACTACTGCTGCCATGATCATTGATAGCGGATGCAAGGAAGACAAAATCCTTCATAATGTCAACCTTTCTACATTTATCATGACGTTACTCAGTGGTCCAGTTGTGAGGATTCTGGTCTTCTTTACACTGAGTGATAATCCGCACTGAAGGCTGCAACCCTTGATCTGTATCAGCAGGGGCTTCAAGGCCTCCTCGCTTTCAGCAAGCAAGACGGTGTCGTCTGCATATTGCAGGTTGTTAATGAGCCTTCCTCCAATCCTGATGCCGCCTTCTTCTTCACATAATCCAACTTCTCTGATAATTGGCTCAGCATGCAGATTGAATAAGTATGATTAAAGGCTACAACCCTGATGCACACCTTTCCTGATTTTCAACCATGCACTATTCCTTTGTTCTGTTTACACAACTGCTTCTGGATCTATGTACAGGTTCTACATGAACATATGGTGTGTTCTGAAATTCCCATTCATCTCAGGGCTATCCATAATTTGGAGTGATCCACACAGTTGAATGCCTGCACATAGTAGGCAAAACGTAAGTAACTATGTGGCAGCTACATAATCTCCTGTCAACTTGTGAAGTGGTGGAGTCTAGCCTTTCAATCAGGTCCTGGCCAATGGGGCCTCTGTATGAGTCTGGCCTTCTCCTAAGGATTCTGGGAATTCCTCTCTTCTTCCCTGGCGGTGGGACATACACACTCTCTCTCTGCTTCATCTCCTTGTGGAACATTCCTATTAACAAGCCAAATGGAGCTCTGCTGATGGAGGCAGAGTCCTGGAGCTGGAGGAGCCAGGTGGAGACCCACGCCAGCGCTGAGATGCTTCCACCACCACTGGATCCGATCCACAAGACTTTATACCCACTGGCCTGCGATCTTGCATTCGGCATCATTGCATGTGCTGCGGGACTCTGAAGAGGAACTTATAGACTGGTATCAGACATGTGGGCTAATATCGGACTTATGGACTTGATCTGGACTGGGCTGGGATGTTTTCTTAATATGCCATACTCTTTGATATAAAGCTCTTTCTTATACACATATATGAATTTGTTTCCCTAGTCCACCAAAACTTACACAACTATCTTTCTAGTATTCTCTGCTTTCAGCCAGGATCCCTTTGACATCAGCAATGATCTCCCTTGTTCGACATCCTCTTCTGATTCTAGCCTGAAGCTCTGGAAGCTCCCTGCAAAGTACTGATGCAGCCATTACTGGATGATCTTTAACCAAATTTTACTTGCATGTAATATTATTGATACTGTTCCACAATTTGAGCATTCTTGCACCTTTCTTGAAATGGGTACAAATATGGCTTTTTTGCAGTCAGTTGGCCAAATAGCTGTCTTCCATATTTCCTGGCATAGATGAGCAAGTGCTTCCAGTGCTCCATCAGCTTGTTGAAACATTTCAATTGGTATTCCATCAAGTCCTGGAGCCTTGTTTTTGGCTAATGCTTCCAGTGTGGCTTGGACGTCTTCCTTCAGCACCATTGGTTCTTGCTCACATGGTACCTCCTGAATGGTGAACTGATGGCTCCTTCTTTTGGGCCTCGTGACTCCCTCAGGGGTAGTTCTACTCCACCCCATGGGGCTGCTATGAGCCCGAATCAACTCAGTGGCAGTGGGGGGGGGGGTGTTGTAGTTGCTGTTGTTTGTTTTCATCGTTGCTTATTGAATGCATATGTAAATAGCTTTGTCAAAGACAAACTTTAAAGACTGAGAAATTCTCCCCGGGGGAGCCCTTGGGCCTCCCACACAGGGGAAGCATGATGCGTGTGTGCAGCAGCCCAGGTGGAGCAACAACAACAAAACCTCGGTGCTCCTTCCCAAGAGTGAGCTCCTCAATGGAAGGCAGCTCCGACCGCAAAAGAAGCCCTCCAGAGCCCTCCAGATCAAGACCCGTCACACAGCGACACAGCACAATGCCTACAGGCGAACAGTCGGACCGTTTCAAGGTACGCAAAGCACCCCCACATGTAGTTGTTCAAAGTTTGCTGGGGATGAGAACCGCCTATTTCGGATGCTGTTGTGTTTCAGGAGGGAAAGGACATGGGACGTGGAGACGTGTGCATGGGGCTCCGTCCCCTCCGTGATGTCCTGACGCTGGCACTGAGCGGGAGAGACACAGGCACGCTTGTGATGGGTGTCCGTAATGTTCCGTGTGCCTGCCTATTTCATCGTCAAAAGCAAGAAAAGTCTGAGACACTGTCCTGGCCAAGGGGTCAAATGAGGCACGATGACTGAACCTAACATGGCGACCTCGATGAGATGAGACACTGGACCAGATAAAGACCCCTGGGGTAAAATGATGGCAATCGGAGTCAACTGTGGGCATGGATCAGTGCAGGTTTGTCCACGTTCACCAGTGGACTACATTACCACAACTCACCCTGACTCTAGGGTGACCAGATTTGAACATTGGTAAAGCGGGACACCACTGATAAACTCGTATCCTGCCGAAATAGCCACATGGCAGCCAAAAAACTGTATACCCTAGTTTGTTGTGCATTCTTTCCCAAAATTGGGACTTTTTTAAAATGCCACGGGACGCGGGAAAAGTTGTTAAAAATCGGGATTGTCCCGCCAAAAGCTGTCATTGAAGGAACCACTTCAAGCCAGAGAGGCCCTATGGGTCCTATTAAAACTGCCCCTTTGTGTTTCCAAACTTTAAATATTCATGGAAGCAGACAGCCTCGTCTTTCTCCCCTGAAGTGACTGGTGGATTTGAACCACTGACCTTATGGCGAAAGCTCAAAGCATAACTGACTAAGCCACCAACGCGCCTTCTCTCTCCAAAGTTGCTCTCATATAAGAAGCTACATTTTACAAAAGTAAACAACACAGAAACATTCAATTGCCCCTCTTCCCCACCTCACCCAAAACTTAAGTGATAACAAACTACTAAAGTTAATAAAGCTTTTTCTGGAGGAAACTAAGCGAATACAGTGCAAGTGAGTTGGTTTTCAATAATCTTTCTTCCTTTAGAAAAGAATTTAGAGGATAATAAGTTAATATCCCAACCTCCCCATGGTCTGATTTCTCTCAGATATCAGCTATCTTGAGTTTCTCTGCTGTTGGAGTTGGATGGAAGTCAAAAAAGATTGCATTCCCATGAAGGGAGTATATCTGACAGCAGGGGCCTACAGCTAAGTGCTCATCCACTGGCTTGGCCTCCTTCCACACCCCAACTTCGCCTCCCATCATGGCTTCCCTGACTTGCTTGCTTCGGCCAATTTCACAGTCAAATGCAGCCAAACTATTCACATTCTCTCTAAAGTAACAGAGAGCGAGAAGCGTCCTCGGCAGAGACCGTTGTACTGTGGAGAGTCCAAAACACGTTGGAAAGGGATTGTTTTCTCAAAGCCACCCTCTGATGAGATGAAAACCACATTGATTCGGAGCCAGAGAGAGGCTTGCGGCTCAGCTCCCCCGGCCTCCTTTACTGAAGGCAAAGCCCCAGCAGAGTTGAGGAATCTGCCCCAATCCCCTCTCTCCAGGGGCCCGTCATGCTGCATTCCACAGGATCCTACAGTTTAGGGTGCCGCCAGCCCCCGCTATTCTCAGAAACCCAGTATTGGTGAGGATATGGGAAAATGGGAACTCTCATCAGCCATTGCTGGTAGGACTGTAAATGGTGTGGAGGTTCCTCAAAAAGTTAGGGACACAGTGATGATCCTGGGTATTAACAACAAACAAACTCCCTGTTGCGGAGCTGAGGCCAACTTACAGCGATCCGACAGGACAGGGTGAAACTTCCCTGTGAGTCTCTGAGACTGTCACTCTTTATAGGAATTGAAAGCCCCATCTTTCTCTCAAGACGTGGCTGGTGGTTTCAAACTGCCGACCTTGCAGTTTGCAGCCCCGGGTGTAACTCACTATGCTATCAGAGCCATGTTCATATATTCCACCAGAGCTATATCCTTACGGAGCCAGCAACATGAATTGAGAGCAGGGACTCAAACACATACTTGTTGTACCAAAGTCCACAGCAGGATCCCAATAGGCAATAGGAGGCCATGACTTATGAGTCAGTTAACAGTTAAACACGTCGAGATGGAATCTTACTCAGCCATAAAAAAGGGACAGCGTTCCAATGCATGTTGCGACATGGATGAACCCTGATTATGTTCAGTAAAAGAAGCGAGCCACCAAAGGACAAATGTTGCACGCTGTCATTTATAAGAAGGAGCTAGAATCGACACATGCAGAGCGATAGAAAGTCCGATCAAGGCTACCATGGGCTGGGATGGGGAAGGCAATGGGGAATTACTATTCAATGGGTACAGAGTTTCTTTGGAGGGGTGGGGGCGAGAGTATTTGAAAGCAAATAATGGTGACAGTTGCCCAAGAAAGTGAATGTGAAAGCGCTCAGATGCCACATTCTGCGTTGCGTACATGTGGTCCTTAGGTGTTTTAGAACCCAGTCCAACCCATAGCGACCCTCTGCCCAGCAGAAGGAAACCCTGCCCGGTCCCACCCCATCCTCGCAATGGCTCCCGGGCCGAGCCCACTGTGGTTGCCGCTGAATCCACCCATCTCCCCGAGGGTCTTCCTCCTTGTCTAGGCCCCTCCACTTGACTTTCGATGGTCTGCTCCAGCACCACCGTTCCATGCTTCCTTCTTCGGTCTTCCTGATTCGATGTCCAACTTTCACAGGTTGTGTGTATTTTACCATAATTTTAACAAAAAGGAATAAAAAACGTCAGGTGTCTAATTGTCTTCCCTGGCTAAAGAAGGGGAGAAATGTGATCTGAGCTGAGATACCAGAGAACTTGGGGGGAGATTCTCCTAACATGGCAGGAAGTGTGACCCAGGAGGGACGTCTGTACAACAGGGCAGAATGACCCCAGGCTTTGGGAGAGCAGGCGATGAAGTGAGACAGACTGGCCGGGGGAGGGGCTGGACAAGGTGGATCTGGGAGGAAAGAAACGACCAGTGGAAAGTTTCCTCTGTGGCAGGTGGCTGGAATCACACCCAGTGTGCAGTTTGAGGCTCCTGCTCTATTACACTATTTTATGAACCCTACGCCACTCCTTCTCCCTGCAAATGCTGCGTCCAAGGGGCATGTTTCTCCAGCGGACATCGCTCAAGGTGGTGAGTTCCTCCTCTAAGTCAAGACCTAGGGGAAGGCCGCGCGCCTGGTTGGTGCAAATGGTTAAGGCACTCAGCTACCAAGCGTTTGGAGGTTCGAGTCCCCCAAGAGGTGCCTCAGGATAAAGAACTGGCAATCTACTTTTGGAACACCAACCTCTGAACACCCTAGGAAGCACCGTTGTACCTGGACACACACAGGGTCACCATGAGTTGAAATCGACTCCGTGGCAAGTTGTCGCAGCGGGTCCGCTGTGTCAGGGCTCCGTGTGTGGCTCCGTTCACTTAAGGAGAACTGTCTACAGGGACCCCTAGGAAACGATGCAGACACTTGGACGGATCCAAAAAGAGTCTGGGTTTCTGTTCAGCCACTTGTAGAAAAGATTTTAAAGATGTTTTCGGGTCACTAAAATGTGCAGTCTGTACCGGGCATCTTACAAGGTGTCTTGTAAACATGACAGTGAATCATAAAGCTTGCTCTGGTCAGCTTGCACAGGGAGTCATGGTCGAGCCTGCAGGGAGGAGGAGGCAATGGATGAAGGGAGAAAGAATTGCTTTCCACAGAAACCAGGAGGCTCTGACCTCAAGCTGAACTGTGTGTTGGTGACAAACAGAAAATTCCACAACTGACCAGGCTAGGAGGCAGGGAAAGACAAGAATCTTCTTCCTCATACTCCTTTGTGTCATGAGATCCCCTTCAAGGGAACTAATAACCATTAGCATATGAAAAAAAAGAACTGATTTTTATCTCTCTGTGCCTAGGAAATATTATTTTTCCAGAGTGAATTTTCACCAGAAAATGGGGCTAGGGAAGTCATTTTAACATTCAACCATGATTCCCCAGCTAAGAAAATAAAAATTGGATAGGTCACATAATCTTCATATCAATATCAAGAACAACAGCGTAGAATCATTAACCCAGTTTTGATCATCCGCAAACGAATACACAGTGTGTAGAAAGACGCTCAGATCACCTGACATGGCCCTCATTCTTTGGCACCATTGATTTAAATGCACACTCGTGGGTGACAGGCGATGATTAAGTGCTGTCCTGGCTGGGGGCTCTGATTTTCGATGCCTTGCCATGGCGACTGTGGGAGAAAAAATGGGAACTCTTCCATGGCGCTCCTTGGAAGCGACCTAATTGGGTTATGTGTGTGACAGGCCATCGGTAGCAGTGCGTTTCCATCTCTGGTCCCGATGGCGCTCGGTATGCCAGGTACTGTTCTCATCACAGAAACCCATCCTAACTGGAGCCACGAGGAGCACAGGCAGACCTGCATCCTCACTGCAGGGTTTGAAGAACGATGGAGAGAATGTAAAGCTCATTATGGAGTCCCTGAATGGTGTCAGCAATGAACACATTTGGAAGCTAACCAAAAGACGGAGGGCTTGAGTCCACCCTTGGGGACCGCAGAAGAAAGACTTGGTGGTCTACTTCCCCCAGATCAGCCACGGACAGTCCCGCGGAGCCCAGTTCTGCTTGGACACATACAGGGTCACCCGGGGTCAGAGTCGACTCACAGGCAACTGAAACATAAGATTGTGTCTCTAGAATAAGGTGACCAGATTTTAACATTGGTAAAGCGGGACGAAAGCGGGACACCATTGATAAAACTCTTATCCTGGGGAAATAGCCACATGGCAGCCGAAAACCATATCCCCTAACTTGTTGTGCATTCTTTCCCAAAAGCGGGACTTTTTAAAAATGCCGTGGGATGCAGAAAAAACTGTTAAAAATCAGGACTGTCCCGCCAAAAGTGGGACATCTGGTCACCTTACTCTAGAAGTGGGATTGGGCCTGAGGCTGCTTTAGATAAGGTACCCACAGAAGACCCTACGGGGAACAATGAGCGGCTCATCTTGGCAAAGGTTTAGAGCAGAAGCATTCCTGACAGAAGGCAGAGATTTGGAGCAGCAAACATTCCAGATAGAAGCAAAAACACTCCAGACAGCAAGGGTGGGGGGGGCGATGCAGAGGGGATGACCTTGGGTGAAACCTGGGAGAGGGGATGCAGAGAGGCAGGGACAAGAAGGACAGGCGATCGGAACCTGTGAAGAGAGGGGCGAGTGGCAATCCAGGTAGGGACCAGATGGATAACCGCTTCATTCTTAGAGCCCGGGGAAATCACTGAAGTGCTTTTAAACAAGAGACTCTTGTGCTACTTGAAGCCTTCAGAGATGGCTCTGGCTGAGGACAGGAAAGAGCTGGAAGGTGGGCTGCACAAACGGAGCCAGAGAGCCTGGCCACAGCAGTTGCCATTGTCCAGGAGAGAAATAAATGATGGTGGCTCGATGTCAAGTATCCAAATGGGATCGTTCCCTGGCTCTCTTCATAGGACATCATTTCCAGTGAAGCCCCGCTCCTTCTGGTTTTCCAAGGCGAGCAAAAGCCTTCATGGCCATGCAGTAGTAATTCACGGTGAGTGGCCAGCTGACATCACCTCTCAGCCACCAAGTAGAGGAAGCAAGACAGCCTGCACAATCAACGAGCTGGTCACTCAGAAAGACATCGATGTGATCATAGGAAATACAAGGGCATCACCACTGAGGGCTTCAGCTTTGACTCACGAGTGGCACCCACATTTATTTCCTATGAGCCAAGTGTCCCCAAAGACCCCCGATGGGCAACCCATGCCATTAATCAACACCCTGCCACCAGAGGTACTTCGGAGAGCACAGAGGGATGAGAACAGTTCTCTGAAATGAACGAGGAGAGAGATGGTTCAGAAAGACAGTGACCCTCTCTTCACTCAGCCCAAAGCACAGACTCTCCAAGCAAAGTCCTTCCTCTGGGACTGCCCCTCCCACCCAGCCCAGCAGGCCAGCACTTTCCCTGACCCGTCGCTCTGCCATCGGTATCTAAGAGCCTGCTGACTTTCTGGGGTCGTAGTCATACATCTCAAGAAGAACAGGGGGAGACAGAACATCTGAGCCCTAAATGCGAAACCGATGAGCTCATCCGTGTGATTTATTTCCAAGGATCTTGAGTGATCAGAATTGATGGTTCATCATTGTGAGACATCATCGCCACCTGTTAGTATGTGAGTTTTTAAACAATTCAGCGGTTATAGTAGGAGGAAAGGAGCCCTGGTGGCCTAGTGCTTTGTAGGTTGGGCTGCTAACTGCAAGGCCAGCAGTTTGAAACCACTAGTGACGTTAAGGCTTTCTACTCCTGTCGAAATTGACGATCTCGGAAACCCACAGGGGCAGTTCTACTCTGTCATCCAGAGTTTCCACCAGTCAGAACGGACGTGGGGGCAGAGAGTTCTGTTTTATAGAGTGAGGAGGAGCCATGAATGATTTACAGACAACAGCTTAGTCAAAAAATTAGAACCTTCGCCAGATTAACCTTTTGTCCTTACCCATCCCCAGTTTTAATCATGAGCTCCTCCCTAAAAAACAAACCATAATGTTTTGTTGAAATTTGCATTCCTTTGCATTTTGTGAAAAGGGCATCATACTTTGTCTTTTTGGGAAACTTTTCTTGTTTTGTTTTTACCTAAATGGCTCTTATTATGAAGATTCATGTATATTGTTTTATGTATCTACATTTAATTGGTATTTCACAACTTTGTAATAGTCTACTGCATTCCATATTTTTAAATGCATTTTATTATGTCTCATAATGGAGAGAAAAACACAGCAATATATCCTGAGTCTTCCTAACTCAACATTGTTTAATTACAAACTTAAGAACACAAGCAACAAATGCTACTGAGTAAAATCGTGAGGCTTAGGTATTTAGAGGTGGCAGTGGCAGCTCCGTGGTAGCATTCTTACCTTTCACACAGGAGACCTGGGTTCAGTTCCCAGCCCGGGCAGCGCAAGTGCAGCCATCACTCATCTGTCAGTGCAGGCGTGCTAAGAGAGATGCTAAGAAAGACCAGGAAGAAAGGCCTGGTAGCTCTATGGTATTTTTCTGCAAGTAATGCAGGTAAGTGATGTGCCCACGTATAGTATGCATTGTATGCCTAGGAAACTAGTGCACGAGAGGTTTGTTCATTTGGCCAAAATTTGATAATGCATGCATTATTTGCATGGAAATATAGTCCTTTTGAAAAAATCAGCCAGTGAAAACTCTCTGTGAAACCTGGGCCAATCCCGTTGAGATGGGAGTCATCATGAGTCAAGGGTTAGCTCAACAGCAGCGAACATCCATCACAACAGTGGTGCCAGGTGGGACTGACCTCAATCAGCACTGTTAGAATTAGCAAGGCAGGGGCAGCTTAGTGGGAGTCTTTGCAAAGACAGTATAATGTTTTATGTATTTTATTTCCCTTTTATTTTTTTAAAAGAAAACGATCATACCTGTAAGGGAAAAGAGCAGAAATTAACATTACAGCCTTGGCATTTTAAGATAGTAGAGGAGGAAAAAAGATAAAGATGGGGGAGTCCAGAGAAGGCAAACCTTCCCCATGTATCATGCGATGAAGCAGAGATAACACTCCAGGAGTCGGTACAGCAGTATGTTCTAGAAGGATGCCATTTTAACCCATCTGATGCTTAGTCCCTTCCCATTAAGCACATCCCCCAGTTCTACACCCTCAGACAGAATCTCTATTTGCTGGAGAAAGGATGGCACACTACACCCCTGGGCAGGGGACCATCTCCTCACTGGACCCAGGCATCTGGTGTTCTTAGACTAAGATCAAACTATGTAGAATCAGAGATCCTTCTGTTGGAAGCCCTGATCTGGCAGTAAATAGTGATAGCTGGTGGCTGAGTTACATAACATCTCTGGGCAATAATTCCCCACCTAAAAGAAACTGAATAATGCTGTCCTAATATGAGTCAATGTCCCTGAGGGACACAAATAGTGAGCTGCTCAGTTACTAATGGAAAGGTTGGTGTTTCAAATCCATGCAGAGGCTCCTCAGAAGAAAGGTCTGGGGATCTACTTCTGAAAAACCAACCCTTCAAATGCGTGTGGAGCACAGCCCTGTTCTGACACAGGCGGGGGCACCGCTAGATGGCAGCTGGCTTCATAGGACATAAAATCAAATAAATGGTTGGCCTTCCAAAGGCCCTGGATAGATTTTCATTCTTCTTCCCCTTGTTTTCTTGATTCCCTCTCTTCATGCCTTATGGAGAAAAGATTGAAGTTCTCAAGTATTTTGTCTACTTGAATCCACAATCAATGCTCACGAAAGCAATAACCAAGCAATTAAACGGCATACTGCATTAGGCACATTCCTTTAAAGTGTTAAAGAGCAAGGACTAAGGTACTCCTTATCCGAGCCATGGAATTTTCAATTGCCATATGTGCCACATATGCACATATGTCATATATACACTTGCCATATGCATGTGAAAGTTGGACACGGAATAAGCAAGACGGAAGAAGACTGGGTGCATTGGAATTAGGTTGTGGGCGAAGGATCTTGAGAATCGCATGGACCGCCAGGTGGGCTGACACAGTGGCTGCAACAACGGGCTCAAACTTACAGTAGTGAGGATGGCACAGGACTGGGCAGTGCTTTGTTCTGCTGTGCATCGGGTCTCTGTGAGTCGGGGCTGACTGGATCAGGCACCTCCTGTCAACTCACAAGATGCATTCCTATTGCAAAGGCAGTTAGGCTCCATCACGCCACAGCTCTCAGGCCTCCACCATGTTCTCTGAGGATGAAAGCCAATCAGATGAAAGCGTCAGGCTCCAGGCCGCCCAGGACGTTAATGTCGTTGCTCAGAGCGGCAGGCTCCTTTCAGCAGGGACATTCCCTTCAGAAAATGAGGGACGACCATGGAATTGAAGGTTGAGCAGCATGCACTTCTACCTGGCCACCTCGTTCAAATATCGTCCAGTGACTGCACTATGTGAAAACAACTCAGCTTCAGGGCAATGAGAAGTCAAAAACTGCTGGAAATGAACTTGGGTCTCTTCATTTTTTTAATACATGTGCACATTTTAGCAGGGCAATTAGATCTGTGACTAAATACGCAGGCCTGGGAGACATCACCTGATGCATTTCGTAGTTGATTACTAAAAGCAAAGAAATATGAACAAATGCTAACTAACTGTGACCACCTTCAGCATAATCTGTTCTATTGAAGGGAGAAAGAAATCGATTTGTTAATCTGAGGTGAGTGGACTGTGGACCACTGAGATCTTCCGAGCCCATCTTCCACTCTCGGTCTGTTACAGCCTAGGAGGCCAGAGCAGAAGACGGAGCTACAACCCAGCCAGGCCTCTTGACTGCTTAATCTCATTCCCTGCCATGAAGGCATGTCTGATTCACCTTGACCTTACAGGATCAAGTGAAACTATTCCTGTGGGTTTCTGGGACTGTAACTCGCTCTGAGAGGAGAAAGCCTGATCTGTCTTCTCATGGAATGGATGGTGGTTTCAAACTGCCGCCCTGGGAGTTAGCAGTCCAACCTGTAGCAGCGAACCTCCAGGTGCGCACTTCAAATCCACCAGATGCTCCAAGGGAGGTCAACATGGAGTGCTCGTGATGTGGGATAAACTCCATGACCACTAAGAATGACAACAAGTTTAAAGGTCCAAGAACCACTACCCTCTCTGTAAAGCTTGAATGACTTCACCACGGTCATTCAGCTTTCAAACTGCCCAGGTCCCAAGTCCTGGACAATCTTGTCTAAGTCGGGGTAGTTTCCCCCATGAGGCACTGAATCCAGCTCCTAGTCGAGAAACACAGCTTCTCTCTCTTTCTCATTGTAAGCATCTACTTAAATTTATTAGAATTCTCTTTAGTAGAAAGTTCGGCAAAGAGGAAAGCCCAGAATGGATGGGAGAAGAACCTGAAATTCAATGTGCGGGGTCACTTTAGCCGTCGTCTCCAACCCACATATCTGAACCGGACTCAGAACACCAGCCTCATCAGGGGGCTCATGGCTGGGGTGGGCACTGCTGGCAGGCCATACCACAACCACATCTTCCTTCCTCAGCCCTCAGCAGAAAAGAACTCCATCTTCCAGGCTCCAAAGGGCACAATCCAAATTAGTCTATCAGTTTCTCAACCTCAGCACCCCTGACACGTGGAGTTGGGTGATCCGTTGCTATGGTGGTGGGTAGAGGGCTGCCCCCTGCACTGTAGTGTATTGGGCAGCATCCTTGGCCTCTGCCCACTTGATGCCCCGTAGCATCCCACAAGTGGCGACAGCCAAATGTGTCCTTAGACATGGCCCAGTGTCCCCTGGGGCAAAATGATCTTTGGAAATCATGGAAATACTCTTCTTTCTTACGACCAATGGATGGCAGCTAAAGGGTCTTCGAGGGGAAAGCACCCTGCCGTGCGACATGGGACATAAAAGGTGAACATCCTTCTCAGTCCGAGGACACCTTCTCTCTGGAGGTGGCATTTAGAACTGCCCCACCCACGAAGGGACCACATGAGGAGCTGGCCTGGGGCAAAATAAGCATCCCTGATATATGAGAGAGACACATTTCTTTAATCTTTATTCCAATTTTCAGTAATAACTATCAACAATAGTTACTGCCTCTTGGTGGTAGGAGCACAGGTACTTTTTCTAAACGTACCTTTATTGTCTTTTGAAAAACTAACGAACATGTATTATGCTTATAATAATTTTTTTAAAAACCCACCAACCTATTCTACTTGGGGAGAAAAGGAAAAAGACAGGCTAGCACATGGAAAAGACAAAATATAAATGAATTTGCTTTGAACTGTACCTTCGTCTTCCATCTGTTCAATCTCAGATAATACACTTCTATCTATCTTATACTCAGACATATGTCGACAGTAAAATCGGTGAGCACAAGACTATAGGAGCTCATGAAATTGGCTCTTTACAATGGGAGCAATGTAATTAAACAGAATTTCACAAATGCCCTGATTACCAAGATACCACTAGCCCGGCTTCACGTTTAAACACCGTGGGGAGGAATGCTGTCTTCATGATAATGACATCTAATTGGAGAGCCAGATCGAGATAAATGATCGAGACGCTTGTCCTTTCACCCACAATGAAAAGGTAAGTTAATTGAAGCACATCAAGAAGGGGGGTCAAGGTGTAACCAGCAGAGCTGTGTTCCCCAGAAAATCCAGAGCAAAAATCATCTGCATCACAATAAGGTCCTTCACGCTGCTAAAATGTTTCTTTTAGAAGGCAATTCATTTAAAAGTGTGTTTGCACAGCAGGAAGAACAGAAATGGAATCAAAGCCCTGTCGGTGTAAGAGGAGTCGGAAATGGGACGGACATTCCAGCAGCGATGATCACATCACCTAGCAGGGAAACAGAATGTGATTTACCAATGCAGCCTCTGGCTGATGGGTTTGCTAGCCGCTTAAGAAAGAAAGAAAGAAAAATGTTTAAGACCCAAGAACAAGGTCTCTTGTCGGTGATCTAGCACAGAGACCAACGAGGAAAGAGTGAGAGGGTTGGTCCAGAGGGGGGGGGGGGGGGGGGGGGGGGACTGGGGATGGCATTCAGAAGGGAAAGGACCTAATCAGGTCGAAGGTATGGAAAGGCCACCTATGAATGAACACGCCCTTGGAGATTTCAGCTTTCTTCCACGGGAGTGGTATGCGTTCAGCTCTTTGAAAATATCTCCTTTCAGCTTAAGGAAAGCCCAGCTGCGACTACAACTTCATCTCTGTGACAGGCTCCATCAAGCACTTTCTCCGTCTACCTGCAAGTCGTTCCTCATTTCTCTGCAAACGACTTGATTTCCTTTCCGCAATCTTTTCGAAGCAAACCATGGTCAATGATCCCAACAGATACTTCCTAAATGTAGACAGTGGTTAGGACACCTGCTTAAATAAAGCCTTGGCGCAAGAAAACTAAACACAGCTAAGAAACACTGAAGTTAGGTTGGCTGGTTCTATGCAAAATTTGGCTTGATTTCCATGATTCTTTGCCCAGAAAATGCTTTGAGACAGAGAACAGCTGGCGATAATAATGCTTTAAAAAACTTTGGTCTGTTTAAAATAGGTAACATTTATTGTATACTTATTGTTTTCCAGGCACGATGCTAAGCATTTGACATATATTACATTCATTCAGTACTTACAGCAACACGCCCGAGGTGCAGATACAATTGTTGTCATCATCCCATTTTACAGATGAGGAAACGGAGCCACTTGGACACAGAGAAACTGGCCGAAGGTCCCACAGTTCGTGAGCGGCAGGTTAAGACTGGAACCCAGTAAGTCTGATAAGAGCTCCCGTATGGTTAATGACTATCGGGTAATTTTCAACTTGGGCTGCACAATAGAATCACTTAGGGTGATGTTGAAACTCTCGACACCCCAGGCTGCTTCCAGACCAGATGCTTCAGTCTCTCAATGGGTGACGCCCAGGCAACAATGTTTCTCAACCATCTCAGGTAGTTGCAATTTGCAATCACAGTTGAAAGCCACAGCACTGTACAGGACTAGCTTTAGCTCAAATGTGATGCGACTTAATTATCATATTTTGGCATAATAATTAACATCTATTTGAAATGATCTTAATCTGAAAAATATATATTAAGTTACCCATTGAGACTAGCACTAGTGTTCACCCAGGACTCTGAAAGAATAAGTAAACCACTGCTTTCTCAGAACAGAATCTCTGCCTCCCCTATATGTCATCTGCTTCCTAAGTTAAAAGACATCAAGTTTCCAAGATCTACATTTACGTCCGAAATTTTAAAAATGGTACTTAGGTCAAGCCCCTGGGAGGACCATATACTTAACATGCTCTCTGCTAACCCAAAGGTTGGTGGCTCAAGTCTATGCAGAGGTATCTTGGAAGAACGGCCTTGAGATCTACCTCAAAGGAATCACTCATTGCAAACCCTATGAAGCACAGCTCTCTGAAAAACACAATGTCACCAAGAGTTGGCGTCAATGTCATGGCGAGTCACTTAGATGAAAGGAGTAGAAGGGCCATTGAGACTATGACTGTGGGACCATAGCGGGAGTTCTTGACTTCTCCCATCTGTAGTTCGCCATCCCTGAAGGATTATTCATTAGAGCGTCAGCCCCAACAATTGCTGAGAGGTTTACAGGACATGAGGGGTGTCATGTAGTCAGAATGGTGGCTGACACATAACAAGTGCAAAAGAAACATCAGCTGATTTCATTGTTACTAATAGGCAAAAAATCTACAAAAAGTGTCACACCTAACGGTTTCAGGAATAGGAATTTGACTATAGTGTTGGAGAACTTGAATTCTGTAATATCCTTTAGTAAGAGCAATTTAAAAGCGATTTACTTGGTCCATACACAGAGGTTTCTACTAAACACAAAATATCAGGCCTCTCAAAAGCATTTAATTTGATGTATGCAATTCATGGTCATGTAAACATTATAACCACCCACTGTTTTCAACTGTGGCAACCCCAAGACTGATATAGACAGGTAGATAGAGAGACACACACATTGTATATATACATATGTGTGTGCTTCTATGTGTATATATATGCAAATGGACATATAATGTATGTATATGTTTATATGTGTGTGATATATGCATATACATACATATATGCATCATATACATATATTGCCTTGGCTAACTTGTATTCTAGGTCTGCTATAGAATTACATGCATGCTTCAGTGACAGGACAAAAATATATGAAAACATATGTGTGTAAAGATCATTGATTTTTAAGGAACATGTTGTAAACTAAACTAAGACATGGCTAAGTCACACTCACCTGGTCAGCAAGAATTAAGAAATCTGATCATGAAAGAGTTGGAGAAGACATGAAGCAATAAGACCTCTTGTAAATCATCAACTGGAGTAACCTGGCACAAACACTAGGGAAACCACCCACAATTACCCAGTAAAGCTGAACATGTGTTTATCTAATGTATCCACAACTCTGTCCCTGGGCATCTATGTATTCTACCCCCAAACACATGCTCTCAAAAGTGTTAATCATCATCATAGAAACTGGAAATAATCCACAAGTCCATCAACAGTGGCATATGAATAGTTAAACAAATTGTGAGATATTCTAGTACCGGCCATATGGTAGATGCAAATAAGCCAAAAGATGTAGAGATGTTGACAAGAACAAAGTCACTTCCCATGGTGTTTAAAAACAGGCAAGCCGTGTGGTGGATCAAGTTACAGACAGAGATGGTGACGCTAAAGCAGAGCAATGGAGCGTGGCAGCAATTCTGCAGGAAGTCAAACGTGTGGCTGTTAGGGTTCAAAGTCATACATGCCTGGGTTAATTCCAAACAAAACATGTTTAAACATGTCTCTGCGACCAGCCAATGCCTGCAGACGAGTGCTTTCAGAAATATTCTTGCTGTAGTCTCACGGGGCACCCGAAAAGAAAACAACAACAGGTCCAAACAAAACAGTGGCTTTCAAAGGGATTTGCTGGACCAGTTAAATGCAAGGTAGAGGAATCCACACAGAAGGTAATGGCCACTGTTTCTGGGATCCCAAAAGGGTGAGTGACCTTGATCGATTTCCTCAGAGGACACAGGATCATCATGGAGGCTTAGTAGGAAGAAGTTTTCAGAAAATTAAAAATTGCATTGGTGAGGAAAGTAATGTCAAGAAATGTTTTTTTCCATCAGGACAGCCAGCTTCGCTGGGATATCTTAGCCCCACCCCCACCTCACCCTACAGCCTTGACCTTGCTCCTTTCGACTTCTTTTCATTCCTCCCAGACTGCTAAAAGGACAAACTGATTTGTCTTAGAAGAACAGTCCACGTCCTTGTCCTTCTTAGAGACCACGGTAGGGAGACTTCGATACATACTTAGGATGTCTGGTCAGAAGAGACCAGTCCCTGGAGTGGGACATGGTGTGTGGTAAAGCGGAGGGGCAGCGAGAGGAAGACCTCCAAAGGAATGAATGGACACGTGGTTGCAACCACAGGATGAGGCAGGACTGGGCAGGGTTCCTTCTGTTGAGCAGGGGTCGCCATGGGTCCGAGCCACCTTGATGGCACCTAACGACAACACAACAGACTTAAAGAACAGTTAAAAGGAAGACCATTTAAGTCCTTTGGGATGTCAAAACTACCATTTTGGTGTGGTGTAAATCAGAGTGCTGAATTCCTCGGAGAAGAATTCAAGAGATGCAAGTCCGGCCTAGACGTGCAAAGAAGTAAATGGAGTATATATATGTTAAGGAGCAATAGCTTCACATTTTGATACTTTTGTTTAATAAACCTTTCTCTGATTATCAAACTAAAAGAATATATGAGAAAGAGAAAAGAAACACAGTCAGAATAAATAGAAAGCACACCGAAAAAAATTTCAAATGTGTCAAACATGACAACATGCAAAATAAATGTTCTATAGCCAAACATTTAGACTGATTTAAAATAATAATAAGAGTAGAGGTATAGGGATATCCATTGCAATTGGGTTGATTTCAATTCAGAGCAACTCAGTATAAGGTTTCTGAGGCTAAACCTTTATAAGAACAGATAGTCTCATCTTGCTCTCTTAGCGTAGTTGGTAGGTTTTGAACCACTGACCTTGGGGTTAGTTCCCAAATCCACAACTCCGCCAGGGCTGTGATGAAATAAGCTGTTTGCATTAAGAGTCATCTTAAAGCTATTTTAAGAAAATGCAGATTCCAGTTCAACAGGTTTGGGTGGGCCTGCGAATCTGAATATGTGACACACTTTCACGGGAGACTGTGCTTCGATCCCAGAGCCACACGGTGAAGAGAGGCAGGGTACAGGAGACTTCATTTCTTAAATTCCTTACGGTGTGATTTAAAAACTAAGCTAAGCTAGAGTAAATTTAACCAATAGAAAAGCCAGAGCAGGTACACATATCACTGCAAGTCTAAATTTGAAAAGCTTTCTTTAGGGGGGAGGGTAAAATATATTTTTGCAAGTTTGACGTCAAGGCTCCACGGGAGTCTTAGGCTCACCTAAGTGGAAGTTATTTATAGTCTTCATTTGCCACTCTTGGTGTGCATATTCAGACATCTCCTTGCAGAAACATTCATGTTTGATTAAAATCCAAATATATTCTTTTCCTAAAAGCCCTCAAATCTTGAATTTCAACATATCCTTGTTCTAGCTAAGGGGCTGTGGCCCCATTGGTACTTTGCTTTCTTTCAGTCTTTGCCTAATCAGATCTTTTGTGGTCTTTTTTCCAAGCATTTGTCTCTAAAGTGTAAGAACACTGGGCGCAGAGGGGGAAAAATATATGATTATTCAGCAGCATAATAATTATTCAGCCTAGAAAACTGTGTTCTCAGGAAATTAAGTATTTATGTTAAATCCCAAACCATTATTCACTCAGGGCTCTGACAAGAGGGCTGTGCAAAGTTCTTGGGAAAATTCCATTCGCTTTTCATCCCATTGGTCCATGAACTTTTGCAAGTCCCCTCGTATTTCTGTCACCGGAGGATAAAATCACGCTGGCCCTATTTTGGCTCTTAGGTAGACAGTCACTGAGCTTCTGACGGGCAGAGCAATCTCTCTGGAAGGCACTCTGAGAAGGGAAAGATGCCAATCATCTTAAAATACAACCGTCTTAGTCACTGAGCGCCGCTGTAACAGAAAGCCCTTAGGTGAGTGGCCGGAGCAAGCAGGGACTTCTCCCAGCCTGGAAGTCTGACGGCAGGGCGCTGTCCCGAGAAGCCTTCCCCTGCCCTGGCTCTGAAGGGAGCGTCTATCTCTCCAACTTCTAGTCCTTGGCTCCTTGGTGATCTTCAGGTGACGTGGCATCTATCTTCCCCCATCTCTGCTCGCTTGCTTTCTTGATGACCGTACTTTTCACAAATTATGAGCACACCCCCACAAGGCACCCCTGCATATCATGCTGTCGAATCCACCTGGTGTGCTTAAGAACCGAATGCGCAATGAGCTAGTCCGTTTTCAAAAGCCATGCACTGTGTGTGTAAAACTGTTGTCACCTCTTCGGTCTCTTTTACGTCTCATGAGATTAACGTAAGAAGCACCCTACATAAACACTGCCCCCCTAACATAACAGAGAAAACCCATTTCCCAAGTGGGGTTATGACCACAGGCTGAGGGATCAGAATTTGTGACACTTTATTTTGGGGGGGGGGCACAATTCCTTCCACAATGCCTGCTCAACTTTTGACAAGCCTAAATTAAATATGGCGATATTTACAAAAGAAGCCCCTAGGTGGTGCCAATGTTTGAACGCTCCACTTAGGCAAATGTTAGCAACTTCAACACACTCAGAAGTGCCCACGAAGACAGGCCTGGTGCTCTGCTTCTGAAAGGGTCTACTCTGTACCCCTGGGGTTCCGTGAGCCAGAATGGATTCAAGGGCACTCAGGACAACAACCGTACAGGGCGATTCCCAGCAAAGTGCTGTTGTTATCTTACATCTCCACTTAAAGATCCCATCTCAGTGAAAGCAAAATTTCAGGTTGCTGGGCTTGAAATAGTAACCCACAGACCTTTATAGAGATGTAAAAGAATTTCTGTACAATCTTTGGCCCCCTGCAACGTTTGTCCAAACTGTTATCGACCTTTGATTCTCCAAGCCTGGAAACTGGGCAGACAGTAAAGGCAAAGTCTCCAGTGCCCTGGTCCTTCCCCACTGTCAAACCACACACCAGCGACGATCAAAGGCAGCCAGAAAGTGGTCCCGTGAGGCAATGTTTTAGAGATTCCAGAATGCTTTATGGAGGCTTTTTAAAACCTTACCTGCACAGAAGAAGACTCACTCCCAAATGATGGCTGTAAACACTGACCTCAGCTCAATCAGGAGACAGGTAGTTGACATATAAATCAACAGACAAAGGCAAGATTCAATAATGAGGGTCCCTTCTAAAATCAAGTCGGGAGGTTAATTTCATGTGTCAACTTGACTACGGTATCGTAGCCAGTGGATGGGTCGGGGAGTCCTCGTCTTCATAGTGTATTAAAGTGGTTGCATGTGATGAAGCCAGTGGACTTTAAAGAAAGCAGATCACCTTCTAAAATGTGGGCAAACCAAGATAAACTCACTGCCATCGAGTCAATTCCAACTCACATCGATCCTGTGGGACAGAGTAGAAGGAACGGCCCCACTTGGGTTCTTAGACCTTTCAATCTTTTCCAGAGCGGACAGCTTTTTCTTTCTCCCGTGGAGCAGCTGGTGGGCTTGGATCGCTGACCTGGAGGCTAGCAGCTAAAGGCCTAGCACACTATGCCACCAAGGCCCCGCCCTAGTGTACGTGGGCCTCCTTAAACCAGGTGACGTCTGAAAGAGACCTCACCAGCGAGCTGGAAACAGGTGGGATTCCTGAGCATACTGCCCTTAGTCATCTTTCAGGTCTGGAATTCGATTCCCACACCCCACACCCCACACGCCACACCCCACACGCCACACGCCACCCCGTGGCTCAATTGTCAATGAAACAATAGACAGGTCTCTCGGAGGAACAAGGCACCTGATGAGGTACACACACCTTAGTAGCAACCATTTCAGATAAAAGGCAGCATTTACTCAAGGACCAAGCTCACACGGGTTAGGAAAGGAGGAGGAAGGGGGCTACGTGAGGACCCATGAGGGGACTGCGATGAAACAAAATGGGAACGAATTGTGGAATTTAAAGTTGATGATCTACTCTGGAGCCCTTCACCCATTCACAGTAAGAAGTTAAAAATACAGAAATGAGCTGAAGGCCCGAGGAGCAAAACAAGAGTTTCCCTAGGGTGTAGTCTGACTTTGGACACTAAATAGACATACTGCAAGAACTCCTCCACTCTTCTCTCTTCCTGTCACTTGACCGACACGTTTTTGAGAGTCAAGGTCGCCCGGAATCTGACCTACAAAATTTGAATTTACCTGCCCGTCATAACCACACGTGCAAATCTCTTAAAACCAATCTTTCTTTCTCTCTGCTGTCTCCTCTCTCTGTTTCTTTCTATCTTACTTCTCGGTCTCCCTGCCTACTCTCTATCTACATCATCTATATCTGTAGCACTATAATCAGTATCTATACCTAGACCGAGTCTCTGGGACGCACTGTGGGTAAGCACCCAACCACTACTCAGATGGGTCAAACTCACCCAGAGGCATCTCAGAAGACAGGCCTGTCCATGTACTCTCAAAACATCACAGCCTGGACAACCCTCTGGAGCTCCGTTCTGCACCCACGGCTCGCTAGGAATCAGAATCAGTTTGACAACAACTACCTCTGGTGGCACCGTCAGACCAGCATCGACTGCTCATAGAAAATCAGTGTTCGTGGAGGGAGGGTGGGGTGGAAAGGGGGAACCAATTACAAGGATCTACATGTAACCTCCTCCCTGGGGGACGGACAACAGAAAAGTGGGTGAAGGGTGACGTCGGACAGTGTAAGACATGACAAAATAATAATCTGTAAATTATCAAGGGTTCATGAGGGAGGGGGAAAAATGAAGAGCTGATGCCAGGGGTTTAGGTGGCGAGCAAATGTTTTGAGAATGATGAGGGCAATGAATGTACAAATGTGCTTTACACAATTGATGCATGTATGGATTGTGATAAGACTGATAAGAGCCCCCAATAAAATGATTTTTAAAAAGAAAAGAAAAGTCAGTGTTCAAACTCAGCAGCCGCTCCACTGGAGAAAGAAGAGGCTGTCTGCATCTGTGAGGAGTAATAGTCTTAGAAGCCCCATGTAGAATCAATGAGTCCGAACTGACTTGACGGCGGCAGGTTGAGAGTTATTTTTCTGTGGGTGGGTGTTGGTATATTTCATTGTACACATACCCAAGGATGCTTCAAAAACTTGGTGGAGAAATGGAAGTAAAAGGTCATGGAATTTTCCCACAAACATAGAGATCCCCTTTTCCAAAGCAGCAGAGGTTGTCCGTCTGGTTCTATTTCTCACAGATCAGGACTAAGACACCAAGCGATGAACTGCCAAGTGGACTCAACAGTCGTGTTACAATTTCAGAGGTCAGGGACTGTCAGTCCCATGTAAATGCAAGCATCTCTCGCAAATTATTTTAGGAAGCAGCTACCGTCAAGAGTTCTGAGATAACGACCCTGAAGACCCACAAATCTTGAAGGCTTAGAACCGTAATTTCTTGCGACAGCTCACTCGGCTGGCATACCATAGTTCATAACGATATGCTCTACAGCCTACCTTGGTAAGTCGTATCTGAGATACTAAACACTTGCAAGTGGTCCTCGAAAATACCACTATTCGTCTGTACTCAGTCAGAGCAAAAGGTAAAGAAGGAAATCAAAGATTCAAGGAAGAAACTACTTTGCAGGATTAATAGTCCACATGAACCCCAGCCTCTTCTCTCCAAAGGCCAGAAAAACTAGATGGTGCCCCGCTACCCTATTGGTTCCTCTACCAGAGGCACAAAACAATAGGAGGGGAAATAGAGAATAAAATTCAAAGGCATGAAACAATGAAGGCCTGGCTTACTGACTGGGGGAATGAGAAGAACCCCCAGACCATGGTCCTGAGGTGCTTTTTAGTCTGAAATGAAAACACTCCTGGAAATAACCTTTCGGCCAAATAACAGATTTACTCATGACAAACAACAACAATATCTCCTCTAAATACTGTGCTCCTTTAAAGAAATCATATAGATGAGACCAAATGGTCAACATTTACACTGAACTAGGGATGAGATAGGAAGGGGGTAGTGCAGCTAGGTTGATGGAAACTGAACTAGAACGGAAACGATGAGACTGCTGACACACTATGAGAAAGGTAGCCAATGTTACGGAACAATACAAGAAATTGTTAAATGGGAACTTTATTTGCTGTGTAAACTTCCACCAAAACACAAGGAAGTTACTAATGTGGGGGAGGGGGTGTAACCTTGACGCCCCTCCCCCTGCCATCCTTGCAGCAGTGAATTCCTTACTGTCTAACTGCCTTCTTTATAACTCCCACCTACTGACTGGTTGGGACCATGTAAATGTCAGGTATTTTTGACCCACCAAGAGGGCTGGAAAGATTGCCAATAATGCAAAGAAGGGCTCTGGTACCCTTGTGGGGTGGGAGCATACAAATAAAGCATATGTAACCTTAGCAAGGGGGATTGGTCCGCTTCGCCACCCCATGAGGAAAATGAGCCGTGGCAGAAGCAGAGAAGGAGATCTCCCTGTGGTCAAGACAGAAGGACCACGAGTGGGGCATGACCTCACGATGCTGCACAGCGAGAAGGGGCAGATAAATAGCAGCCGCAGAACCGGGAGACCAGCAAGAGTCAGTGCTTGCAGGCAGGAAGCTTCCTGCCGGAGTTGACAACCTCTGAGAGAGCTGAAAATGCTTTGCAACACTTGCTAGAGCAGAGCAGAGTTCAAGGGACTACCTGCGAAGCTGAGGATCGGAGAGGGTGTGCCTGTGGGCATGGCTCGGCAGACTGCCCTAACCTCAGAACTGTACCCTGAGCATTTCTGATCCTGAACTGTGACTTCTCAATTTCATCAGTGACCCCTGTAATTTTGAGGATGGACTGTGAGTTCTGGGAGGGCAGCAGAGAAATCAGACAGAGACAGCTATAGGAGGTTTGGTTGGAATCATAATTGGTACAAAGAAGGTGGGAAAGTGGACGCATGCTCTCTGTCTCACAGAAATCAGCCTTGGGCTGATGCCGAGAGTGACTCTCCTGCCCAGTTGTGAAATCGGTAGCGGTCAGACACCATGCCCACACCATTTTACACGCGTGCTCCAAAATAAATAAATAGATAAGTGAACAGGGCCTTTGCAAATAAAATAAAGCCAATACGACATGCTGAGATGACATTTTCATAGTGTACCAGCTGGATATTTTGTGAAAGTGGCAATTATCATATTTCAGTTTGAATTCAGAGGCCTCTGCTTCCAGACAACATATGCTAATCCCTGGTAACATCGGCCCTCAAAGCACAATGTTGTGAAAATGCTTACAGGAGCTTTTCAATCAATATTATCTGAATCTAATTCTGACCAGCACTTCCCAACATACTGAAAACAGAATGGCAGATTTCTCTGGAATGTTAGTATTAATAGATATAAAACTTCCCCATCGCCATATCGTGATAAGACTCTTGTTTGTCTGCATTTCCAAGGCCACTTCTTTTTTTTTCCCCACTGATGCCTCTCAAGATAAACATAGATGACAAATCCACCACAAGGGAAATTGCTTTGTGCTATTTTTTCTCAACCAAATGGATGACATCTAGTCAATGAGCTCTCCTTTGTGACACACCAAAGCATCTTTTGTTGTGCCAACCAACATTTCATTTATTTACATGTTATCTCCCAACATACATAAATAGCCTCTACGAAATGACAGTCCTGCGATTACGCCCTGGTTGCATACGATGATGCATGCAGCTGCCAACCACCAAGGTCAACAGTTCAAAACCATGAGTCACTCCTTGGGAGAAAGACAGAAGGCTTTCTACTCCCGTAAAGAGTTACCATCCCGGGAACCCACAGGGCCGTTCTACTCTGTGCTCCGGGGTTGGAATTGACTCAATGTCAGTGAGGTTTGTTTTGTTTTGTTTAGTTTTTGTTATTTGAGGTCAGCCCCCAGCAGAGGCGTGAAATTCAGTGGAATCTGATGATCATCAAATATTCATCCAGCTGTGCTTCCTCTCTTGTTTCCTTTGATGGACGACCGTCGGCTATCATCCTTTCAGAGATGATTGGCTGATTTCAGTGACTTGCCCAAGAATTTCCCTGTGACTGTCCCAGATCAAAATAAACTGACGTCATACTTAAAACGTACACCCCCCCGCCCAACCATGCAGCAAAATTAAATACTATGAGTCTTTTGAGATTAAGCTTCCAACAACATTTTATTTCAGAGGTATTACCACCTCGTTCCTTTTGGTGCAACTCCACTAGTTCAGCCGCAGGACTGCAGCCCCCACCCCACCCTAGTACCTTTCAATTCCATTTTACAGCTCCCTCCCACTGACTTGGCCACTTCTTCATTGTCCATCCCCCGCCTTACATCTTCACTTTTTCTTACCCAACATGGCCCTTGAGCACACAATAATCACATTTGTCACAAACTCATTTGCCCATCTCCTCTTCCTTATTATTTATTTGGCAAAACTACAACCCCGGTTAAACTAAATCCTTTCCCTTCTACAGAACCACTGGCCAAACCTAGAGAAAAATGGACAATTCTGATTGGCATTTCTTTAAAGACACAACACTAATCTCAAAGAGCTTTCAACTCTACTCAGGGATCCCATTACTTTTTCCAGTAAGAATTTAGATTCTTACCGCTAGAAAATCATTTTACATTTCTATCCTTTCCTCCCACTTCTCTATGGAGCCGGATTCTTGTTGGTTTAGAAAACAGGAGCAAACCGAAGATAACCACAACATTTCTCAAAACTGTCTTCCCATCTCCACAAATCCAAAAGAAGCAATGTCTAAGCTCCAGCTAACGTGGCCAACCTCGCAATTGATGCACTAGCTCTCATCTCTTCTTGTGTCTGCAAGGAGATCCCTCCAGGAAATCTTCCCAACTCCTCCAGTCGTTGCACCATCCGCTCCTCGGTTTGCTAAACAATGACCGCCCTTTGTTCAGGTCTTCCCCTAGTCAGGATTCAGTCCACTTCTCCATCCTTTCCTCTGAAACGTCCGCAATTCCAGCACTGCCATTCAGGTGTGTTTGATTTGATCTCTTCTGTCTTTGTTCGAGAAGGTCTGCCTAGTCTGCCGCTACCAAGCTGGGGACCCAGCTATTGTGAACCGAGGACTCTCTGCTGCTTCACCTAGTGATCACATCTCACGTTCTTCTCTCTGGGAACTCTCATCATCAAGCGTTGGCACACAGAATGTGGTTTCTTGCCCTCTTGCCCTCAGTGGCAGTTCCTTCTCCATCTCCTTCACTACTTCCCTCCAGCTCACAGCCTCTACATGTGGGGATCGCAGGACGTCAGGTTCACCTTGTACTATCTGCTCACTCACAAAGAGGAACACACCGATGGCCAAAAAACAGCCCCAACTCCTAATGGCAAAAGCTCAAAGGAGGGAGAGAGTGAAAAAGGAAGGAATTCGGTGTTCAAAAATAAAGAACGGTATGAGACGCCACCAGCAAGTAAGAGCGTCCATCACCAACACAGAAAACGTATTTGATACAAAAATATCAGCAAATGAAGCACCACTGATAACCCCTTGATAATACTTCTAATTTTGTAGGCACTTGATGTGAAGGACTGTCTTGGCTATAATCCAAATTTTTTAGCTATGCGCAAAACTATTTAGATAAAAGCAAGCGCCTACCTTACATGATTTCAGATCTGGCCAAAGATGATCCAGAATCCAAAGAAATGGGCTAAGACTGATGAAGAGCCCCAAAGTGCTGCTGTGTATGCAGAGCTTTCGAGATGATAAGCGCTGGACTCTTCATAAGAAAATGGCGAGATACACGTGGAGAAAATATATCTACAGCATTCTAATCTTTTATAAGGCAGCTTACATAAGCGCATTTAGGCCATGATTTTTTTTAAAGGTGGGAGACGAATGTGAATTATAAGGGAAAAAACTAAAGCATAAGTAATTATGTAAGTGAAGAGTAAAAAAATGAATAAACGGATGTTTGTGGGAAAATTATTTGTATACATACGAAATAGTCACGTGTTCTTTTGCATGCCATACAGACCAGCGGACAGCAGCAATACTGTCTCGATGTCCAGATTCATACAGAGGAGGGACTGAATCTCCCAAGTCCAGAGAGCCTGTGCTTTGATGACTGCTTCCCCGGGGAGGGAACACATGCTCTTTTTTAGGGCTTCTCCCAAAGAACAGCGGGTGGTTTGAAACTGCTGACCTTGCAGACAGCAGCTCAGCGCATGAACCGCTATGCCACCAGGGCTGCTGGACACCACAGAGACGTTACAAAAGGTGAAAATGGCCATCCTGCCCTGCCTCCTATAGTCCCTGGGGGTGTTGGAAAGTATTGAAAAATAGATCCAGATGTGAACTGGCTATCAACAAGTAATTAAAAGCACTGGGCTAATGACTTTTTAGATGCAGGCTAATGAAATAAACACAACCATTGCACAGACAAAGAAACAGACTCAGGTCTCAAACAATGTCAAGCTTTAAAAAAAGGGTGGTGGTGGTCGGGGGGGAGGTGTCTCTCTCTCTCTCTCTCTCTCTCTCTCTCTCTGTTTTCTGTCCTGTCTCATTAGACCGATTTGGATTGGGAAACAGCTCGTTAGACCACTGACAAGGCTGTAAACAAGTAACAATCTCCCTGGTTGGATTCCCAGGCACGTCATTCAAGCACAGCTCATCTGTCAATGGAGGCTTGTATGTTGCCCTGCTGGCGGACAAGTGTCTATTGTTTCCAGACTCAGATGGACACGTAAGAAAAGTCTGGCTATCCACCTCCAGACACCAGTCAGTTCCAACCCCATAGATCACAATGGTTTGACGGTGTTGACTCAGCAAATGCTAACAACAATGACACCTTGATCTTGAGTTCAGATGAAAGCAGTGAAAGGAGGCTAGATGGCAGACAGCAAAACAGAATTTGCTGTGGACTAATCCAGCAGTGAGTAGCATAAAGGGGCAACAGACGTAACCGACAGACACGTGTAACCTGTAGCCGGCAGCCAGCTGCCCTGTGGGTACAACGCACTTGAAAGATACCTGGCTGGGGTCACAGCAAGTGCACAGCACAGACTCGCTTGCACCGTTCTTAAAGCAGCTACAGATACAGATGGAAATCTGCCTTACCACGTAGACAACTGGGTACCACCAGCATCGAGCATGCTAAGTAGGGTTGCCATTTTACACACAGACTGTGAACCACAATGGGGATCCACAAGGTGGCGTTGTGTTTCCCGCAGGTCCCACATGAACGCTCGGTCACGGTGGAAAAATGAGATGAAGTTTTCATGGCAAAATCTGGAGACAAGCATCTTCACGATGCTTCTTTCAAAAGCTACCCTCTGCTCACCGATGGGATGAAAACTTAAAGGCATATTGTGTTTCGTGCAGACATACCCAGCTGTCTTACAGATGATTACAGATGTAGTGTACAATTTGGACATAATTAAAATGCATCGGCCCAAATACCAGATATCTTGGTAACATCCTTAATTTTGGTGAGGAGGAAACATGTACTGATTTTTAACAAATCTCGATGTGCACAAATATACTTCTAGCCCCTGAACATCAGTTTAGAAATAATTCTTAAGACTTGACAGAAGCCAGTGTCAATGAAAGCCATTGCTTTGGGGTCACATAAGAACAGAAAATGTTAATACATTTGAATTTTTCTAAGCACTGACTTAAAAATAAAAATTCTCACTGTCCAGCCTGGTCAGAGAAATAACCCACATCAAGATCAAGCCTACTGAGCCAATGGCAGGCGAACACACATGTAGAGCTTGATCGTTGGTGAACCTTGGCAACGGGTCTACCACAGAAAGTGACTTATACAGAAGCACGGTGCAAAACTTGAACCCTACAGGAAGCCAAGTACATAAAGGCCACTATGACCCACCAACATTGAACCCCAGCAACACTGAACTAGATAGACGGGGGGGCCCTCAACTTCCCAGTGGACCCCCATTCTCTAATGGAGGGAACATTTCCCTTTTTCAGGTAACCACTCCTCCCCATTGCTACCCTGAAGCTGACCGTCATCACACTGCGCGTTCTGTACCAGGTTCACGTTCCGGAGGCAAGCATGCACCAAAATGAGGCTGGAGCCTTTCCAGGAGTATGGAGTTGGGAGCTGGGCTGAACCTTACACTTCCTTTCCTGGAGTGAAGCTGAGAAGGGCAGGGCAATACCCGCACCCAAAGCCATGACTGCCATCAGTGGGGAGCCAGGCCTGGAAGGACAGCATCATCCAGAGAGGGAAAGAGGCCGGAGGTTCTGGGTGTTGAGAAGTCCTACAAGCCAAGCCCACCTGCACCCCTGCTCTGTTCTTTGCTACATAAACCAGTAAGCACCCCATTTTCTGGCTTGAGCTGAAGTTGTTTGTCTTGCAGCCCAGAATGTCCCAAATAACCCAAACCCAAAGTGAATGGAACACATACTTGTAAGCCCGGAAGAAAGCATTTGTTCTTGGTTACAAACCTTTGAGGTGAGGCACATCTGCACAGGTGGCCCGGGACTGCATTCACTCAACATTCCGTGGGTTTGGCAGGAGAAAGGCTGTCTTGGGGTAGGGAGAGAATCATCCCCAGGTTAAAAAAGCAGGTTTGTCTAGAGAAGATAACAGGTGTACCAACCCTGGGAAGCTCCCCAGAAACAGAACTAGGGATAGAAGAGCACACAGACTTGCTCTAAAGATAGCTGTGTGACCTTGTGGGAGTTGCTGAACTTCTTTAAGCTTCGGGTTTCCTCTTCTGTAAATGAGACTAGTACCATTATCACAGGGGGCTTAGAAAGCGGGTTTTCTTTAAGGGTGCGCCTAAGGGTCAGCATCATAACCACCTGACATGCTTGTTCTAATGCAGATTCCCGGGTCCTTCCCAGACCTTCCGAATGGAGGTCTGCACTGCAGGCAGGCAGGGAGGGAGGGAGGGAGGGAGAGAGTGAGGGGAGGAAGGAGCGAAGAACGGAGAGAGAAAAGAGGAGAGAGAAAGAAGGAAAGGAAGCAGCTTAGGTGACCTTTATGGGCACTACAGTTTGAGACCCATGCGTTATAGGATTAAACGTGTCAGTAATTAGTACAGCCAAGCACAGTTGCTATGGCCTGTGATGAACTCTCAGAAAACTCACTGTCATCAAGTCGGTGCCAAGTCATGGCAACCCTTTAGGACAGGGTAGAACTGCCCCTGTGAGTTTCCAAGAGTACCCATCTTTACAGGACTAGAAATATTTCTCCCAAGGTCGGTCGTTTCTAACTGCTGACCTTGGGGCTATCAGCTCAACATGTAACCCCTATGTCACCAGGACTCTTTGACTAAAGAACTTTTAGTGAAAGTTTCCTATTTACTTCTACCAACAAGCACACCCATCCGCATAAACACAAAGGCTGCTGAACTTGAAATTAGAGCCATGATGTTTTTCCCCAAATAACGTGAAGTTTTACTTTGCAATGGGGAAAAAAAGATGATCACAGTTTTTGCCATTAAAATCGGGAATTCTCAACCTTGACGGTGCGTTAAAGTCATCTGGAGAGGTTTTAAAACTCCTGATGTTCAAGGCCATCTCCTTGACCCCTGCGTGTCTCTATAGGTGAATGTTCGGCCATCAGCACTTTTCAATGTTTCCCCAAGAGATCGCATCATGCTGCCAGAGTTTTCAGAAACTATGTGGAAAGAATGCCAACAACATACAATGAGATCCCAGAGAGAAAAGTTCAGGTGTCCTGGAAATTATGCAGGCATGCTAATATCATTGTCTCCTAAAGGAGGCTAGATTTTAGTTGCTACCTTTTTAATTAAGTGATAAACTTAGAGAGCACAGTAAAAGTCTATCAGTAGATTTACGTTTGTTGGTGTTAGATGGCATCATGTCAGTTCTGACCCATATCAACCCTATGCACAATGCAACGCAACATCATCCTTCCAACTGTTCCGATGCCTGAGCCCATTGTTGCAGCCACTGTGCCAACCCTCTTCTTGAGAGCCTTCCTGTTTTCCCCTGCCCCTCTGCTTGACCAAGTACAATGTCCTTCTCCAGGGACTGGTCTCTCCTGACATGACCATGCCCAAAGTATGTAGATGAAGTCTTGTCATCCTTGCCTCTAAGGAGCACTCTGGCTGTACTTCTTCCCAGACAGATCGGTTTGTCCTTGTAGCAGTCCCTGCTAACTTTCAATATTCTTCTCCACGATTCAAATGCACCCATTCTTTTTCGGTCTTCCTTATTCAATGTCTGCCTTTCACATGCACACGAGACAATGGAAAGTACCATGGTTTGGGTCAGGTGTACCTTAGATTTGTAGCCATAAAATTGGAAGATGGGTCAACATACATGGAAGGATATCATGCTTGGTAAAGCAGAGGGTCAACGAAGGCTCGCAGTGAGGTGCAGGACACCGTGGCTGCGACAATGAGCTCAAGCATAGGAACAATTGTGAGGATGGGTCAGGAGCAGCCCGGGTCTTGGGCTGCTGTCCAGAGGGTCCTGGTGAGTCGCAATCAACTCGATGGCACCTACCACCAACAACAAAAAACGATAAATAATGCTCGGTTCTTTGTGTAGCCAATGTATTTACAGGTCTTTGTTTTAAAAATAAAAAAGCCATAAGCAGAGTTGACCGTGGTGTGTCACAAGCCAGCCTCTGCGATGATCCTAATTCTGTGCTCTTGGCGTTCCAAAGAGGAGAAGGAAAAGAGAACTTTACGAGTGAACACAACAGAACCCAACTCGAATGAGAGGAAAATCCAAGGGCATGTCAATGATGTCTGTTAACGTCAGGGACTTCAGAAGCTAGCACCATTTCATCTTCCAGGCTCCGTAAAGCACACATCCCACTGTAGAAGCAAGAATCCCAAAGCTTCAGCTCAAGGGTCCAGCATTGTCACTGGAGAGCCGAGTGCTCACTTCCTCTCACCAGTCAAACGTGTCTCTGGTGTGCCTAATGGAGAGCGACTGGAGAGAAAGTAAGAAAATCAGTGTCCCCAATAACAGCCAGAGCAATACACAAAACCATACAAACAAAAACGTCTAGTCTGACACGTCTTTGGGTGTTTTTGAGCCTGTTGTTGTCAGGTGGCTTAGAGTAGGATGAGCACGAACACCCTGCCTGGTCCTGCACCAGCCTCACAATTATTACGGTGTCCCAGCCACTGCGGCATCCCTCTTTCCTCGTCCCTCCCCCCATCCTGGCTTCTAAGGAGCTTCCGTTTGTACTTCCTCTCTGGCAGATTCGTTTGTTCTTTTGGTAGTCACGGTACTTTCAATATTTTCCTCCAACGCGGTAATTCAAATGAACCAATTCTTCTCCAGTCTTCCTTACGCGGTCCGGTCTTTCTGAGGGGAAGAGGCTTCCTGCTCGCCTAAGAAATGGACTGGATTTCAGCTCCCACACAGTTGGAAGCACCAGGCATGGTGACTGCTTCTAAGATCTGGATTGTGGCTGGAAAGGGAGGGGCCAATTATGTCATGACACCTTCTCCCCCAAAGGTAATTGACAGCAGCTGGGACAAGTGTTGTTTGTGTCCTCCCACCCCCGCCTGTGATAGGAAGCGTAGCGGAGGCATTTTGCCACATCTCCATTTCCTCCTTGAGAGCCGAGTGACAGGCTTAGTTCTTCTCCATCCGAGACTTTTGAAAATATGTTTTGACTTTCAAGGAGCATTTGAATACAGAAACGGAAGGTCAACGAATCTGACAGGCAGCTGTCGGAAACAGGACAGATTTGTTTAGCATTTGAGTCAGCAGGTTTTTTTAAGATCAATTTCAAAGAGGAATTTTGAAGAGAATATTTCTCCTACACAACAAGACTCTTATTAATTTGAAGACAGTGTTTCAGTTTTACCAAAAATAACTTCTCAACTCCTACTTTACATGGTATAAAATGAAAACAGAAAAATAAGCGTCCCAGCAAAAATAGAATGACCCTATCCTTGGGTTCTTAAAACCTTGAGATACTGGTAAACATTCTGATATCCCTCAATGAGCTTGACTGCGAGCCAAAAAGGTTGGAAGTTCAAGTCCACCCAGAGAAACCTTGAAAGAAAGACCTGGTAATAGACTACAGAAAAATCACTCACTGAAATCCCAAGGGGGCACAGTTCTACCCTAGCACAAACAGGATCATCATGAATTGGAGATAACTTGGCAGTAAGTGATCTGGGTTTATAAAGCTCCTGTGGAATGTTCTGAAAGGGAGATTCCTAACGTCACCCCAGACCCCCTGAATCAGAAACTGGGAACAGCATCAGGACACTACCTTCATCACAAACAGTTCAGACTATGCTGACGTGGGGGCCTCTGAATCACACGTTGCAGAAACCACTGCCCTGAAAACTACAAAGAAAGTCCGCAAGATCATATGCTTTGTCCCGGACACCAAACCCAAGTCAAACCAGTTGCCATCAAGTTGATTCTGCCTCCTGGCAATGACATGTGGGTCAAAATAGAACCGTGTTCCACTGGGTTTTTAAAGGCAATTTTTCAGGAAGTAAGACAATCAGGTCTGGGTTGGCTTTGCGGTTGTTGTTTGTTTGTTTTTTCTAAGATTTGAACCCCCAATCTTTCCATTCTTAGTCAAACTCTTAGCCATTCGCACCACCCAGGGGCCATCCTGGACATTTCACCCATGCAAAGGCCTCTGGGGGTCCGAAATTCCATCTACTCAACTTCAGCAATAAGTTGTTCGAGCTACTCCCATGGCCTTTGGGAGTTAATGCACTCACCATAATGTCTTGGGCTTTCTTATCTGTAAAACCTGAGAGCTATTTTTAAGGAATTAAACAAAGGCAGGCTCGTTTTAACTCGTTTAGTTGCTACTTCCCTTAGCTGTAGTGATGCACGAAGTCAGACAAATCTCTACCAAGTAATGCCATTAAAACCCCAGTGAGAACAATTTCTCGTGCTGGAAATCCATTTGTGCAAGACTGTAATAGACCAGGAGACGTAAGCAGAGATGATTTCCACCTTGCTTTGCCCTGCCTACAATCCCGGGGCTACAGTGCATCCCAGACACCATCAGCTATCAAGCGCATCCACAGCACGCTTTCCCATCACTACAGCAAGGCATTGGGGAGCAGTCGCTCACTAAGTTAATTTGTTTGTATTGATTCCAGGATCCATTCAAATCAGTACATTACAGAAAGAAGTGCGTGAGGAGGTTAAGGAACTGCCACGGTTGTGTTCAATCTCGGTCCATTAACCCACTCCAGTAGAGTTTTCAGTGAAATAGCACTCGCATGTTCTTTGTTCACTACTAAAAGCATCCTACAATAGTGTCCATACATTGTAATAAGCTCACAAAGTGATCTGATGAGAAACACATATACTAAGAAACTGTAAAAACAGATTCTTCGGGCTTAGATGTAAGTTTCTCTTCCAATATTCTCTAAAGCTCTTCTGAAGCTCTGAAGACCTCGGCCTCCCCCCTCGCTCGCCTGGTATTTGCCCAGGTGCCAGCCCAACTTCACCTGCTCTCAGGCTTTGCTTCCATTCGAGGAAGCCAGGGATCCCACTAGACTTTCTATATCAACCAGAATGTATACAAGTGGGAAGGGTTTGAGGGATGGATGGAGAAGAATGGAGGTCAACCGAATCCATTTGGGGACTGTCACTCTGCTATACTAAGATGGCAAAATCAGCAGTCTGACTTCTCAGTGATTTGGTGATAACAGGCTTTATAGCTCACATACTAAAAACCACGACAGTACTTTCTGATATTATCTTTATCACAAAGTCTTCAATTTTCTGGAGTTTCGTCAGAGAAAAAATGTCACAGATTTAAAATGTTTCCTTCCTTCAACCAGGTAGTGGCCGAAACCTATGATTAGGACAAACTATGTGTACGAACACACACACACACACACACACACACACACACACACAAGAGCCCCGTTTTCAGATGTCCTTTTCTTGAAAAAAGCGTGTATGCTCCTTTTGTGTGCATCGTTATTCAAATTCCCCATGTTGAAGGTCAGATTTGTGACATCACACATCAATGTAACACAAAGGCAGTGACGATGACAACACAAACAGCACCACTGATAAGGATCAAAGTTACAGTCCTTCAAGAACCTGTAATACTCTTGGAGCTTTACTCTAAGAACGAAAAACAGCATTGAAATTTTGTAATGTGAAAACTATTAGGAGATCAAAGTTAATAATTTGCTTGCCTTAGCCCCATATCCTCTGCAAACTGTGATTTCTATTGATTCCTTAACATGAGAGCGAAGGTTTTAAGTGACATTCTCTTTACTCTCCTTTCTATACGCCACACAGATACTCTTCTGTTAGTTTCCCTAATGACATAGCTATAGTCTTTAAATCTTTATTTATCAAATTTAAAGAATATCACTCAACGACCTATGATGACAGATGAGAAAACGCACTCCCTTGCTCTTCACTCTAGCTCTCTCTAGTTTTTACTTTTACCACGGATATCATTATCTTTCTGATGTCAAACTTTGGAGCATTCTCTCTTTTGTTCAGTAAACATAATTTAACTTCCATGCTTTGTATATGTCAATTCTGAAAATTGAAAACAAATAAGATATTTCCAACTTTATAATTATGATTGTTATTCAGGGTATTTATGGGTAGTGAGATGAGATCACTTGGAAAGGCATAACAAGTAGATCAGTTGGAACGGAGTATAGTAATGAAAACTATTAAAAATCATCTTTCGTTACTTTTATCAGTTCCAACCATCAAGGTCAGATATGTCCCTCTTGCCATTGTTTTGTTAGCTACTGTCAAGTGAGCCCCAGGTTCGTAGTGACTCCATGCACAACAGATTGGACCGCTGTGCTCCAACGGATGGTCACTGGCTGAGTGCTGAGATGGAGATCACCATGCCTTTCTTCCTAGTCTCCCTTATTCTAGAAACACCACTGAAACCTGCTCAGCATCACGGCATGAGGTGAGTTGCTTAGGAATTGAACTCAGTTCTGCGGCATAGAAACAAAATTTCTAGTAATTTATTCTGTCCCATTTCAGTTCCCTTTTTATTTGAATTAAGATTTTTTTGGGTTTTTTGCAATTTTGGGGTTTTTTTACAAGAATTTCTGACTTTCTTTTTTCGTGTTGACAGAAGAAACATTTCTTTATTGCATTATCAAGATTGTCCAGCTGGCCAGATTTGGACAGGCCTACCATTAAACTTCAGGAGAAAGATGAGGCAATCTACCCGCTAAAGACTTACAGCCTCAGACACCCACAGAGGCAGTCATATCCTATCCTTTAGGGTCACCAGGAGTCAGAATCAACTTCATGGCAGTGATTTTTTTGAGACCAATAAACTGAATTTTGTTGTTGTTGTTGGTGGTGGTGGTTTGCTTGTTTTGTTTTTTAGTTTCACTGTTTTCTTTTGGGAGGTAGAGGGGTTGTTTGGGGTTTTTTTGTTTGTTTGCTTGTTTGTTTCTATGTTTCCTTGGTCTTACATTGCGTTTTCAATACAGCATGTATTTTTAAATAAATATATTTTGGAAACTCTACCTGGAAAGGATATTATGCACGGTAAAGTAGAGGGGCAGCGAAAAGAGGAAGACCCTTGACAAGATGGACTGACAGAGTGGCTGCAGCAGTGGCTCAGTGCTAACAACAGTTGTGCAGGAGGCTGGCACAGGAGCGGGCGGGGTTTCACTCTGTGGTACACGGGCGCCTCGAGGCAGAACTGACTTGATGGCACCTAACAATTACAACAAGTATGCTAGGTACCCTTGTTAGTCCTTTGCTGTCCGGAGAGACTGAATGGTCAACTGACCGTTTCCAGTGTTTCGGGAATAGAAAATGAGGACTTCAGAAGCAAAGCCCTGTTAGCTTTCAACTGAACGCGAAGGGTCCCTGGGAGCATAAGCTATGGACGGCCACTCTGTTTGGGCTCTTTGGGTGATTTGTCCAAACACATTGTTTGCTCCTGGCTCGCAGTTCTTGACTCGCCTTCTCATTCACTTTCTATTGGTGCATTCTTAGGGCATGCGTCAGTGATTCTGTCTGTTTTTGCCACAGGAAAACACTAAGCACAGAGGCAGTAGGGATCATAAGGGCCTTACACTGTTCAGCTGAGCTGTTCCCAGTACTTGACCTACAACTTGAAGTTTCTCCATTGAGCCCACTGCCCATATGAAGGGCAAAGAAAGCCCAGAATCTATGCTGCAGCCAGTTCCTCCAGGTTCCAAAATGTCCTCAAACGGCCATCTCCATTTTCACACTTATTCTGCTACTCTAGTGGCTGTCTATTTGAAGGTTTTCAAAAGGCTTGTTGGGAAAACAACTCCAGTCATCCCCAAGAATAACACCTTTCATGTTGTGGTTCAGGATGATGGTTTTATCATACATCACATTTCCACCAGCTTCTGATAACTTCGTAAACTTATTGTCCATTCATGATCCTGTTTCAGGCCTATACCCTGGTAGCAAAATGGTTAAATGCTCAGCTGCTAACCAAGAGGTTGGCAGTACAAACCTCCCCAGCCACTCCACAGGGGAAAACACATGAAGATCTGTTTTTGAAGAGATTAAATCATAGGAACCCAGATGGGACAATTCTCCCCTGTTACATGGGTTACTATGAGTCAGTATGAATTTAACAGTACGACTACCATCACCACCAATGAATTACAATCATCAGTACATTAAAATTATTTGAAGAAAATCAACAAGGCTAGAGTTGCAAATCTTTGTTTATCTTAAAATTAGAACAACAAATACATACTTGTGGGGGGGGGTGGTAGGGGAGAGCCCACTGTTTATTCCTGATGGTCTAAGATATCCATAATTTCTAATCTGTGTGAATTTACATTGGAAAAACTTTTATAAATCGTCACCATAGTAAAAGTATTATTACTTGCTCCAAATTGAATGGCAAGTGCAACCACGACTCCTTTGTCGGTTTGTCATACTGTGGGGCTTGCATGGTTGTTTGATGCTAGAAGCGATGCCACTGGTATTCCCAGTCTCAGTAGGTTTATCCATAGTAGATGGGTTTCAAAAGAGCTTTCACTGTGAGACAGACTAAAAGGAGAAAGGAGTCAGCCCACTTCTGAAATATTAGCTACTGAAAACCCTACACATGGGATAGAGTGCCAGAAGATGAGTCCCACAAATTAGAAGGCACCCAAAATATGGCTAGTGAGCAGCTGCCTTATGGAAACACAATTGTCCTTCATTAGGAAGGCGGGGCCACATTTTCAGCACCTGCATTAGCTGATGTGGCACAATCTAAAAGGAGAAGAAATGGATGAGAACACCCAGGAATAAGAAAATGTGGGATGGATGACATATGAATGCAGGAAAATTGGAAATCATTAAAAATGAACTAGAATGCACGTCTTGATAGCCAAGGCATTTGTGAACTAAAATGGGCTGCTACTCGTCATTGGATCTGACAGCGCGTAGAGTTTACTATGCCAGGAGTGACAAACTCAGGAGGAATGATAGCACATGCATAATCATAAAGAGCATTTGAAGGTCTAGCTTGATGTGATAGGGTAATATCTATATGCTTACAAGGAAGCCTAGCTTAATACAACTATGATTCAAATGGATGCACCAACCACTAAAGCTAGTGATGAAGAAATTGAAGATGTTTTTGAGCTTCTTTGGTCTGAAATTGTTCAAATAGGCAAGCAAAATGCACTGATAATTACTGATAATTGGGAATAAAAGGGGAAAGGATCCACAGTTGGAAAATATGGCATGGTTTGGTCACAGAAACGAAGCCAGAGATCACATGATAGACTTTTTCAAGACCAGTGATTTCTTCATTGCAAATACCTTTTGTTCAACAACATAGTGACTGGACACATGGACCTTCCCAGGTGACATACAATTATATCTGTGGGAAGAGACCATGGAGAAACTCAACAACATATGGCCAGGGGGCCGATTCACATTCAGCTGCTCCGATGCCAGCTCCGTTGAGAGCGAAAGTGTGTCTCGCCCAAGTCATAGCATTTCCAATCACTTCCTCTACCTGGGAAAGCCGGGAGATGAATACAGAAGACTGGAGAAGAATGGATGCATTTGAATGATGGTATTGGCAAAGGATATTGAAAGTACCACAGACTACCAGAAAAATTAACACATTGTGTTGCAAGAAATACAACCAGAATGCTTTTTGAAGCGAGGATGGTTTGAATTCATCTCTCACACTTTTGTTCTATTCAGGAAAGACCATAAGTAGAAAGCTGGGCCCAAAAAAGAAGACCCTCTTCTTGTGGCTACGACAATGCCCTCCGCCAAGACAACAGCTGGGAGGCTGGCATAGGACCAGGCGTGCCCTTTTCTGCTGACTATGAGTCAGCATGTACTCCCCGGCCTGTAACAACATGGACAACACACAACACACCACTTGCATAAGATGTGTGGGATAACTAGGATCGGGCATTATAGCGGGAGGGTGGGATGATAGAGGCTTTGAGTGCTTTTTTTGCCTTTGTAAACTTTCTGCTGGGGTCATGGGTTAATGGTGAAATGAAACTATGCTGATTTAGTCTCTTAATTCAGCGACGGAGAACACGAATTCACCTCTCTCTTTCTTCTGCTAAAGAAAACTTATTCTGTAAAAAAAGGAAAAAGGAAAGTGTCCCTGGGATGCAGGGCAGTCTACAGTGAGAGCAGGCCACGCTGGTATTTCTGGAAGCCTGTGAGGACCACGGAGCAGGGCATTGAGGGCGCAGAACCACCCAAACACCTGATGGGAGGCTGTCGGACCCTCCATCTCCATTTTGATTCCGATGGACCCTCACTTCCTACTGCTGCATCAAGTTCCTCCTCTGTTGGACTGCCAGGGAGACAAGAAAGCAGTCGGTGCCCAGGAAACTGGAACAGGTAAGGAAGTACTTTCCGCCACGAGGGCACAGGACGGAGGGAGCTCCCTTGCTCACCTTTGGCAGCATTTCTCTACCTGCAGAAGTGAGATAAGGGCCTCCTGATTCAGCTAAGCCCAGCACAGACTAAGAAAAACAAAACGAAATTTCAAAAACCCACATGGTTTTGAAGTTGGTCCGTGAAAGTGACAACATTCCAAGGCGGGTCAGGACGGAGCTCCACCTGCCATCTGTCAGGGCCCCGCACCCTGGTGGCTTGCGTGTGGCTGTCATACTAGAAGGTTTGCCACCAGACTTTCAAATACCAGCGGAGTCTACACATGGCGAACGCCTTTCCAGATGAAGGCAGATGCAGAAGAAAGACCTGGCAACCGAGTTCTGAAACGGAGCCCGTGAAAGCCCGATGGATCACAACGAAATGTTGCTGGGGCTCTGAAAGATGAGTCCCCTGGGGTTGGAAGGCACTCGAAACAAATACACAGTGGCTGCAACAAAGAAAGGAGGGCCCACCCACGACTGTGCAGATGGCAAAGGATAGGCAACCTTTTGTTTTGCTCATAGCAACCACGGACACCAATAATCTGGCTGCCCCGTGCCACACAGCACAGGGCACCTCCTGTTCTGAAGTGTGACCCAAAGAAGCCATTTGAATCAATAGCTCCCAGGTTCGTTCACTCTGCCCAGGGCCATGGTGCTCCACCTTCCTAATGCCACAACCCTTTCATGCAATTCCTCATGTGGTGGTGACCCCCAACCATACAATTATTTTCATTGCTACTTCATCGCTGTCATTTTGCTACTGTGATGAATCGGGTGACTCCTGTGAAAGGGTCATTCGACCCCCCAGTGGGGTCTCAACCCACAGGTTGAGAACTGCTGGCCGATGTGAAATCCCGTGCTGGTCGAACATGAGATTGTGATCTATGAACCATGTGGCAGCTGTACTCAAGAGAGGGCATGATGTATACAGGAGGCAATGCCTGCCTCTGAAGTCTGCAAACTCAATCACCGGTGCCAAGGCAAAGTAGACCGTCACTTTTGGAAGGGGCCAATTAATCACTGTTGCTGCCATATCTAGGAGGCATTATCTCAAGTGACGGTCGGTTCACACTCTCCTAAGAAATGAATCCTTCTCTTCCTCGGGGTCTTCATTCACCACTTACCTCTCCTTTGTCTCATTTCCTCTGCCATCACTTGACTGGCTAGCTAATCTGATCCAAGTGTCTACATTATGGAGTGAATGGGTGTCAGCAGCCACAAAGGGTCCGATCACCTGCTGTACTTATGAACTGCTTGACCTTTGGTGTCTTCATGTATCCAAGGGGAATAACACTTCCCAAATTGGGCGTAGGGTTTGAAAAATGATACACCTGCAACCCTTAGCACAAGGCTAAGCACATGGTTAGCACTAAAGAAATAACCATTTCTGTGGGGCCATTGCTTTCTAGCCACAATGACATTGAACCACAGCGTTCTGTGGCTTAACAGTCTAAATCATCAAGGTGGACATTCCAGATCCCAGAGTTTTCGGGAATGGAATATGACCCAGGGCAGGTGCTGTTCCTAAAGTCCATTATGCTACAATGCCAGGCCTATTTAAATGAGGTCTAGAGCTGAAACTTTGTACAGAAAACCTCTCCTGTGAAAAAAAACAGACTTATTTTTCATCTGGGCGTGGCTCCAGCCATCGGATCTCCTAACAGAATCATAAGGCCATAAGGTGAGGCAAATAGAAGTCTTATTATGTAGAATCTGCTTTATTATTTGTCAATATAGGAAGGCTATACATCGTTCAATGCAACTGAAAATGAGTATGGCTTCAGTAAAAATCAATTAGCTGCCGTGTTCAAACTCAAAGTGCCTTATCCTGTATGACATCTGTTCTAGAATTCCCCTTCGGTTAGCTAGCAATTTTTCAAGGATTGATCATATCTGAAAAGTAAAGTGATTGGCTATATTTGTAATGGCAGTATAACTCCTTTAGGGAGGATGAGGACGAGAAGAGATGCTGTTTACACACACACACACACACACACACACACACACGCACACACACACGCACGCGCGCGCACATACTTACAAAGGTTCATGACTAAGCTATTCCCCAGAATCACAGACACCAGCATTTGAAAGGGCAGTGTTTGCTTCAGTTCTTCGGACAGCAAAACCCGTGGGGACACAGCTCAACTCTGGCTTAAGCCTCCTGCTTCCATCTTGGCTTCTCCTCATCTGATCTTTCAGGATTCCAGCTGATATCAGCAATGCTAGAATTTCTTCTTGCTAAAATATAGAAGTCGAGGGAGGGGGGAGCTGGGAGGGAGGGGAAAAATGAGGACCTAATGCCGGGGGCTTGAGTGGAGAGGAAATGTTATGAGAATGATGAGGGCAATGAATGTACAAATGCGCTTTACACAATTGATGTGCCTATGGATTGTGATGAGTTGTATGAGCCCCTAATAAAATGATTTTAAAAATAAAATATAGAAGTGGATGAGGCCAAGAAGCAATAGACAAAACAGTCTCATGGGTCCTCACAAAGATAAACACAAGGCTACCATGTAACCCAGCAAGTCCACTCCTAGACATATACCCCCCAAAATTGAAAGTAGGGATTCAAATGGATGCTTGCCTGCCAGTGTTCATTGCAGCATTATTTACAATAGCTAAAAAGTAAATAAAAAAGAACCAATAACAAACAAAGACATATCCATCAACAGATGAATAGATAAACCACAAACAAGACCAAACTCAGTGCCATCGAGTCAATGTTGACTCATGACAGCTATAGGTCCGGGTAGACCTGCTTCTGTGAGCTTGGGAGACTATAACGTTTCCCCCGCATGTTTACAGCCACGTTATTTCTAGACACAGCCCAAATGTCCATCAACAGGTGAGGAGATCAACGGACTGAGGTCTAGTCAGACAAGGGACTATTCCTCAGCCAGTAAAGGGGGTGAACTACTAACCACACATCTTCGTTCTCTCTCTGGTGCCTAAAGAACAGAAGAGCACACGGGGATGGCTTTACCCAGCAGATGTGTGCTCCCACAGTTCAGAAGGCTAGTCGTCGGAATTCAGAGACCCAGAAGCACGTTGTGCCTCTGTGGGCTCTGGGGAAAGGTCTTCCTTTCCTCTTGTTTCTGTTCCCTCGCAGATCTCGTGTGACCAGGCCTCTCTCTGCCTCCATCTGTGCTCCTTGTCTGCTAACTGTAAATTTCTTTTATATCTCCAGAGATACTGGGTTTGCACACACCCTACCCTACGACTGCCTCACAGATTTAACTAAGAAAACCCAATGCTAAATGATACGGTAGCCACAAGCAAACAGACCCCAAACACCCCAAACCCACGGTCAAGGACTCCTTGTGATATCCAAGGCTCACGCTTCTTTGGCAGAGTGGCTGGTAGGTTTGAACTGTAGGCCTCCTAGTAGTCCAGTGTTTACCTGACAGCAGCAGATGCAGGTCTAGGGTTTCCAATTTACATCACATCTACTCAGTCCCTAAGGGGCTCAACAGTGGCAGGGATAGCATTCTCTACATCTCTACATTGCATCTGGGAGAACACATGTTCTCCTGCCCATCAATTGTTGCCTCTTCCCTGGGGGGGGGTGGGGGGGCGCGGCTCAAGCCACATTTAAATCTTTCAAAATACTGCAGGAAGGAGTCATAGTTGAGGGCCCAGTTTCAGACTTCTCTCCTTAGGGAGCTCTAAGGTACTATCCGAGACTGTAACTCTTTATGGGAGTAGAAAGCCCCATCTTTCTCCCATAGAGCAGCGGCTGGTTTCAAACTGTGGGTCACAGCCTAACATGTAAGTTATCCAGGGCTCCTGGATAAGCATGCTGTAATATAGACATACAATGGAATCTTTTTAGTCAGAAATTTAAAAATGAAGTTCTATTATCTTCTACAACTTGGGTGGATTTGAAAACCGAAAGCTAAGTGAAATCAGTCAGACACAACTAGATTCATGGCCAGTACAGAGATTTTGGTTCATAGAACCCAAACCCAAACCACTGCCATAGAGCTGGTTCAGACACACGGCCACACCTCGGACTTCTGAGATTACTAATCTGTACGGGAGCAGACAGCCGCATCTTTCTCTGGTGGAGCAGCTGGTAGGTTTGAACCACCAACCATGCAGCTAGTAGCTCAACACCTAACCTACAGTGCCACCAGGGCTCCCTATGAAACACTTAAAAGAGGTAAATGTACAAAATGTCTAGAATACGAAAAATGCAGAGCAACGTTAGTTTAATAGTGGTTGCCAAGACCTGGAGGGAACGAAGATGGGATGGGAGTTAGTGCTGAATGAGAACGGAGTTTCGGTTTGGAGTGATGAACCCATTTTGGAACTAGATAGTGGTAATGGTTGCACAAAGAAGCCCTGGTGTTGTCAGGGGTTAAGCATTGGGCCGCTAACTGAAATGTGGGCAACTCTAACCCACCAGCTGCTCTGTGGGAAAAGATGGGTTTGGAAGTAGTGAAGTTGTAGGAGGGCTTAGTTCTCTTCTTTGGGTCTCATTTGAAAAGGCAGCTGCACCACCTTGTGAACATGATTAATATTATTTAATTGCACTCTTAAAAGGGGCTAAAGGATACGCTTTATGTTACACATATTTGACTTCCATAATTGTTTTGAATATATTAAGAAACATACACCTGGCTGAACAAAAGCAAACCTGTGGCTAGATGACGGCTTCCAGGCAGAATCATGTGACGCCATCCAGAGGAAGCCATCGGTAGTAGAGTGGGAGCCAAAGAAACCGTGCAATGGTGTTAAAGCTTGACAAAGATCCCATGGAAGGAGAAATGTGCACAGAAACATAAAAATGAGAAACAGAGGCAGGGCCTGACTTAGAAGTAGAGAAGTACGAGAGGGATAGGAGAATCCTCACTGCCATCTGAGCGGCGCCTCTTGAAGATGGACAATACGGCGACCTGCTTGGCATCCAGGAGCGTGAAAGAACAGAATCTGTGTGTGTGTGTGTGTGTGTGTGTGTGTGTGTGCAGAATCTCAGTGTGTGCGTGCAGAATCTCAGTGTGTGTGTGTGTGCAGAATCTCAGTGTGTGCGTGCAGAATCTCAGTGTGTGTGTGTGTGTGTGTTTCAAGTCTTATTGTGAATTAGGTGATAGTTTACAGAGATCATCCATTTCCCCCAAACAAAGACATATCTTGTTTCAACCCCAAATTGCAATCCCTTCAAAGTACCATCACCTGTGCTACTTCCTCCCTGTGGTTCCTGTTTTCATCTTTGAACTTGGTCCTTCAGGAAATGATGCCTTTTGTTCTCAAGTGGAAAAAGGCCACAGTAACAGATGATATCACACGTTTTGTTCAATAGCAATTGACAAAATGCAGGGAAAAAAATCCAAAAACCATTCATAGTAATATCATTCTTTAGTCTAGTTCTACTTTTATTACCGTGCTAAAATGAAAGAGCACATTTTAAAGGCATGTGGAAATTTGGCTACAATTATGTTCACTATCCATAATTATAATGATCTTCCAAATAAACAACACATAAAAACTAAATAAACAATAGGAATGTGGTTAATAAGATATGGTACATTCAGGTCCTAGAAAATAGGTAGTTATTTAAAAATAACTGAAAGCTTAGCATGGGGGGTGGCGGAGTTCATTGTATAAATCCAAATGACTAACAACCAAGCCGAACTGTGTACAAAGCACATTTAAAGCTATATAATTTTCTACACATCATACAGATCAATACAAAGTATACGGTAAATAAATACCTTAAAATGTTTATGGTCATCATGCAGGTTGAAAGGATAACAAGTAATGTTATATGTACACATAATATATGTGTATTCTACAGGAATTTATTAGGTTTATAAGTAGAAATATATTAAAATATAAAAGGAGATTTCCTTACTAGTAAAACTTTTGAGAGTAGGCAGAGGATAACCAATAAAGTCTTTCAGAGTTCATACTTTTGACAAAATGCTATAATAATCTTGATTTGCAGGCCATTTTACTTGTTCAATAAGTTGTATTACTTAACAAACTAATACTTTATAAGGTTCTTTATCTTCCCTTTATAACATTCTGCCATTAGGGACAGAAACACAGACGTGCCTAACCCCTGACTTCTCAATCAGTGGCCTCCCTGTTGCCCTGCACGGATAGGTATAAAACTTGGTCTTCTTAAGAAAACATGGGAAATTTCTCCGATAAATACACACATAAATAGTGACATATCGTGTTTCCAGATGTTTTAAAGTTTCTATGCTCAATAGCAATAGTCCAAATTTATAAGTGGTGGTAGTTACATAATGTGTTTCAATTTGAGGCTTCAGAGTAAAGGGGTGGACTTTAGCCTGTCAATCAGCTCACAGTTTGACAAGCTCATTTGGAGCCCTAAGAAGATAAATAGCTCACGGGAGGTGGGACACAGACTCCTTCCCTGTGAGACATGCTTGCTGACAAGACACATGGAGCTACGCTAGAACCCTGGAGCTGAAGGAGCCACGTGGAAACCCCTGCCAGCACTGAGATGCTTCTACTGCCACCGGATCCACAAGACTTTCCACCCACTAGCCTGTGATCTTCCTGCATCCAGCATCATTCAATGTATTCTGTGAGTCTGAAGAGGATTTATAGACTGGCATTGGACATATGGGCTTGATCTGGACTGGGCTGGAATATTTTCTCAATATTCGATTGCTCTTGTATATAAAGCTCTTTCTTATACACATGAGTGTCTATGAATATTTCTCTAGTCTACCCAGACTAACACATAAGTAAACCAGGGATAAGAGGTATAGAAAATGTGTCAAAGTTCTATATTTAAGACATGAAGGGCTTAATCTAATAATAGGGAAACAAACCTATATCACACCCACGACCTCCCACAGTGATACTCTGGCAAGGACCTAAAAAGATAATCACAAAATAAGCAACATACCTTAAAAACAAAATGTATTCAAAAGAGTCCAAATGGTAATCAGAGATCAGTTTAACTAAAGCATTGAAAATGTTGAAATATTATTATTTTACCTTTCAATGTAGCAAGGAAAAATAATGAATGGTGTCAATAACAAATGGCTTAGTCACTGCTGATTAACATGTTTATCATTCTTTTGGAAAGCAAATGGCTTAGTCACTGCTTATTAACAGGCTTATCATTCTTTTGGAAAGCAATTTGGCAATCTATAGAAAAAACCTTCATAATGACTTTACCATCTTACTTCCCCCAAAGAGCTTTTTCCCTTTCCCAATTATTCATTCCTTCATCCAAAGCATATTTCTCATCTATTATGTTCAAGTTAGAGAATACAGTATTAATCAGCTGTATTAAACTGTGAAACTTAACAGTGTGGAGACACAAACCTAAGTGCTGCAAAGCCATTAAACAACAAAACGTTGTATTGTTATACTGAGGTGCCACGGGGTTGGTTCCCACTCAGAGTAGCCCCGAGAACAACAGAATGAAACACTGCCTGGTTGCGTCCCATCCTCTTAATTGTTGTTAGGTTTGCTCTTCGTGGGGGGCCCTGGGTCAACCCATCTCATTCACTGAGCCTCAACTTCAACAAGTAAGAGATGCTTCTCCAGACACTGGTCTTTCTTGATCACATGTCCAAACTAAGTGCTGCTTCTCACTCCCATGGGGAATTCGGGTTGGTTTTTGTCCAAGATAGATTGGCTGGTTCTGTTGACAGCCCACCAGCACCATAATTCAAATGCATTGATTCAGTCTTCCTTACTGGGTGGCCGGCTTGCCCATGCATAGGAGGGACAGAAAATAGCATGGCTTCACCATCGTCTGCAAAGTGGTATATTTGCTTCTGCACACTTTACAGAGGTCTTTGCCGCAGATTTGTCAGTGCAATTTGCCATTTGATTTTTTTGGACTGCCGATTCTATAGGTATTGATTGTGGAGCCAAGTAAAATGCAGTCCTTGACGACTTCCATCTTTCCTCCATTTATTGGTCAGTTTGCCTTTATGTTGAGAGATATTCACACGGAAGGCTGGAGTCTTTGATCTCCATTAGTAAGTGCTTCCAACCCTCGCTGCTTTCAGCACACAAGATTGTGTCCTCTGCATCCGACAGGCTGTAATGAGCCTTCCTCCAACGCGGGTGCTGCATTCAACTGCCTGTAGTCCAGTTTCTCAAGATGATTGGTTCAGAAGACACATTGACTTTTCTGATTTTAAACTCTGCCTCATCCATCATTCTGTTCTAAGTTCAGACTCCACAAGAGCACAGTTAAGTGTCTAGAATTCCCATTCTTCACTATGTGATTTATAATTTGTTATGATTCACACGGTTGAATGCCTTTGCATAGTCCATAACACACATACCACAAAACCTCATGAAAACGACACACTAGAGTCTGAATTTAAAAGGATTCGCTTAATACCCAAAAAAGGATAAGGTGTGCATGGGAGTAAGGGGTGAGGTGGTCAGTGAATATACCAACATGCTCTTCTTAGCATTGTTAATTTTAAAAAGATTGTAATTGAAAGCAAAATGGAAGTGCTGGCTCTGTAAACTATGGTATAGATGTTAATTGGAACATTATCCCAGTCTTTTAAAAGAGGGCATTGGAGAGATGAGTATAGAAGATCAAAGGCACAAATCTGACCTGAACAGTAAAAACTTGGTCAGCTGATCCCCCTCTGATACATGCTGGACCTGATCTGGTCTTCACAACATTTTCTGTGTGCTTGTTCACTCATCTTAGGGTGCACCCCAGAGGCATTATGTCACCGGAGGTCACCCTCTTGAAGGTGTGTTATCTGGTTTTCGTCGCTATATGGAACCCAGAATTGATGACCCTCTAAGGACAGCAAGCTGAATAAGGGTTTCAGGGGGCAGAGGGGTACAGTGGTGGGGGCGGAGGGGTGGTGGTAAAAGGGAGATGATGTCAAGGAGTCCAGGAAGAAAAAGAATATATGGAAATTGATGGTGGGAGCAATTGTACAATTCTGCTTGATGTGTTTGAACTATGGGAATGATATATGTATTAACTCCCAATTAATAATAAATTTAAGAGTAATAATAATAACATACAAAATATAAAAAGTCTTCAATTTCAGTCTGGGGCAGTTGTCAAGCTTAATCCTAAATAGCCCACTTCCGTTCCTTCAGTACACATAGTAGGACTGTATTTCATTTGTCTTCCCTGTGAGAAATGAGCATGGCCATACGACTAGTTTTGTCAAAAGGCAGTTGGACACCTGATGTGCTGCTTCTAGCAGAAGACTTTCAAAAGCCTTTGCAATAGCTCCTGACCACACGGTCTCATTCTGCTTTGGTGACCGAATGCTTGTGCTAAGATGACACTTCCATCCAGTATCGGCATGGGTCCCTGAATTCAAAAAAGCACATTTCTCTGTTGATCTGCCTTAGCCGTGGAACATGAGCAAAAATAGAAACTTTGTTTGAAATCGGTAAGATCAAACTGTTGTCACAGCATAATCTAATCATCCAGGCTAATATATTGTCTCTGTTCCACTGGGAAAATACTGATTACATTTGTTTTACCTGACTTTAAACTTTTTTTACATTCGTTAATTTTAAAATACACACTGGAAAATCATACATGCTCTTTGAATAAAATGTTGCTTTAGAAGCATCTTAGTTATTAAAAAAAAACATCTAAATGAACATGCAGCCAAATATTAATATTGGTTGCCTTTTGACGGGTATGGGAGAATTTCCCCCCCTGATTTCTTTTTTAATAAGCACACATTAATAGATTATCACTTATAGGTAAAATAACATTTTTTAAAGAGCATAGAAGTCACAATCAGGGGTTTTAGAAGTAAACACTACTACTTAATTACAATGGTTTGGTTTTGTTTCTCTTTGCATGAACATTGTCCCTTGAAACATGGGGGTCCTTGGCCAACACTTTAGTATACCCTAGATACATTTATGCCTTCCCACCAATTTACAACCTAACATTGTGTGTTTTCTATTCTGCATGAACTGATCTCAAGCCCTAGTACGTTTTTGGTGTAAAGTTCTAGTTTCCTCTCTTTTCTAGATGCCAGGTTCAATAGCTAAGTGTTCTGTGGGTCCCAGAAGCCATACCAACCACAAACAAATGTAATGAAATCTTGCTTTTTAAAAAAGAACACCATTGACCTGGTTTCCTCTGAATAAGATAAGTCAGCAGTCAGGGGAAAATGGCTCTACTTTTGGCTGTAAAACCTATTCCTTGATCTCTACCACAATCTTCCCATCCTTTCTACCACTAAGGAAACAAAATTGCAAACACAGACACTTCCGACTAAATTAGAGCGGCTTGAGCACAGTGTCCCACTTATCTTCCATAAGGACACCTAATTCAAACCACATGGAAAGCAATGACAGCCTATAACTTTATCAAAGAGAAAAAGAACTGAGGCACAATTATGAAACACTTTCTAAATGACCACAGAATGGGATAATTTTGTTTATTTTTAATTACAAGGAATTCTGACTGTGAACACATGTGATATAAAGCACAATCCTCATAGCAACAATTATCTCTGAAATGACCACACGGACATCAAACTACCCTAATTTCCCTTTGGCTGATATCTGCCTGACGTCTTTCCTTGTTCTTCTATATTCAAACTTTTGTCTCAGTATCTTTTACATATATTATCCACAAGTTGTTTCAAGCCATCTGACAGTCTTTGTCTTGTAAGTAGGACATTTAAGTCCATTTACATGTAATGCAATCACTAATCTGGCTTGGGTTTATATCTACCATGAGTGTAGTATGATTTGTCTTAATGTTCAAATTTCCCTTTGCTATGATTGTTTCCTCTCTTTCCTAGAGGCCTAATTCAATATCTAAGGGCTATGTCGGTCCCAGAATCCATACCAACTACAAATAAATCCAATTAAATCTTGCTTTTTAAAAACAGAGCACAATGACAACAATTACAATATTCATCATGAACTTATCAGAAATGAATCTTGATATTTCTACTGGTTCCAAAATGACTAAAAGACCTTAACAATCCTGTACTATCAAATAGTTTGTAGAATGATGAAAGATCAATAAGCAAATGAAGACTTCATGAAAAGAAAGGCTGAACCTTTTGCCTGGGGCTCAGAAGCTCAAATTCCATTACTATTTTAGACTTCCTTGCAGTCTCCTAGTTTAAATACGGCATGACACCTTTCCCTCCAGTTCTTCATTCAGTGAGCTGGTCCTCATCACAGAAGATATAAAGATGGAAACTTTCCTCCGTTTATTTTGAGGTCCATAAACCTCATCCTTTTCTTTCTTAAAGGTCCTTCATTTACCCAAACGTAAAGGGATAGCAACGTCTTTTATCACACGAAGGCAGGGAATACATCTATGAGGTTAGAGACGAGTTTTCATATCATGCCCTGGCTTACCTGGAATCCAGACACATGCTTCCCACCCTATCTGCAGATTCAGACCCTGCACCTACCACTAAGGTCTTCCACACTGGGAGATACGTTAACAGAATTAAATGAACTTTCCCAAAGGAAGCACTAGTCAACAAATGCATTGTGTTGATCTATTTATTCCATTAACCCTGTACAAATCATTGGGACCTACAAATATCAGAAAATCTGAACATAGGAGACACAAGACTGGTAAATTTTGAAAAGGAAGCTAGGACCTCGATCTGGCCCTTTGGAGCCAGTGGACTTTATGGTCCTAAGTTTTCAATGCAAAGTTCCATCTGCTCTGCTAATTTTGTCCAAGTCTTACGAAAATATTATAGTTTCAGGTCTTCATATGAACACACACACACACACACACACACCTGCACACACTGGTACATACTCAGAGACGTGAGGCCACACATAAACTCACTCCTTCCTCCCTCTTCATGTCTCTAGCCTTTACCAGCTGGAATCTCTAGTACATTTAATTAGCTTTATGGACACAAAAGATCCTCCAGGTGAGTGTTTATTCCTTTGTAACTGTCTGAAAATGCCCACGGCCAAGTCTACCTGCTCACACTGTAGTGAAGTAAGCCCCTCTATGAGACATGGCTTCAAATTACCTGAATTTGTCATATCACTATTTTCCCTGGATCTCATTAATGTGGACCCATCAACTGCACCCCGTAAAATGCAATGACAACACAGCACAGCCTGTGGGCAGACAGCCTGGGGTTCCACTCTTCCATGTCACTCAGGAAAAGCTGCCACGGCTCCTGAACTAGCTTCCTCATTTATACCCAGCTTGTGGAACCGCGCCAAGAATTCTAACATGGGAACCACAGGCACAGAGCACGTCGTGGTCAGGAAGCAACTTAAAATATACAGGGCTGCCCAACAGTCAACCCACCAGCTGCAAGGGCTGAGGCATGAAGCCACAGATGACTTCTGTGAAGAATTTCGGAGAAAATATGGAACCAGTGGGGACATATGCTCTCTCCCTGTCTAAGGGATAACCAGGAACAACCCAAACCCACGTGACAGTAGAGGTCTCCAGTAGAACTGACTTCAAACACCAGGGTCTAGCCATCAATGAAAAGGATTCTGAAGGACTCTCGTGGGCCTCCTGTAAACTTGAGTCCGCTAGCCAACGTCAGTGCCGGATTCTGTTTCCATACCCGACATGGTGGTTGTTGGCTGCCATTGAGTCCACCCTCAACTCATGGTGACCTCATCCACAGCAGGAGGACACCGCTGTGGTTACCAGCATTTCCACTGTCTGGTTTTCCAGAAGTAGATTGTCAGGCGTTCTTTCCTGGTCGGGGTCTTCCATGGCAAACTGTTCAGAATCAAAGTATCACATAATCTACTGAGAGATGAGCAGTGGCTGGGTGTGAGGAGTGTGCATCAGGGATTGTGATAGGTGGGTTTATTGTGCCAACCTGGCCAATGAACACATGTGGGATTAATTGAAGGGCAGAGAGACCAATGGCTCAGCAAGCCTTGCCTTTCTGGTCTCTTGCTCTTTGGTGTCAGACCAGTGTGTGGCTGCCTTAGCTGGTTCTCTGCCTCAACTTGCAAGCTACACTACCTGTGGAACACCTAACCCATGGACTGTGTCACTGTAGTTTGAGGTTCCTTCAAGACCTGCTTCCCCATGCTACTGGAGTATACATCGCTTGAGCCGGGGACTGTTGGACCCTCTCATCTGGCTGACTGTTGGTAACCTGCCTTGCTGTTTGTTGCGTATGGCCGGATTGGCTGAATTGCTCTCTAGAGGTCTCGGCTGTCTGCTTCCTTGACTTGCACCCGGCAGCCCTCAAGACTTGAAGGACTACCAGTTTATTAGCTGTCTCACGGAAGTGAGTTGCACTAAGCCATTTGTACTGCTCTATAGACTAATTAGCTGTTTATTTCTTATGTTGTACATATCTATCTATATAAATATATATATAAAATCATAAGTGTCCTGGTTTTCTTTTCTCTAGAGAGAAACTAGAAACTAGAGAACCCTGTCTGACAGAGGGTTCGAACCTGGGCCAACTACCTGCAAGGTGGGAGTTCTGTCCCAGAATCCCCCTCCCCCACCCCGCATTCAACATAAGGGTAAGAACATATGTGTGTTTCCAAATGCCACGCACACCATTGAGGGGTCTGAGTAAGACCAAAGGAGTCTCTTTCCGTTTTCTACCACTGAAGAGTAGAAATATCAGTTTCGCTTAAGGAGCCCTCATTGCATGGTGGTTACAGGTGGGCTGTGAATGGGCAGTTGGAAACCACCAGTGGCCATAAGGCAGGACTTTCAATGCCAGTAAGGAGTTGCAGACTCTGAAACTCACAGGGGCAGCTCTTCCCTGCCCAATCTTCACTGCCACCGAACGCTGATTCAGTGGCCCCCATTGGTTTCTGAGGCTGTAGCTATTGACAGGAGGAGAAAGCCCAGTCCTTCTACTGAAGAGCTGCTGGTGGTTTTGAACTGCTGACCACACAGATTGCAACCCCATGCATAACCACTCCCCCACCACCAGGGGCTCCATAGCAAGTTGTGGTTGCTGTTGTGGTTTTCCTAGCCTTCAGAAGACGCCATCTGGTGGTCGCTACCAGAAATGGCAGTACAAGACTGCAAAGCCCATTCATTCAACTCACATGTATTGAGCCCTTCCTTGTGCCAGACACCGTGTCAACAACCAGAGGTAGAACATAGGGAAAAGTGCAAAGGTGACTCTCAATGGGTTCATTGTTGGGAGAACTTGTGAGTGTTGGAGTTTCATATGTACCTCTTTCTCTTTAGCAAAAAAACCAAAAACAAAAGCAGTGACAATGATGACCCACAGACTTGTTCTAATTTGGGTCAAACCTTTTTCTCTCCAATCTGGCAGAAAAACTCCCTAGCTTACGTAGCAACGATCATTTGGAAAACAAAAGGTTACTGTCATGACTGATTACACGGAGGCCTTTCCCATAATGCCTCGTGCCTCTGTCATTCATCACCAGAGCGGGTCTCCTTCTAGTTTCTTAATGAAAGTTTCTGTATGATCCTCCCCTGAGGAAGGCTTGGATTAGTGAGGTGAGGGTGCTCATTTTCATTTGGGGGGAGCTTTAGCTTCTTCCCCTTGACTCGCCCTGGTCCTGAATGTGTTGACTTTCATTCCTTGCTCCCCGTTTTCCCCTTTCCTCCCTCCCAGCAGCAGGTGCCGCGGAGGACAGGCAGCTTAAGAAACAAGAGGCATGTTCTAGCCCCACTTTCCTGTCTGCCTTTTCTTTTTCTCCCCTTTCCTCCCCAACTCATAGACACGAAACAAACATTTGGAGAACTCTTATTTCAGAATTTCCTGTGGCGGATTCTGATGAACATCTAGTTCTAATCCCTTGAGGATGGGTTTGATTTAGAGAAATAGCTGGGTTTTAAATGGAGTCCCTCCTGATGACTCAGATGGTGGCTGAACTGAGTTCATGCCATCAAAAGTCTAAAAATGAGACATAGCTATTAAAGAAGGAAATTGACTTTCTTAGGTGGCTGGAAGGCAATTTATAAAATGGAGCTCCACCAAATGTGTTTTGAGCCCTGGGAAGTTTCAGTGATATATCTATAAATTCTGCTACACACGAATATATATATATTCTGCTGCACCAGACCTCTTTAAAGTGTTGAAAAGCAAGGAGGTTACTTTGAGGACTAAGGTGCACCTGACCCAAGTCATGGTATCTCCAACTGCTTATGCAAGTAAAAGTTGGACATTGAATAAGGAAGACCGAAGAAGAACCGATGCACTGAATGATGGTGCTGGCGAGGAACCTTGGAAGTGCTATGGACTGTCAAAAGAACAAACGCGTTTGTGTTGGAAGAAATAGAGCCAGGCTGCTCTTTAGCGGTAAGGATGACAAGACTTGGCATCATGGACTTTGGACATGTTATCAGGACAGACCAGTCCCTGGAGAAGGACATCATTCTTGGTGAATTAGAAGGACAGCAAAAAAGAGGAAAGCACTTGGCAAGACAGATCGGTATGGTGGTGGCAACAATGGACTTAAACATGTGAACAATTGTGAGGACGGCACCGGGCCAGGCGGTGTTTTCCTGCTAATTGGGGTCACTATGAGTTGGAACCAGATCGATGGCTAACAAGAACAACATATATATTGCATAAGATATATCTATATAGATATAGACGCACATATATACTTATATATCCCAAGACCATCGCTTAGAAAAAAATATTCATTTGAATGTCAAGTTTTTCTGTTTTAAAAGTCATGCATGGGCATTTATAGAGGTCAACATACAGGCATGTACATATATAAATATATTTATATATAACTATATGGACATTGATCTATGTACATATATTTATATGTTAAGTATCAAGGTAGCAGACAGATATTGGGCCTCTACTCAAGTAGTCCCTCAATGCAAGAACACTTTGTTCTAATAACCTGGCAATTCGTGATGCTCACCTTCCCAACACGATCACTGAAGACAAATGGGTGCATAACAAATGTGATGAAGAAAGCTGATGGTGTCCGGCTATCAAAAGATACAGCATCTGGGTCTTAATGGCTTGAAGACAAACAAGCTGCCATCTAGCTGAGAAGCAACAAAGTCCAGATGGAAGAAGCACACCAGCCTGTGTGATCATGAGGTGTCAATGGGATCAGGTATCAAGCATCAAAGACCCAGAACAAAAAAATCCTATCAATGTGAATGAGGGGGAGGTTAGAGTGGAGACCCAAAGAGAGTATGCGAGGGTGTGGAGAGAAGAAATCTGAGTTTGTGCCTTCACTTTCTTGGGGGCTTCGATCTTCTCAAAGACCAAATGCTTTCCCTGGCCAGCTTCTCCACACTCTGTCACCTTGCACCTGGGCTGTGTCTCCTTCAAAGTACATCATTCACAGAGCCCGAACTCGCAGATTCCTTCTTTCTGAATTCTCCTCCAGCTCCTTCTCATTCACACACACACACACACACACACACACACACACACACACAGGCGACATGTTCCCAGCTGAGCTTGAACGAGGCTGATTCAGTATGCACCAACTCAGTGTTTACAGGACCTTTATAAAGCCTAACTCCTCTGTGAAAAATGAGTCTGACAATGAGACCGACTGTATATATTTGTTGGCTGATGTGTTTTGTTGCCTGGCTGCCTTCCCAATACAACACACGCTCCCGCGAGGGGCAGCCTTTGTGAGGTATGCTCTGCCCCACCAGTGACCCAAGCAGTGCCTGCCCCATAGTAGCTCAATCCACTCATGTGGTTGCAGTGCAAATTCACTGAAAAGTGCCTGCCACATAGAACATGTACATTAAACTTTAACCATTTCTGCTAAATATCTTTTAAAATATATATATACACACATAAAGGGAAAGGCAGATGGGAGGTGCTAAACTATGTAAACTGTCGCACTAGCTCACTGGGAAGAGGAAGAAGGAAGAACAGAGCCACCAAAGTTGTCAAGAATTAAGAGATCTGAGGTCTCCGTTAGGGCAGAGAAGGGGCCGGTGGTGCAGTGGACTGCTACGTGTCAAGGTCAGCAGTTCAAATCCACCAGCTGCTCCACGAACATGAGGAGGAGGCTGTCGGGTCCTATATGCACAGTCTCAGAGACCATACGGGACAGGTCCCCTCTGTCCTACAGGGTGCCTCTGAATCAGTTCAACTCCATGAGAGTGGGGCTGGGTTTGGGGGCTGGGAGGGTGTGACCTGTCTGTCCCCCTCCCCCGGGGGTGGGGGCACGCCTCATCATGTGGTCATAGGCTTTACCAGGTGCAAAAACTGACAAGTGAGGCAAAACAGGTTTCTCCTGAGACAGGTTCGCAGTTATTAAAGGCGAAGAACGGTTGCTTTCTGGCAACAGGATCCCATTAGGAAAAGGCAGGCCCTGAGGTGGAGTGAATTTCTAGCTGGAAGCAAATTGACCCACCATGGCCTCTTGGCCCAGTCCTATGCCTTCTCTCTCGTCAGAGCACTCAGAAATCCAGACTCTGGCAGAGGTCGCTCCAGCTCACTTAGCGGAGAGACCAAACATCAAGCTAATGACCGAACATCAAAGTGACTGCTCCAGATAGCCTAAGATTGCAACATCAGCTCCTCCGGCAAATCTGCCTACTGTGTTTCGAGAACATTCTTGAGGAACGAACGTGACTAGCGCAATTACATAGTGACACTGGTCTACATAGCTGGTAACAACACACAAGCGCGGCCGCTGCTCACCCCCCTCCCTGACAGCCGACAATGAGTGCCTGAGTACCTCCTCCCAGGTAGCATGCAGTGTTCCAGTGAGTACCTCCTCCCAGGTAGCATGCAGTGTTCCAGTGAGTACCTCCTCCCAGGTAGCATGCAGTGTTCCAGTGAGTACCTCCTTCCCAGGTAGCATGCAGTGTTCCAGCATGCTCTCACAAGCACTGAGCCAAACGTCCCAGGGCTGTCTTTCTGCCCAAATGAAGATGCTGCTAAATTAAATTGTGAACGAGGGTGAACTGCCGTCAAGTACCCCTGAGTCCATTTTTGGCCATTAGCTGAGATGAAAATATCAGCCATTTACATCATTCTAAATCATAAAATTTAATGACCACTGACTCCATCCTTAAAGAAGGCCCGTCTTAATCTCAAAGCATGAATGAATCAATCAAGAGGGCATATAAAACTCTACCTCGGTGGCCTTCCAGAAACCACACGCATTGCAATACGTCCTGAAAGCCCATCGTAGTCGACCCGGGAATAAGATCTAGTTCTTGACAATCTTACCAACATAAAAAACAATGGGTGCCTACAAAATGTCCTTAAGTTCCTTCTTGCGCAGAGGGGAATTGCTGGTGGTGGCCCTGCCACTGGGTCGACCCCTACAAAGAGCAAAGAACTGCCCCTGTGGGGTTCCAAGACGAACTCTTCATGGGAGTAGAAAGCCTCATCTTTCCCCCATCGAACCACTGGTAGTTTTGAACTGCTGACCTAAGGTGCAACCCACTACAACACCAGGGCTCCACAGGAAACCCCTAAGCAGCTGCCTTTTAGGTTTTTGTGAATGCGGTTTTAAATCCATAGCCAACTGCAAATCCTCAGTTATGATTCTCTATTAGGCTTATCAGATGAGACTAAAGGGTAAATATACTGGGGGTGGTAGATGGGAAATGATGTTGACCCTTACCTTGGTCGTCTTAGGAAAGGGTACACTACCAACCCCTGTGCGCCTGCTATTGAGGCCACTTCTGAAGAGGGGGCACCTGGCAACGCTGTCGAAGGACAACCAACCGGATCCAGACCAGGTACGCAACTTCTCCATTCAAAGAGCATTGTAGGGGCCTGGGGAGGATGATGTAAGCTAATGCCAACGGGATTTAGGACTTAGACCTCGCTTTTGATTAGTTTCCCTCCGAATGCGATTATTATGAAAATTGGTTTTCTGTTTTATTTTATTGCAATGCTGAAATTTAGAAGGTGGCCTCTCATTCCAGCCAGAGGGGGAGCCAAACATGGGCACTCTCAATGCAAGCACCTGGACGCATCAGGTAAAATGCGCTTTCAATACAGAGCTGAACCTGCAGTCACGAAGGGGAGATTATCAGGGGCCAGAAACTAAGCAGCACCTCAAAACCGCAAGTCAACACAAGTATCAACTTCGCCGCTGCCCTGGGGAGTGAGCAGGGCAGGAGTGGGGGCAAGTATTGATCCACAGGAAATAAAGGCTTACATTTCAACGTGCACAAGGGGACGTGTAGGAACTGCCCAGAGCAGGCAGCTGCCGCCCCAGTGACGTGCAACCTCAATGAAAAGAAACGAGTGTGACTGTCTTCTCTCTCCTACCAAAACTAGGACCACCCTCTCCCATCAGCTCAGAATGCTTATGTGCCGGGCCCTAGGTGAGGGAAGCAAAAGTGTCCCTGTAATACTTTGAGACCTCTTCCTCTGGAGGATTTGGTACAAATTCGGGCCATCTGAATCATCCAGAAATACCCACGCTGAGAAATCAGCATAACCATTAGCTTGTCCACAACAAAAGCACCACATTGGAGGCCTCACACTCCCTAATCAGGAAATCCGTTATACAGTCACTAGTCAAAACCGCTATCGAGGCAGAACACGGAAACAGGAAACAGAACCGAGACTACAGAAACAAATCCAACCCCTTATGGACAACTGATGTTTTAAAAGAGGACTGAAATTCATTCAAGGGTGCTGGCAGAACCGGATATACATTTGCCAAAAAAATGAAGCAGACCCCATATTTCTCCCCAATTCCAAAAAAACGAACCCAAGATGGATCAAACACTTAAACCTAAAACTATATAGATTACCGGAGTGAAAAATAGGGGTGAGCTTAGAGACCACAGACATAGCATAAGTAGACCAGCAAACATATGCAAAAGCACACAGACCGAAGAAGACAAACTCGATGATTGGACCTCCAAAGATTAAACATTTATGCACGTCAAAAAACTTCACCAAACGGTGAAAATGGAAACTGCAGATGGGGAAGAGATTTTGGAAATGACATGCCAGACAAGGAACTACTGTCTAATCTCTGGAAAACTTCCACAACCGAACAACAGAAAGACAAATGACCCCATTTTAAAATGGGCAGAGGTTTTGGATCATCAAATGTCATCAAAGACATGTAGGTGGGTAATACACATATAACGAAATGCTCACAATCATTAGCCATTAGAGAGATGCAAATCAAAACAACAACGAAATATCATCTCACCCCAGCAACAATAGCAAAATTCAAAAATACAGAAAACAAAAATCTTCTGGTTATAGTGTTGAGGGTCTACAACCCTCATGGATTATTAGTGAAATTGTAAAATGACGCAACCATTGTGGAAAACAGTGTGGCGCTTCCTTTAAGACCTGCAAATAAAAACACCATATGACCCAGCCATCTCACTTCTGGGTCTAGACCCTAGAGAAATAAAAGATGTGACACTAACAGATATATGTATACCGATGTGCCAATATGGCAGCATTATTCACACTACCCCAAAATGCCCATCAGCAGATGAACAGATGAACAAACCAGGATACGGATACTTAAGGTCACTATGCGTCAGGACTGACTTGGTGATGGTGAGTTTGAGGGTAGTTAAAGAATGAAAACAAACTTGTGAAACGCCTCATTAACATTTGGTGAACCTAGAGAACATTGTGCTGAGTAAAATAAACAATTACAAAAGGACAAATATTCGCATAGACCGCTGCTGTAAACAGTCAAGAGAAGACTGTTGATTCATGCCATAACTTAGGGCTCGGAGGGTTGCCACGGCGAAGGCACTGGGCTGTGGGGCATAACGAATGATGGACAGTGATGGACAGTCTTGAGAAGAACAGGAATCCAGAGCCCTTCCTTGTGCTCATGCAGAGCCTGTAATGGGCCAAGAGGCGACTGTGGAAGCAACATGGGCACGCTGCATGGTTTCGAATCGGGAAAGGTGTGCATCAGGGTTGTAACCTCTCACTGTACTGGTTCAGTCGAGATGCTGAGCAAATTGTCAGAGAAGCTGAAGAAGAGCTTTGGAAGGATCGGAGGAAGGCTTATTAACTACCTGCAATAAGCAGACGACACAGCCTTGTTGGTTGAAAGTGAGCGGACCGGAAGCACTTGCCGATGAAGAGCTTTCGGTGTGGGTTAGGACTAACGTCAAGAAGACCACATCCTCCCCACTGGACCGCTAGGTGACATCATGGCCAATGAAGCAGGGGTTGAAGTTGTCAGGGATTTGCTCTTCCTGGGATCCACAATAACTGCTCGTGGAAGCAGCAGTCAAGAGATCAATAGACGCATTGCGTTCGGTCGATCTGCTGCACGGACCTCCTTCGAGTCTTGGAGAGCAAAGCTGTGGCTGTGGTAAGGAAGTGCTCCTGATTCAAGGCGCGGCATTCTCCATTGCAGGGTGTACCCTGACGAAGGAAGACCACGGAAGACTAGGTGCAGCTGAATCGTGGGGCCGGAGAAGAAGCACCATGGGCGGCTAAAAGAACAAACGTCTATTTTTGAAGCATGAAGGCCAGAGCCCTCCTTGGAGCCAATAAAAGGTGGCAAGATTCATCTCACATACTGTGGACATGTCGCCAGGCGAGGCAGACCCTGGAGAAGGCCATCATGCTGAGTAAAGTAGAGGGGTGGTAGAAAGGGGCTGCATCCACGGGCTCAGGCATAGGAACAGGGCGAGGATGCCGCAGGACTGTGCAGCGTGTCATCCTGTTGTGCAGCGCTCGCCAGGGGTCAGAGGTAACTCAGTGCTGCCTAGCAACCATGACACAGGTAAGGTGGGGACTCTACTGCTTTGTGCCCACCGTCCGCTCTGATGGTCCGGAGCCACCACCCTGGAGTCTTCCTCGCTACCTATTTTGTGGGTCCCGGGACCCCTGGAATGCTCCACACCTTCCTGGGCGTCCCCTCCGTAGATCCTGGCTGTGTTCTGCTCTCGCGCTTCCCTCTGACTGCGTCTGCCCACGTTCTCCAGTTCTTTGGGGAGATGCTGTAAGGCAGGCTCTCCTCACGGGGCTCATTAATAGTTTTCTCTCAAGATGGTCACCCTGAGCTGGCATGGCTGGCAGAGTTCCTCTGCTCTCTAGCCCTCCTCGCGCACTGTGTTTGTTCAGTTCTCCCTTCCAGTAGATGTTTGGGTCAATTATTTAGCTTTCCTTTCGATATTCGGAGTTCCAGGGTTGTCATCGGTCTTGGTTTGGTTTCATTTGGGAGGTGAGGTGGTCATGGGGGCAAGAACTTTGCTTCAAGGGACAGCCTATCTTCTCGGTCCAAATTTAACACAAGAAAAATAAATTAAAGATGGGGCGTTCTGCTGTTATTGAAAAATGATAATATAGCTGTCTTGTATAGGAAATACAAGTCTCTCTATAGACAAACCATAAGCATTCAAGAGTTCAGCAAGATATAACAAAAAACGAATAGTGTTCCTTTCTATCTACCAGGAACAACGGGAAAACATAATAATAAAAAGATACCATTAACAGTTGCAGTAAGAATTGTGGGCTACCTAGAAATAAACTTAACAAATAAATGTAGAAAAGGAATGCAAAAATTATAAAACTCTATTGAAGCACATAAGCAAAGAACTAAATATTTAAATATGCTGTTTGTGGGTGGAAAGACTCACTACCCTATGATGCCCTCATTATTCACCTGTAAAAAGTCTCTGTAATTCCAACAAAACCCCCACGGTGAGTTCACAATCCTACAACGTATCTGAACTGCACAGAGCCTAGAATAGCCAAAATAATGATAAGGAATGGGGGTGGGGGGGGTGGAACTTGCATTACTCAAAATTAGGAGCCCACGGTAATTAAAACAGGGTAGAGTGGTTTCCTGGTAGATAAACATGCAATTGACAAAGAACAGAAAACTCAAAAAACAGGCCCACCTACAGGTGAGAATGCGCTACAGAACAGCGGGGGTGGGGTGGGGGGCGGGAATTCCAATAGATGGAACTGGAACCACTGGAGATCCATATTCAAAAAGACAAAATTCATTGCTTATGTCACAGTACACAGATATCAATTCTAGGGAGCCGAAGAACAACTTCAAAACCTTTCGATGAATGCCTGGGAAATAGGCGTTGACATTGAGGTAGATTCAGATTCTATTTAACAAGAAACAGCGCATGATATAAAGATGAAACTGACCCCAGAGTAAAAGTAGATCTACATTAAAACGTAGCACGTTTGTTCATTAAAGGGCATCGTAAAAAAGTCAAAACATAAGCCTCAGAGTTGGAGAAGGTATTTGCAGCCCATAAAAGTTACAAAGAATTCATCTAAAATAGAAATGATTCTTATAAATTATTATAGAAAAATGGCAAAGTCTCTGGATGGGCACAGAATTATATTCACAAAAATGGAATATAATAGCGCACATGAAGAGATGTTCAATCGCACTCAAAGGCAGATAAATGCAAATTAAAGCCGTAACGGGATACAATTCCCCCGTCAGGTGGCACAAGTGAAGCTCCTGGTAGCCAAGTGGGTATGACTGCTGAGGCTGCGTGTCTGCAACTGGAAAATGCCCACTAAACTGAAGCGCGGCACAGGACTGCTCTGCTGCCGTGTGCCATCTACCTCATTGGAACTTGTGACGTCCAGAGTACAATTGTCCGTAGGACTTCCACGTCTGTAATCTGTATGGAAGCAGATGGTCACATCTGTCTCGCTCTCCCACCGAGCAGATGGCGTGTGTGAATCACTGACCTTGCGGTTAATAGCGAAGTACTCAACCACGGTGCCAACAGGGCTCCTTAGTTTTACTCTGAAACCTGGTCATTTCTCTTCCAGGTACTTGCTCTACACAATCCACAGTGCATTGCGATAGTTGGGTTTGATGCCAACTCGAGTGGACCAGGATTCTCTCATGATGAGATCTACCCTAGTATGGTCAACCCTATGACAGGATCTTCTGTGAAGCAGCCAAGCAGTGCATCTGGTCACAGTCAGAGAGAGGTTGCCTTCAGGTCTGGACTACTCGGAGTCTAGATGGACGGTGTCTGCAAGCTAGCTCAGCTCCACTGCGGGATCTGGATCTAGATCTGGATCCTGCATCTGGTTCATGGACTTCCTCTTGTATCATCAGCAGACTGCCGACCTTGGATTCCTTCAGCCGAAGTCCGACTCATTCAGCTCTGCGTCCATCCATCAGCTCCCGCTCTTCCCGCCGTCTCTTCCTTAGCTGCCACAACTACAGGAGTCGAGAGAAGCCTTCAGCTGACATCTGGCCCAGCGACGTGAACCAGATTGGATATACCACTTCCACAGCTATGTAAGCCCTGTCGTGATAGAAATCTCTTTCTAGATATATACACATACAAGCATCACTGGTTTGGCTTCTCTACGGAACCCAGCCTAACACATGCATACATATTCCTAAGCAGATAGGTACAAACATGTTGACTGCCGCACTACTGACAGTAGCAAAACAAAACAAAAAAACAGAACTATCTTCCTGCTCTGTCAGGTCAGTGGATGGATAAGCTGATTGATGAATAGAAGTGAGCACACAGAGCAGTGAAGGGCAGTTCACGGTCAGGATTCTCATCTTCCATGCAGACAGCCAGGTTCCATGTCCAGTCAGTGCACTCCAGGGCAGCCACCAACCGTCTGCCAGCGGAGGCTGGCATGTTGCTGTGGTGTTGGACATGGTTCCCCAGAGCTTCCAGACGAATATGGACCAGAAAGAAAGGCCAGGCAGTCTACTCCCCAAAACTCGCCAAACAAAAATCCTATGGCTCACAGTGGTCTGTTGCATGACTGATAAAGGGGGTGGCACACATCAGGGCAGTGTTTTCTTTCATTCTGTTGTCACTGTGTGCCAGGAGCCAACCTAACGGCAGCCTATCACAACAGTGGTGCGGAGCAGTAAAACTCGTCACTGGGGATAAACTGCAGGACCGATGGTGAGTGCAACACGAGCTGCAAGGTGGAGCGGCACACGGCACAGTGCGACAGCCATGCACCTTTAAGGCATCCCTCCCCCTGAGGCCAGGAGGCCAAATGGCTGCGGAAGTATAGCCACTTCGGCAGGGGTGTGACTCAAGACAAGGGTGGGTGGGAGATGGGAAGGTTTTTGAAATATTCAAACTATTTTCTTTCAAAAAGAAAATTTTGGAGGGGAGAAAGAGGAGAGAGCTGAGCTCAAACATGCCCAGCTAAATGTTCACGTCTGGATAATGTGCATGTTGGGACTCTATGTCCCATCCATAGTGTCCCATCATATCCCGAGTGCTTGAAATGATTCGTTCTTAAAAAGAAATCCTGTCTACAACAAACAGGCAAGTCTTGTGACATAATGAAAAGTTCTCTAAAACCATATGTTGCCTTGGACAAAACCAATATGTTTGGCCTTCCTTTTCCACCTCAGCTGCTGGTCTTGACAGCAATGATGTTTGCCTCTTTTCCCCTTTTTTCTAAAAATCAAGATCTGGAACAAAGAGGATTTGTCAGACTCCGAAATATATATCCACAAGGATGTGCCACGGGTTCAGAGGCGACTTAAAAAGGAGGATTCCAGAGACGTTTGGGGGCCAGAGCATCAATGGGAGCATCAAAGGATTCGGTCACGATTGGAAGAGAGCAAAACCCACTTAAACTCTAAGTTCCGATTTCTTTCCTCCGTTAATTCAGGAAGCACAACCAAAGACACGGGGCTCACGCCTGTTCATGCTATCTGGTCTCAGAGTGACCCCCTGCCCTGGCATTGCCCTCAGAATGGACGTCCGTGCCGCAGCAGAAATGAGACCACGCTTGACAAGGGGACTGTCATTTCGCACACGGCTCCCCTGGTAGTTGTGAATTATCACAGATCCTTTCATCCACCAAAAGGGATTTACCCAAGTAGTTTGCCCAGAAAATGGCAAACTTGTTCATCAAACACCAAACCCCACGGGTGGACAGAAATGAAACACTATTTTCACCGTGCGATCTGATCCAGCAGCTGCCAGGAGGGGACAGCAGTCATGTGGGAGCAGCCAAAGAATTAAAGAGCCTGCCCTGCATTGAACAAGGGATTCGCGATGAGCGAAAGCCTCCTGCATTATTTCTGCATCTGCTCGCCCTCCGGTTCTATAATAACCAGGAGAAAAGCCTGTGGGTCCCAGCCCACTTTGCAGACAAGAATTCCATTGTCAATTGTCAGTTCATCTTACAAAGCCTCCATTGTTTACAACACACATTTCCATACACTCAGCAAAGCATAGGCATGTTAGCTCGGATGTATTTATTTATTTATTGCACAAATATTTATTGAGTGCCTACTATGGCCAGGGGCTGGTGATGGTAAAGATGCTGCACAAAACTGCCACATCTCTTTCCGAGTAAAATTGGTAGTAAATTAACTACATTACTCACAAAATAAGTGACAAATTCCTTTGAAGACGACTTTGGAAGTCTCCCCATTTGTCAATAGATAAATCTGCCTACAAAAGGCTTCTTTTTCATCCCAGATAATTGGTCTTGTATCATTTTTTTCTGTACGTCTGCTTTCCTGCCTAAGTCATAGCACTGTGCCTGAGGTAGAAAAGCTTGCAAACAGCCATTCAATGTACAACAATTGGTTCCTATTTGCCCAGAGCTGCAGGAGCGGCTGAGTCAAGGAAATGATTGCCCCCAAGGACACATGCTTCCCTGGTCAGGAGACCAGCAGAACGGGATGGTACCTGGCTCCTTGTATTGTGTAGGTTGCTCAGGGATTCAAGAGAAAAGTCCTGATCAAAAGGGGTGGAAAATCATAACAGAAATCCAAATTCTTATGGAATCTAGGCTTTCTAAAGCCATGGAGCCTGGGTGATTCTTTAAAACGGTTGCCCTGAAAAATCAATCTTTAAATTTGAATCCAAAAATATTCCCTGAAGTCTTCTTTAAAGCGAAGAATAAATTAGCTAATTTAGAAAAGAATGTCCGCCTTGAACACCATGCTCTTTTGAAGGAGGCTCTGATGGACTCAAACTGACAGTAGCCACTTGAAAGATCGGAGAGAAAGCTTAGGAGGCTGAGGACTCATGATCATGAAAACAATTCAGAAAGGGGAGACAAGAATGGCTGCCCAACTTGATGGCGAGCACGACTGGCAGTGCCTGGCGCATGGAGAGAGGGTTGGATTGGTGGATGGCTCGCTGCGTAGACTTTCGACAACAGTAAAAGGGGGGGCTTGCCAGTCATTAATATGTAATTCATCTTTCTGAAGACTATGACCAGGTTTTATGTTGCAAGATCTATTTTTGTTTTACTTTGCTTACTCCAAAAAGGAAATCCAAAAACAGAAGCTAAAACTTATTGTTGCTTATTCTATGCTAAACACGATTAATAATTTCCCCTCGAGTGACTTAATCGTTTGTTTAAACCTCCTAACAATTCTTCGTTGTGACATTATTTTCACTGCCATTTTACAGATGAGGAAAATGAGACATAGAGATGTTCGTAATCTTCCCAAAGTCAAATAGCCAGTAACCAGTTGATCTGTAATTCAAAGAGACAAACAAAAAGCATGCACACACACACACACACACATGCATATATATATGGCATATTATTAGGATCTGTAGTATGGAATTATTTATTACAGCCAGAAAGAGCCAAAACTTTTAACAGCATCCATTATCACGAGACCCGAAGAACTAGATATGCCATGACTGGCCTCTCTAAGCAGGGTCAGAAGCGAATGTCCTGGACAAAGAGGTATGTGTGTATGGTGGTGGGGTGGGGGGTCGGGGGTGTATTGCAGTAAACCACAATTCAAAATCCTACAGAAGACCAGACTTACTGGTCAGATAGAGACTGGTGGAGGACTCAAAACTGTCACCCTTAGATACCCTTCCAGCCTAGAACTGATCCCACCTCCGAGGATCAACTTAGAGCCAAACAACAGACGGGCCTCAACAGTGAACAGTAACATGGGCGAGAAGTGCATGCCTCCGGACAATCAACCGTATGAGGCCAACTGGGCAGCATGGGCCCAAACACAGAGCTCCAAGGCAGGGAGGAGCAGGAAGAGTAGCTGCTATATTGAAGGGATGACAGTCAACTTCACAAAACAAAATATGCATGCAATAGTTGAATGGAACACTAATATGCTCTGTAAACTTTCACCCTAACTATAATACGTAAAAGAGAGAGAGAGGCTCAATAGAGAAATAGTCATATATGATAAGGTCCTGAAAGACTCAATAATTAATTTTCAGCAGGACGAAGTTCTTATTTCAGTGGAATGAACAGCTATCACCACCGAGGCATGGGAGCAAGAGAGAGTAAAGGCAAGGGACTTAGGAACACGTGAACAACAGAGGACCATCAAGGTCACCTACTACTTCATACACCCATGGACTTCACCCCAAAAGGAAGATGACAGAACCTGATAAGTAATACAGGGATTGGATCTTTCAGACAAAAGAAAGGTAAGGGCGAGGCAGCTTTATAATACCAAGTGGGGATTTACATGTCTCCTACAAAGGAACCAGATGGGTTACATAAATCTTCAAAGGCAGGAAGATGATCTGTTCATTCAACAAACATGGAACTGCTATGTTGCAGTCACTCCGGTAAAATCTGCAAAGAGGAAAATGACAGGTTCCTTATATGAGTCATTAGTCACCTATTTCTGTGGAACAAACTACCTCAAAATGCAATGGCTTCAGATAATAGTTATGAGCGCCGGTTCTGAGGATTGGGAATCTGGGAGCAGTTAGGTGGTTCAGTTCAGGTTCTCTGGGCCAGATTGATTCCCACATTTGAGTATGACTCACTACGAGGTCTCACAGCATTCAGTGTATATTACTCATGTCCACGATGCATTACAGCAAAAGAATGCGAAGTGAATCATCAAAGGGAAAAGGCACACGGAGTGAAGTCTCTAGGAAACCAGGTGCGAGCCTTCAAGAACCCTCCCCACACGAAGTCAAACAGCACACAGGACATGCTTCACCTTACCAGCACTGAATTATTAAAAACGGTGTACAATTCTGTCTAAAAAGGATGCTCAGTAGACAGTTCCCAAAGCTTATGTTGGAGCTTGGTCATGGGCACCTACTGCCTAGCATGTACCAAAATTCCAGAATCCTGGGAGAAAAGCCTGTCTTTGATGTAAGTAAGACTGTTCTCACAAATAGTCTGGGCAACAAGTTATCAACCAAGGAATAATAGTAGGA